>NC_091771.1:88428510-88740368 GCF_029378745.1 Bos indicus | reverse complement strand
AAGAAGCCAGCCTTTGTCCCTGTGAGTTTTGCTGCGGTGGAAGCGCAGCCCTGGAATCCACATTCCGACTCCTCAGTGCTTAACTGCGTACGAGTTTAGAGCTTCAGACCTGCTCTCGCTGCCTCTTACCCTGAAATACCCATCTCTGGGGTGAAGCTGACTGTGGTCCCTGGGCTCCCTAATTGTCCCTCCTACCGTGGGCTGTTGAGGGAGGGGCTGTGATACTCTGTTACAGGTGGTGAGCAGGTCTGTAAATCTCTTAAGAGCTGCTAATTACATACAACCGGGCATACCTACAGCATCTGTGCTGTGTTTCAACCTACAGATTACGTGCAGAGACACAATGGCCGTCATGAAGAGACTACATATTGATGCCTGCCACTGTGGCTCAAGAGTGAAGTGACCTTGAAGAGTACATGCCGGCCACACCTCTCAGAAAGTGCCCTGTACTTGCGTCCGCACTGAAGTCCCACCCACAGCACCGTCTCGTTAGTATTCTTGGGGGAGATGGCCTTTTCTCCTTCTTTACTCACAGGTGCCTGGTTTCATAGTGGTAAAGAATCCACCTTCCAGTGCAGGAAATGCAGAAGACACGGGTTCAGCCCCTGGGTTGGGAAGATCCCCTGGAGAAGGAAACAGCCACCCACTCCAGTCCTCTTGCCTGGGAAATCCCACGGACGGAGGGGCCTGGTGGGCGACAGTCCCTGGGGCAGCACAGAGTCAGACAGGACTGAGCAACTGACACGCAGGCCTGGTTGCCGGCCCGCCTGGACCGCGGTGGGGCTCCCGGGGAGACGTACCTGGCGGTTGGTTTCCCACCTCATTCCCAGCTCTGAAAACTCACGAAAATAGGTGGGACAAATGGATGCCAAACACACAGAATGGTATCGTGTTCTGCAGGTCTGTCTTTAATTCACACAGCTGAAAACTCCCAACATGAATGACTGAAGCATATGTCAGAGAGCAGGTCTGTCTTTAATTCACACAGCTGTAAACTCCCAACATGAATGACTGAACCATATGTCAGAGAGACAGGTAAATATCAAGAAACCATCCCTAAGACTAGTTCTGTGGTGTGTGTGTGAATAAATTAATGAGCGCCATAAAATGAGATTATGGAAAGGGACATGTGGCTTTAAATGCACACATTTCTTTCTAGAAGGAACCTATGGAAATCAGTGTGTTAATACATTAAGGATCATTCCCTAGACTCCTGCTTGTTTTTAGCAAATGAGAGATCATTTCAGAGTGAGTGGTGTGTACCTCATAAGCGTTATTCATGAGTGGTGGTTCTTTAAAAAGGATGCGATCACAGCAGGTGATGTAAATAAATAATTGAATGCATTATTAGATGAGGGTGGAGAGACACGTCTCCCATGCAAAGGAATGCGAAACAATTTGTGGAATTTATGCGACTGTTTCACCCTCTTCTCCCTCAGCCTAGGCTGTGCAGGGCGGCTCCTGTCCCAGGCAGACAGACAGCAACATGGAAAGACGAACTTGGAAGAGAGCTGACCCGCACCCTCGGCCAATAGGAGAGGGTGACATCCACTGGGAGGTCAGGTGGACAGGCTCCACCTGACATGATGGAGGCGAATCGGAGGAACTTGGTGAATGGGCTGCAGGGCCCACCATTGAGGGTAGATGACAGGTGGGCTTGGAGAGGACACCCCATGTGTCCCGGACACACCGCCCAGCTCTGGGGCCGTGGGTGGCCTTCACAAAGTCCAGCCCACATTCCAACCCTGACCACCCATGCTGGTCTTTCAGAAGTTTAAACCTGTTGGTTTTGCATATGGAAAGATGAGACCTAATTTTTTTAAATGAGAAAAAAAAAATCACGCTTTCTTATATCCTGGACCATTTACCTTCAAAAAATCACAGACTGAGATATTAAAAGCAAGAGTTGTTTCACACTCAAAGACGTGCGTAATGACCCGTTATGTGTAATTGGTTCCAGCCATCCCTCCGTGACAAGTTTTTACAAGCCGTCTGAATGCATTTAGGGTAGAAAGAGAAAAGACTGAACAACAATCCCGCTCGATGTGAATGTGAGTGGAGTCCCTTCCAGCGTCTTCACTGAGACGGGCCCAGGCCGAGCCTGTGAAGAGATACGGACACACGCGGGGGAATCCCCAGCCTTCACCTCTCCGCCTCAGCTCACCTTGGCTAGGACCTTTCCGGGACTTCAGAATCTCCTCGCTGTGCACAGATCCAGCAGCAAGGGGGCTTAAATGCCGTTATTTTTCTCCACATACTGGACCTCACATATTCATATTCAGGCCAGGAGCAGTTTAAAATTGCACAGAACAAGCATGCTCGCCAATAGCTCAGTGGGAGGCTGAGTGTAAGTAGCTGCCAATCAACAGGCCGGGCCATTGTGAGCCCAGACAGCCCTAACAACACCCTCGCGGGGTCCCCGTCACTGCCCTTGTTCTGCGGGGCCTGGAGGAAGCAGGTGGAGGGAGGGGGAGGCCGGGACCCAAACATGGAGCCTGAGCCATCGTGGGGCCCGAGGCCCGGGCCAGGCGGGGAGAAAGACGCAGGGCTGCAGTGGGAGGTCCCGGAGGCCCCGCGGCCCCTGGGCAGGTAGCGCACCCCACGGCAGCTCCCGGGGGTTCGCAGGCGACGAGGGGCCTGGGGCCCTGCAAGCGGGGCGGCCCAGCACAGGCCGGTGCGCCCTGAGGGGTCGGCCCGGGGATGGGCCTGCTCTTCCGGGGTCGCGTGTCTTCTGCTCCGGTCTGAGCGGGCAGCGGGCCCCGGCTGGGGCCGCGGGAGGCTGGCTGACCGCCTCCCACAGTGGGGTCCGGCTGGCCTCTGGTTCCTCGCAGGCACCCTGGGGGTCGGGCTTCCCGGGCAGCTTTCCTTCCACATGTGTGGTTGCCCGACTTTGCCTGAAAGAACTGACAGGACGGGCAGGCTGCACCGTGCAGCCCCGTCTATGGGCGCAGGTCCCATGGTCCCAGTGACTGCGGCGCGGCGAGAGGCGCAGCGTGGCGAGGGGCACAGCGTGTCCTGCCGTCCCCAGGGAGCCGCTGGCGTGTGTGCGCGTGTGTGTGTGTTTCCTCCAGAAACACATGCAGCATCTGACCACAAACAGCACCAGCCCTGCCTGGGGTCAGTTTCTACCAAAAACGACACCCATCGCCCGGGCTGCCACCCGGGGAGACGCCCCATCGCCCAAAGAGCCCAGGGAGAGGGGAGGAGCGTAGGGAGACTGGAGGGGCAAGTGGCGGGGGGACCCTCAGCTCTGAGCAGGGCGGCGGTGGGGGGTGTTCAGGACGAGCGGAAGCTGAGACCCGGCGGGCTGGAGGGAGCCGGACGGCAGAACGCTGAGGACGTGACGGCAACCTGTGATGAGGAAGATGGTGATGCACCAAGTCCTGCTTCTCCCTGGGTGAACGCGAAAGAGCTCACCTCGCCAGGCGCTGGCGCGGAAGAAGCACGCTTGGCTTTGGGGAGCCTCTGAGGGGTGGGCTTGTGACCCGCCCCCCAGACAGCAGCAGCAGCTGAAACCCTGCCTGCCGTGGACGCGGCCTGTTTACTAGGTGGTCAGCGGCCAGCATGGGTGTCCAGGCGTGGACAGGGCGGGGGGCGGGTAACAGCTTCCACAGCGGCTCCAGGTGGCCCAGTCGTGTCCTTTGATGGCCTCAGTCCCTCAGTGGACAGACACGTCTGGACGGAAGGAGGCGAGGCAAGCAAAGTCCCGTCCCCACGGGGCTTCCGTCTCAGGGCCAGGCTGGCCAGCCTGGCAGCCATAAGCCAGGACCTGAAACTGGAAATAATCACACTCCAGTTACACTAAAAGTCCATTCCCCAGTCATGAGCGCGCTTGCCGGCAGGCGGCATGGCGAACAGCACAGAGAGGATAGTCCGCAGTCCAGGACGTCCTCTCAACAGGGCCTTCTGAGCATGTGTGTGAGCACACAGGTGTAGGTGTGACGTGTGTTGTTACTGTGCACGTCTGTGCGAGTGTACGTGTGGACGAGCAGAAGGGCGGTTGACAAGCTTGTGTGTGACATGGGCTGAGCACAGAGAAAAAAGAACAGCATGCCGTCTTTTGAGGGGCAGAAAGTAGGAATGTAATTTAGCCACAAACACAGGGTCTGGAGCCCCACTCCCAGCCCAGTCACGTGGGTGCCAGGAAGCAAGGACTTAGAAGGTGCAGAGGGGCTCTGTACTTTCCAAACACTCACGTCGAGTGCGGGTGGGTGGCCGGCCACACGAGCCAGCGTCACTGTGGACGCTGAGATTCACAGGGAACAGCTGCTCCGCTGGGCACCGGGCTCACAGGTTTGGGCTCTCACGCGCCGGGGGCAGGGCCTCCGCCTCGGGGACGCCCTCTAACTTCACTTGTCACGACCATGAACAAACCCCGCTGGCCTCGGGGAGGGCCTCAGGCAGGCTCCCTGGTTTCCCAGCTGCTTCCTTGTCTTGGAGGGCTGCACAGCACCAAAGCTGCCCTGCATCTTACCGCTCATTCTGGGATCTAAAGTAACAACTTCACATAATCGTGACACCTCCAAAACAAGAACTACGTTGCCTCTGCTTTTATCAGATACTTGCTAATTAATCCAGCTACAAATGCAGCGCAGTCGCTGAGCCCGGAGACAGGGACAGAGCTGCCTGTCTCACCTGCCAGCTGGCAGTTTACCAACGCAGCTCAACTTTCCGCAACACGGCAAACAATCGAGAAATCTCCACGCGCTGCAAATGGTTCCCACCCCCAGCCCCCAGGCGAGCCACTTGCTGTGATCACTTTATTGTTAAGTTCCAACCAAACACACACATACAAGCACCCCAAATTCCACACATGGGCACCCGCACCCAGACACACACGTTGCCACAGGAAAAAGTACAGTTTCATTTGCAGAATGTCATCTATTCATCGCTTTTATGCCTCCGATGCAGCTCTGGGAGAACTTATCTGCACGAACAGAACAGATAATGAGTCTAAAATAATAATCCTGGGGAAAGAGGCACACACCCTTCCAAACGCTTCCTGCAGCTCTCAGCTCCCTCTCCGCCCCCAGCATATGTTGCTCGTCCCTCTTGCTTTGCGTTAAATTGAGTCTGTTCTTCTGCGTTTCCTCTAAGGCTGCGCGCGGGTCTTGTGCTCCTACGGGGACTGCGCGTGGTGCCGGCTTCGGTTCCCTGCTGGGGCCTCGTGTCTGCTCAGGAGCCAGGGGACTCGGCTCAGCTCCTGACATTGTCCCTAAGTTGTGTGTGGCCGTCAGAAAAAGACTTTGCCTCCTGGAACCTCAGCTTCCTCGTCTGCTGCTCAGGGATGATGGCACAATGCTGATGGAGATCTAGATTTGACGAGGACTGAATCAGCTGACAGATGCAAAGAAAGAGATGGGTCCTTGGCACAGTGATTCTGCAATCAGTTCAGTTCAGTTCAGTTCAGTCGCTCAGTTGTGTCCGACTCTTGGTGACCCCGTGAATTGCAGCACGCCAGGCCTCCCTGTCCATCACCGACTCCCGGAGTTCACCCAAACTCAAATTATGCTTATTTCTATTAGGATGGAAACTTGATCTTACACTTTTTGTATCGTTAATGTTAGCAGTTGCACTGAATTTATATCAGATTGCTTTAAAATTGTTTCTATTTAGCTTTGAGCATGCTTCCTACTTTTAGCTGATTTGGTAATCATCCTGAACACCAAGCTACCTGCCAGCTCCTGACTCCATATACACACCGTGTTTCAAACATACCAAACCGGAGGTTCAGACATTGACACAGGCTTTTCTCTCCACCTGAAAAGACTTTCCAAGACTTCCTTGCCTCAACATCCAGTTCGAAGGCACCTTCCTCGGGTAAATGCTCTCTGGAGAGCTCATGCAGAAGGGAGAGTTCCTTTCGAAACATTCTAGAATGTGTTCAAGCTGCTCTGACACCACAAACCATACACAGGTCACGTGCATATCATCCCAATTTACATGTATTTCCCAGGCAGCTCAGCTGGTTAAAAATCCTCCTGCAATGCATGAGGCCAGTTTGATTCCTGGGTCAGGAAGTTCCCCTGGAGAAGGGATAGGCTACCCATCAAGTATTCCTGGGTTTCCCTGGTGGCTCAGATGGTAAAGAATTTGCCTGCAAAGCAAGACCCTGGGTTCACTCCCTGGGTCCAGAAGATCCCCTGAGAGGGCATGGCAGCCCACTTCATTATTCTTGCCTGGAGAATCCCCAGGGACAGAGGAACCTGGCGGGCTATAGTCTACGGGGTTGCAAAGAGTTGGATCCGACTGAATGACTAAGCACAGAACTCCCCTTCGTTGGGAACCCCTGAACCAAAAACCATGGTGCTGCCACGGAAGACATCTAGGAAATGTTCTGAATGACTGATGTGGAAAAGCAAAGCTCAGAGCAAGCACAGTCATCGCTGCCTGCTGAGACTGTGAGTGGTCAGTCAGCGCAGGAAAGGCCAGAAGGCTTCTAGCCACTCCCAGCCCTGCCTCCCAGTACCTAGCCATGCCCTGGGTGGTATCCACAAGCTTTCCAAATACAACATCCCATACAACACAGTCGTTACCAAGGTGTCTATAGATGTCCAGGGACGTGCAGAGGGCCTGAGTCTGCAAGCCCCCTGCATGAACAGAACATGCAGCTGGGTCAGAATCTGTCAACTGCTGACAATGAAGTTCAGGAGAACTGGTTTCAAACAGGAGGAATTAACCACCTGCAGAGGGAGCGCACCTCCAGGGACAGGCTGGCACAGGGCTTGTTTTCTGGCTCATTTATCTCACACCTTTATGAGTATCTTGGCCTCGGACCCCCTGCTCAGTACAGGGAAGAGGACGGGGCCAGGACGGGGCCAGGAGGTGGCCCAGCTCCTCCCTCGTGGAGACCAGTCTGTGGAGAAGTTGACAAAGATCCCCAACCCCTTCTCTGCATTTCTGGGTCCAAGACATCCTGAAAACTGAAGTCCCTCCCCTGCTGTGGTTCACTGATGGAAGGTGAAGGCCACTAGCTCACGGGGCGGCAGGACTTGAGCCATGTGGGGCTGTTTATCGTCCTTACCTACCAAGTGTGATAGCGGTGTTTTAATGTAGAAAGATTAATGTGCTTGATCACAAAGTGATATCCAGAGGCTGTGGTATATGGTGTTAGTTGCTCAGCTGTGTCCGGCTCTTTGCAACCCTATGGACTGTAGCCCGCAACGCTTCTCTGTCCGTGGGCTTCTCCACGTAAGAATACTGGTGTGGGTAGCCATTCCTTTCTGCAGGGGATCTTCCCCACCCAAGGATTGAACCCGGGTCTCCTACATTGCAGGCAGACTCTTTATCATCTGAGCCACCAGGGAATCCCATTGTGCTGTATATGGGTGCATATGTGCATATGTGTAGATAATATACAGAAGTATTATTTTGAAAGCTAAAAATTCCAAACTCTAAAACACATCTGCCTCCATGGGTTTTGGCACAAAGGTTGGTGGGCCTGGAGTTAAGTCCTGTTTTGGGGACCCCTGTGAGGGACACCAGGGTGTCGGGGGGTGAGGCACCCCCAGGAGAGTCAAGGTCACAGGAGCGTCTGGGTGACCTGTCAGGAGGCGGACTCACTGAGGGGCTGCGTCTGCAAACCCTCTGGCTGGGTGGTGGGAACAAGATGGGGACAGGGGGCCTGGGGGAAGCTTTGCAGAAACCACCCTGGGACAGCCTCTCCCTGAGGCCCCCCTCGTGGCTGGTGATGGGGCACCTCTTCCCAGCAAGAGGCCGAAACCACTGCCCCCTCCTGGAGGGTGGACTGGCCTCGGCTCTGACCTGCGCAAAAGTGACCCTGAGCCAGTCCCAGGACCCCAGGGCGCTGTGTGTGTCTCCCCTCATCCTTGACCTTCCGCCCAAATCCTTGTGAACTACCAGACCAGAGGGCTGGTGGCCGAGAGGCCGGGGACCCGAGTCCACATCAGCGTGTGTCCCGGCCAGGGCTGCGGGTGGGTGGCCGAGAGGCCGGGACCCGAGTCCACATCAGCGTGTGTCCCGGCCAGGGCTGCAGGTGTCGGGGACAGCGGGTCCGAGCACAGACGCGGGCGAGGGGACCTTCCCCCACTGCCAGGTAGACCCCAAAGTGCAGAACGCAGACGAGGGGACCTTCCCCCACCGCCACGTAGACCCCAAAGTGCAGAACGCGGACGAGGGGACCTTCCCCCATCACCACATAGACCCCAAAGTGCAGAACCGTGAGTGAACCAGACGATCGTCCTCTTAACATGAAACACTGGGGCGGCTACTAAGTGTGGGGTGCTACCCGGTATACATCCAGGAAAGTAGGAGACAAGGATACGAGCCCGTAGGCACCAGCAGGCCTGTCCAGGCCAGGACACCTGTGCCCACAAGCGACGACCTGATGCTGGCTCCCGCCCCGCCCAGGCCTGAGGGCAGGGAGCCCAGAGCTCGTCACAGTCCCAGGACCTCATTGTTCCTCCGTCTGTGCCTACAAGAGTAGGATTCCTTGCGATTCCTCTGAGAGACAGGAGGCTGGGGTTTTCTCTGTGTATCTGATTACCAGGTTTAACCAGGAAAGAAAAACTGAATGGTCATAAACTGTCCCACGAGAAGACATTCCCAGGCCATGAGGCCGCCGGTCCCCGGAGAAGGAGACAGCCGTCATTGGAAAGACACACACCGCTTTGTTCCAGTTCTGACTGCTGTCTGGGACCTGAAACGGTTAGCGCCGTGGAAACCTTCACTTCTTTTCGCATTGCAGGCTGAGTGCACCTTCCCACAGCACAGTGACGCAGGGAGAACAAGCTGAGAGCCTGGGCAGCTTGTCCAGACGCCTGGGCATCTAGTACCATCTAGTACCGCTGACGGAGAGGGCAATGGCACCCCACTCCAGTACTCTTGCCTGGAAAATCCCATGGACGGACGAGCCTGGTAGGCTGCAGTCCATGGGGGTGGCTGAGGGCCGGACACGACTGAGCGACTTCACTTTCACTTTTCCCTTTCATGCATTGGAGAAGGAAATGGCAACCCACTCCAGTGTTCTTGCCTGGAGAATCCCAGGGATTGCGGAGCTTGGTGGGCTGCCGTCTATGGGGTCACACAGAGTCGGACACGACTGAAGTGACTTGGCGGCAGCAGCAGCACCGCTGATGTGACAAAAGGCTGCTTCCCTCGACCCTGCAACAGGACCCCAGGGTGTAGCCCTGCACTTCCTGTGTCCCTGCTCTGAGGTCCCTGATGTTCCCTGCACTTCCTGTGTCCCTGCTCTGAGGTCCCTGGGTGTCCCCTGCACTTCCTGTGTCCCCGCTGTGAGGTCCCTGATGTTCCCTGCACTTCCTGTGTCCCTGCTCTGAGGTCCCTGGGTGTCCCCTGCACTTCCTGTGTCCCTGCTCTGAGGTCCCTGATGTCCCCTGCACTTCCTGTGTCCCTGCTCTGAGGTCCCTGATGTCCCCTGCACTTCCTGTGTCCCTGCTCTGAGGTCCTTGATGTTCCCTGCACTTGCTGTGTCCCTGCTCTGAGGTCCTTAATGTTCCCTGCACTTCCTGTGCCCCGGGAAGCACCCAGGCTGTCATGTGCAGTCAGGCAGGACTAGGCCAGCCTCTGGAGCTGCCCCTACTTTGTGATCGTGGAGAAAGTGAAGCCCAGCCATCTTTCCACCTCGCGATGTAGAGGGACTCTCCCATACTGCACCCTGTAGGTAGTGCTGGCTTTGACATCTGCTGGGCGTGTGACTTTGAAAAGCTACCCAAGCTCTCCAGGTCTCTGAAACCGCATCTTACAGTAGGGAAAATGACAGCGAGTGTTTGCTGGCTCTTGTGAGGATTAAAGGAAATTGAGTAAACTCTGAGAGCAGAGGTTTTGTCTCGTTCACTTAGGTACTTGAGCAGGCCTGGCACATAGTAGGTGGTCAGTAGACATTTGTTGACCGAGAGCGTGTTAACCAGCATAGTGTATACATTATAGCCATTGTACCCAGCCTACATTAATAAATGCATAGGTACGCGCCCCCTCACGTGTGCGCAGCCCCGCTGCCGTCAGCGTTCGGTAAACATTAGCTGCTGCTCCTTCCACTATTACTATCATTAGCCACTTTGCCTCACAGGGTTGCTGTGAGCATGTGTAAAACACACGGGCTTCCCTGCTCTGCTGAGCAATATTCCAAGGTCAAGGAGGAAAAGCAGTCCACAAATACAAATTATTACTGTCAATCTCAGCTCCATATTTCAGAATCCCACTTCTGGGCACATTATTTACTCTGTCACGTAGCAGGGCTTTGCTTTTGGTCGGAATGCTGTGAACGGGCGCCTGACCCGAGGAAACGGGCAGATCTCACATGCGGAGGAAGTTGTGGTGGCTCCTGGCTCCCCAGACGCACCGGCTGCGTGCTCAGTGCGTGCCGACGTCTCAGTGCTCAGTTCCTCCAGGTCCAGCGCAGGGGAACCTGCTCAGTACGGTTCCCCAAGTCCTCCTCCAGCCAGGAGGGCATCCAGAGGCTTGTACCGCCCCGGAGGAAGGCCTTTGCTGCCTGCTGTCTACCTGCTGGCTTCTTCCAGCGGTCAAGCCCCAGGTCCATGGTCGCCTTCCTGCTCACCCCACTGAGATCATGAGGGCCTGCTCCTGCCTGCGACTCTGGGTGGCGTCCCCAGCTGCCCACTGGATTGCCCTTGCACAATCCTCTTGACCCCCGTCTTGGTCTCTCCTGAGGTTAGACTCTGCAGCATCCTGGGCAGCCCAGTGTCACTGGGCCTAAAGCAGGACAATGAGGTGGGCCTGGGAATGGATGTTTATGGACTGCCTGCGGACTGAACATGAAACAGACCTAACACTGTGCAGAACTTGGGTCAGGCCTGAAGCAATCAGGCTAGGAATCAAATGAGAAGCATCGCCCTCCAGGCGACCCTGACAGCAATCACCCCAGGGCTCTGCTGGCCTGTGCCTGGCACATAAAAAGGACAGTATTTAGATGGCAGATTTGGGTGAACAGCCAAGTTCCCGGCCACCCCCGCAGCTGCTCGAGGCCCATCTTTCTGAGCACGTGCAACCATCCGCAGCCCCTGTCACCCAGGCTGGACGGCTTGGTGGTGGGCCAGTCCCTTCCACTCAGAGGCACAGAGAGGGGAGGCTACCTCCCCAGGCAGATGGTGATAAGCCTTGTACAAATCGCTGTACATTCTGATGGGGGAAGCCACATGGGAGAGTCAGGGGTGACAAGAAATATTTGATGGTGGTCTGGGAAGACCCTGGGCTCCCTGGAGCACTGTGCTGATGGTGGGAGCTTACGCGATCCTGACATGTGACGGCAGGCGCACGTGCATAGAAAGTCAAGCCACGAAGTCTTGGCCATAGCTGGTCCAGATCAGAAACAGAGATTTCTAGATGCCCTGGATCTGTTACCATTAGCAGTGTAACCAAGGCCACAACAGGCTCCATAAGGACTACTGAAAACTTACTTTTATTGAATAAGATTTTGACAGGGCCACCTACGACCTCAGGGTCTCAGGGAGTTGCCCCTGAGCAGGCTGGCTTGGTAGGAGGCATTCACTGGGTCCCATGTGAGGCTCTCTGTGGTCGTATGAGTTTAATAAGTCATCTCAGGGCTGGAGCGGCAGAGCTGTGCTGAGATGCTGGCATCCATTTACCAGGGTCAGTGTCTCCCAGGGGAGGGAGAGAAGCAAGCCTACACTTTCCTTTTAAGCAAGTCAAGGACAAGTGAGCTTCTCTGTCTCCTGTTGGTCCAGAGGGTCTCAGTGACGATCACCCAGTGAAGTGCCTCCTCTGTACATCTGGGTTCTCAGATTCTAACAACTGAGAACCTGAGTCAGATATGCTTGTGTGTGCTCTGTCCCTCAGTCGTGTCCAACTCTGTGTGACCCCAAGGACCACAGCCTGCCAGGCCCCTCTGTCCATGGGATTCTCCAGGCAAGAATACTGGAGTGGGCTGCCGCTTCCTGCTCCAGGGTGTCTTCCCAACTCAGGGATCAAACCTGTGTCTCCTGCATCTCCAGTATTGGCAGGTGGGTTCTTTACCACTAGCACCGCCTGGGAAACCCTAGAGCAGATACCGCGGGCCGAATTGCATCCCTGGAAGACAGGTGAAGTCCAGACCCCAGAACAGGGCCTATTTAGAGAGGGGGGGGTCTTTGCAGAGGGATCTGTTAGGATGAGGTCACCCTGGAGCTGGGCGGACCCTCATCCAATAGGACTGGTATCCTCATGGAAAGAGACGCAGGGACACAGACACCAGAAGAAGATGGCCCGTGTGGACAGAGACAGTGAAGCCTGGGGAGCAGGGGACTCGGGTCACCACCAGGAGCCTCTGGGGAGACCCTCCTGAGCCCCCAGGGAGCAACCAGCCCTGCCCAGACCTGCATCCAGAGCAGGGAGTAAGGGCATTGCTGCTGTTTCTAAGCTGCTCGGTTTGGTGTTGTGCTGCGGAAGCCAGGAAACACTGACCACGTGGAGAAGGGAAGGCCACCTGGTCGACCCCCAGGCTGCCTCTCCTGAAGCCCCCCACCTGTGCCTTCAGGATGGGGTGTCTGGGTTCAGGGTGCCCTGCTGCCTTGGGCGGAGCAGCTGCGGATTGAAGGCGGCCCTTGCACAGCAGCACGGTGACCCTGTGGAGGGAGAGGACAGAAGCCCTGTCTGTCCCCGGATGGCTCCCCAGATGGGGGCTGGGCGCAGTGGGCAGGATGAGCTCCACTTTCCAAAGGTGCTGTCCGCACAATGTCCCCAGAAATGTCTCAGGACACCAGCTCGTCACCTGCAAGGCCCCCAGCGACACCAGAGTGAGCCTGAGGCTTGGGAGGTGGCCCGTGCTCACGATGCTCGGGGCCCCTGGAAGCCACAAGCTTTCCCTGCTTCTCTGTCCAGCCTAAAGCACAGGCAGGCCTTTCTCTGCCTTTTCTCACACAGCAGCACACCGTGGGCTACGCATGCCTAGGACATTCCTGCCCAGTAGGCAAGCCCTGGGTCGGTGTCCCTCCCTGTGGTGACCTGCACTTGGTCCCCGGGAACCAAGAGTTGGGATGAGGCTGGAGCTGCAGGTCATTTGGGGGCAGAGCTCATGGTTCTGGAGTTAAATCTATAAGGAAAGATAATCCCAGTCCAGTCAAGATTAGCTGGGGAAGAACACCTCAGCATCACTCTCGGGTGTCCAACCGGGCACGGGATCACTCAGCACCCTGGGGTAAAGTCTGGGCGCATTCCCGGGGGTAGGGGCGGTTCATGAGTTCCTGGCCTGGCTGGGAAGAATGGTTGGGTCCCATGTGAAGAGTAACAAGGTCAAGACATGATTATTTTCTGGGAAATCAATAAAATTCCCAGTGCACGTCTTATAGCCTTTATAGGCAACTTAATTGCAGGTGGTATGCCAATGCAGGAGACTCAGGAGATGCAGGTTCGATCCCTGAGTCTGAAAGATCCCCTGGAGAAGGGAATGACAACCCACTCCAGTATTCTTGCCTGGAGGATCCCTGGACAGAGGAGCCTGGAGGGCTACAGTCCATGGAGTCGCAGACTCAGACACGCCTGAGCCCATAGGACACATTTGTTGATTCATCTGGTTCTTGGGTCTTCTAAACTCTAACCATCAGCATTGAAAACCAGTATGACACCCAGACATGAGAGGGTGCCTTGAGAAGGGTTCCCTCCCGAGCTCTGTGTTGCCATTTGCCTCCGCCGCTCTGGAACAGCCGCATGCCTTTGAAAATAGACACTCAACCTGGAAAAGCACCTCTCTGCCACTTATTTGTTCTTATACATATAGGAACACATGCAGTACGCCCGGCCTACGGGAAATCCAGCTCATAAACCAGTGATATGTGTGCTGTAACAGAAACACTACTTTCTAAGCTGTTAGAATAAAGACATGATTCACTACAAAATTCATCTAAATATAACTTCATATTTCTTTAATGATTCAGAAGATGCTTCAGAACTTGCCACCCCTCAGAGTTATCAATATCCTCTTCAATATATTATACTCTACATAAGAATAAAGAAAGGCAATGCCAAAGAATGCTCAAACTACCGCACAACTGCACTCATCTCACATGCTAGCAAAGTAATGCTCAAAATTCTCCAGGCCAGGCTTCAGCAGCACTGAACTGTGAACTTCCAGATGTTCAAGCTGGTTTTAGAAAAGGCAGAGGAGCCAGAGATCAAATTGCCAACATCCGCTGGATCATCAAAAAAGCAAAAGAGTTCCAGAAAAACATCTACTTCTGCTTTATTGACTATGCCAAAACATTTGACCATGTGGATCACAACAATTTGTGGAAAATTCTTCAAGAGGTGGGAATACCAGACCACCTGATCTGCCTCTTGAGAAATCTGTATGCAGGTCGGGAAGCAACAGTTAGAACTGGACATGGAATAACAGACTGGTTCCAAATAGGAAAAGGAGTATGTCAAGGCTGTATATTGTCACCCTGCTTATTTAACTTATATGCAGAGTACATCATGAGAAACACTGGGCTGGATGAAGCACAAGCTGCAGTCAAGATTGCTGGAAGAAATATCAATAACCTCAGATATGCAGATGACACCACCCTTATGGCAGAAAGTGAAGAAGAACTAAAGAGCCTCTTGATGAAAGTGAAAGAGGAGAGTGAAGAAGTTGGCTTAAAGCTCAACATTCAGAAAACGAAGATCATGGCATCTGATCTCATCACTTCATGGCAAATAGATGGGGAAACAGTGGAAACAGTGACAGCCTTTATTTTCTTGGGCTCTAAAATCACTGCAGATGGTGATTGCAGCCATGAAATTAAAAGATGCTTGCTCCTTGGAAGAAAAGCTATGACCAACCTAGACAGCATATTAAAAAGCAGAGACATTACTTTGTCAACAAAGGTCCGTCTAGTCAAGGCTATGGTTTTTCCTGTGGTCATGTATGGATGTGAGAGCTGGACTATAAAGAAGGCTGAGCACTGAAGAATTGATGCTTTTTGAACTGTGTTGTTGGAGAAGACTCTTGAGAGTCCCTTGGACTGCAAGGAGATCCAATCAGTCCATCCTAAAGGAGATCAGTCCTGAGTGTTCATTGGAAGAATTGATGTTGAAGCTGAAACTCCAATACTTTGGCCACCTGATGTGAAGAACTGACTCATTTGAAAAGACCCTGATGCTAGGAAAGATTGAAGGCAGGAGGAGAAGGGGATGACAGAGGATGAGATGGTTGGATGGCATCACCGACTCCATGGACATGAGTTTGAATAAGCTCTGGGAGTTGGTGATGGACAGGGAGGCCTGGCGTGCTGCAGTCCATGGGGTCACAGAGAGTCAGACACGACTGAGCGACTGAACTGAACTGAAGGAAAAAAGCTCCCAGTGAACTGGGGGTTTAGCCAGTGGATTACTAGATCCACTGTTTTGTTTTTTTTTTTCTTTCTTAAATAATTAGCTCAAGAAGCGTTATTAAGAGCTGTTGCTGCCGTTCAGTCACTAAGTCGTGTCCGACCCTTTGCGACCCCATGGACTCAGCACTGCAGGCTTCCTTGTCCTTCAGCATCTCCCAGAGTTTGCTCAAACTCATGCCCATTGGGTCAGTGATTATTAAGAGCAGCCACTAGAAACTGTTTACTCTGCAGTTTGGTTATATATTTACACTTATTTTTGAGGTTTAAAAATGAAATAGAAATGAAGACAAAATCTGAAGAGAATATGGTCTCTGGGGGCTGGGTGAGACAGTCTTTGGGTGGAAAACCTCATGAGATTCTGGTAAAATGACATGCGATTTCTTTCGGTAAGTTTGTCTAGAGAAAGTACAAATGGAAGAGGCCCAGTGACGAGGCTCTTACTTCGCATCTGACTATGACGTCGCCTTGGTGTTTCTTATAAGACAAGTCACTGAGTGCTCTCAGCACGTCTGTATCTGCAGTAACAACTCTACAGCAATCTCCGATGTTTGCTGGCCGTCAGCCCCTTCTGCGGGGCCTTGAACACCTCGCTTCGACAGACCATTTGCTGGTCACTGTGCACACATTGCTGCCCCAAGTCGTGGCCAGCCTCTCCCAGGAAGCTGGCTTCCTCGTGGGCCTGACCACTGCAGTAACCCAGCCAGCGTGTGAGTGCCGGGCCCCTTCCCCACCCTTCTTGTGTGCAATGCGCCACGTTCCCCGGGGCGGCCGTGGGCTGCGGGTTTAGAAATCGATTAGAGCTGAGATGGGGTGAGCTGCGAGAGCACGCTCCACAGCCACCTCTGCAGGGCACAGCTTGCTTGTTCAGCCCGGAGAAGGCCCTGCCTGCAGAATTAATAGGGAGCCCACGGCGATGCCTGCGGGGCCCGAGGGCGCCCTGCCTGAGCCTCAGATGCAGCGTCCGGGCCTCCTGTAGGTGATCCAGCAGCGCCCGAGAGGGCAAGACAATTAAACCTCCATAACTTTGTGCAGCACTTCAAGGAGGAAAGGCACTGTATAAATGCTAAGTGTTGTTATCACAGGGCAGAAGGAAGGACAGAGGCACTGAATGCTAAGAGAGAAGTCCCTGCAGGACAGAGCGCCAGGGCAGAGCGGAACGAGATTATCTCACACTGAAGTTTAAAAAGTTAAAAAAAAAAAAAAAAATAGGTGAGAAAGCCAGGCTCAGAAATGAAAGGGAGGCTCCAGGAAGTATTAAGATAAATCATGCGATTTAATGCAAGTTGACGAAGTCGGAGGTCACCAAGAGACAACGGGGACTCTGGAACATGGTTGCGATAATTAATTCCTAAAAAAAATCAATTAATATTTTCTCTCATTGTTCACGAAGGGGGCTGGAACGGGGAGGGCACACATACGTCTCCCCCGGGAGGAGCGAGAATGGTGAGGAAACCAGGATCCTGTCGACACGGGAGATCCAGAAGCGAGTGCCTGTGGAGGGGCGGGCGCACCCACCCCCGAGGCTGCAGGAAGAGGGCAGGGAGGCTGCAGGCTGCGGCTGCCAGGAGTGACCAGCAAGCACGGGTACATCTTGGGCTTCACAAGGACGATAGGAACAGGGACTTGTTTATCTCCTAGTGGATACAAATGTCTTTGGAGCTTCTGACCCGAAACGATGGTGCACTCAGAGGAACACACGCATGGAGGAACACACGGGAGCCAAGCTTTGGGGCATCTGCTCGTTGGTATTCTTTTTTAAGAATTTTTTTTTTTTTTACGAGGATCATTTTCTTCATTGCAAGATCAAGTCTTCATTGCATTTGTTACTATATTGGTTCTGTTTTATGTTCTGGTTTTTTGGCCAAGAAGCATGTACTACCTTAGCTCCCCGACCAGGAATTGAACCCACACGCCCCACATAGAAAGGAGACGTCTTAAGTACTGGGCCATCAGGAAAGCCCTTCAGTGGGTTCTTGAGGCAGCTTAAGAGCCACCTTAGGGAAAGCTGCTGCTGCTGCTAAGTCGCTTCAGTCAAGTCCGACTCTGTGCGACCCCATAGACGGCAGCCCACCAGGCTCTCCCGTCCCTGGGATTCTCCAGGCAAGAATACTGGAGTGGGTTGCCATTTCCCTCTCCAATGCGTGAAAGTGAAGTCGCTCAGTTGTGTCCGACTTGTAGTGATCCCATGGACTGCAGACCACCAGGCTTCTCCGTCCATGGGATTTTCCAGGCAAGAGTCCTGGAGAGGGGTGCCACTGCCTTCTCCAGGGAAAGATGACCTAGTGATAAGCAATGGACAACTGTGATGTTCCTAGGACATCTTGCTCAGTGCCTTATCACACAGCATGTGGCATCATAAACTTTTTTGTCGGTTTGTTTTGAAGACACGAAAGAGAAGAAAGTAGAAGAGACTGGACTTGGGAGGCCAAGCCCTTGAATCATAAATCGCTCATCTAGAAACTCACGGTGCACTCGAGGTGGATGATGCGGGCAAACACTGGGTCCACCGGGACCAAATCCAGACACGTGGACGCTGAAGGTCTGCAGGGACGGTGGAGCGGGCAGGGCCTGTCCAGCCCGGGGAGAAGACGCTTGGAGCGAGGACAACACGAGTGATGAAATTCGCTGGTGGGCAAGTGGACGAAAGTAGAGGTGAGGGGTCCGTGTCACTCAAAGGGGTGGTTCCGAGTCGGTATGTGGGGAACACAGACGAGGGAGACAGGAAAGAGACTGAGATGAGGGATAGAAATTGTGAAAGGGCAGGTGACCAAAACGGTGACAGGCGCACGGTGGCCTTGAATGGACATGGAGATGGAGACAGAGATCAGAAGTGTCATCAGTGGGTCAAAGACAGCAGATCAGCAGCAGGGGAAAGGGCGCTAAAACACTGGAGGACTCCAGCCGTCTCCAGCGCTGTGGACAGGACCACGCTGGACACCGTGCCCTCAGCTCGGGTCCCTCTGATCTGAGGCGTGTCATGCAAACAGAGGGGTGCAGGCCGAGGCCTGGGCTTGGCAGGGGGGCCCCTGTGCCGAGGAAGGAGGTGGTCGATAGAGACTCCCGTTGGGAGAGTGACGGACTTCGATTTGTATTTGACTTGCACACAATCGCGCCCCTTTGGGATACCGACCCTTACCAGCTCAGGGTCTGGCCGCTCATGTCGGTGAGGGGACCGCCACGCCTGCCCACTGGTCTCCAGCAACATGGTGTCTGGGTCCTGGTCCTCCCGTGGGAGCAGAGTGGACAGGGGCTCGGACGCCCAGGGAGCGGGAAGCGAGCCTCCTGTGCACGGCTCCTTCAGAAAAGAGCGGGCTGGCCGCCTGGCGTCCTTGACGCATCCCTGCAGCAAAAATCCCAGCGCGATCTCTCTGCCGGCCCGCCAAGAACCTGCAACCCATGACGGTCGATGCCAACCGCACAGCATCCAGAAACTGGTCCCCCCTCAAAGAAAGGGTCCTCCCTGTGCTCACGCAGGTCTAGAGCCCGTCCTGTCAGCCGCAGCTGCTCGACCGTGTGTGTCTCTCACACGCCGTCCTTCTGTTTTCGCCACTTCAGCTTATGTTTGTCAGCTTCGTCCCTTCTCAGCTGTCACCGTCTCTGGCCTCCCAGGCGCCCCTCCCTTCCTCCCATCCTTCCCTCCTTTGCACTGACCTACCTCTATTTCCTTCTTTTAAGATCTGTGCATTGGAAACCGGAGCCCACCATATTCACACTCCCCAATGCAATTAATCACTGACGCAGACGTGCAAACTAATGCATCTGAAGACCCAGTCCCGTGCCTCACAAGGTGGTCAGGGGTGTTTCAGGGGTGGAGGGTTGGGGGTGTTTCAGGGGCGAGGGCTTCCCAGGTGGCACAGTGGTGAAGAATCCTCCTGCCAATGCAGGAGCGCTAGACCTGGGCTCGATCCCTCGGTGGGGAACCCGCTCCAGTGTTCTTGCCTGGAGAATCCCAAGGACGGAGGAGCATGGTGGGCTACAGTTCATGGGGTCGCAGAGTCAGACACGACTGAGCCCACACACACGCTCTATGCAGGGGTGAGCCCAATGGTCCCCACCACAGCCCTCTCTGCCCTGACCTCAGAAACACCTGAAACAGGCAGGGCCAGGGGCTGATCTGGTGCTGGATATTTCTGCTCTGCCAGCCCAGCCCCTGGTCAGGCAGTGGCCGAGGCCCCATCACAGTGGGGTGGGGGTGAGAGGTCAGGACCCTTCAGGAGGACCCAGAGCCTGTGCGGCCCCAGTGAGAACCCCCAGGACTGGGGAAGGCTCAGCACACCCACGGGACCAAGACCCAGCACGAGAGTCCTGGTTCAGGCCACAGGTGGTCCAGGACCAGGGAGAGTCAGAGGTCAGAGCCGAGCACTGGAGGTCACATGCTTGCAGATTCAGGGCCTGCAGAGCCCAGGCACGAGGGCCTGGATCCCTACCTGTATGGGAAGCTTTCTGCATAGTCGGGGGAGCACGGCTGGAGGGGTGGGGTGGGGTGCTGGGCGGGCGAGCACCCTTCCTCCCCTGGAAGGAGGGGAACCAGGAAGCTGGGCCGGCCTCGGGTAACTAGTGTGGCTGCAGAATGCCAGGCTGGGCCAGGGGTTCATCCACCCCCGCCCCCGCAGGCCCTGCCCAGCTGGCTTGCGGGGCCCTCCCTGCATCTCCACCCTACACGTGCAAGCTGCCCAGGGTCTTCCCCAGGGCCACAGACCAAGGACAACCCAGGCACTCAGCAGCACAGTGAACAGGGGCTGAGAAAGGTAAAACCAGCAGTGACCTTTGTTTGCTGGGCCAGCAAATCCCACAGCAGAAAAACCGGCTCCCAACTCACTCAGGAAACGCTGACTTGACTGAATGCTTGCTGAACTTTGAAGGGGAGACGCTGGGCTCACTGGAGCCATGTGGCCGGGTTCTGTGCCGCTGCTCACGCTCCGAACCGTGACTCGTTAAGTCTGGGTGTTGAGTGACTCGGTTCTCCTGACGTGGCTCTCCAGCTTCAGACAAGCTGACACATCGGGGGCAGCTACTCCAGTGGGACCCCCACGGGAGAAGCACTGTCCTTCCCGAGGCTGAGCTCAGGGTGACCTCAGAGGGGATGCGGGGTGCCGTGCCGAGCCTCACGCCCGCAGGGCTGCTGGGGAAGGCCCCACACATTGCAGGAACCAGGAGACTTCCAGATGAAGCAGAGCCTTGGGGCTCAAAGACGTCCTCTCCAAGGAGTCGTGCGGGTGCGGGCCGGAGGGACCGGCCACACACACACGTGTCCAGTACCGCTGCCTGCAAGCGCTCCAGCGGGCACTGGAGCTCCAGGACGTATCCACCTGCTAGTTGCAAATACGCACCCTTAAGAACATCTGTCCCTCACCGCTGAGGCTCTGGTAACCACCATTTTACTATCATTATGCATTTGGCATTAGAGGCACCAGCTAATGCTTCAATGGTCATCATACTGCAATATGTGAATGCAGCAAGTCACCAGGTCAACTTTAAACCTATACAAGAGTATATGTCAAACATACATCAATTAAAAATCATAAATTTTTAAAAGCGGGGCATGTATATGCCTGCATCAAGTAACACAAACAAAAGACAAAGGAGACGTGCCAAAGAATTACGGAGAAATTCAGATGTTTCCTCAGGACGGAAGCAAGCACGGGCAGATTTCAGAAGCCCTCCTGTGTGGGGTGAAGGTGGAGAGATGTGGCTCCAGGGCGAGTGACTCTGACGTCAGGTTGCAGGCGCCAGAACTCAGACGCTCCACGCTGGACCGTGTGTGTGTGTGTGTGCATGCATGCGTGTGTGTGTGCATGCATGTGTGTGTGTGCATGTGTGTGCACGTGCATGCGTGTGCGCGTGCATGCGTGCGTGCATGTGCGTGCGTGCACGCACATGTGTTGCGTGTGTGCGTGCATCTGTGTGTGCGTGCGTGTGCGCGTGCACGGGCTCCACCAGCAGAGCGGCTGGAACATGTGTACGGTGTGTGAGGCCACCCAGCGCGGCCGTCACCGCGGGTCTCGGTTGCAGGCCGCCTCGTTCCTCTGCGGCGCCCTCCTGTTTGGTTTCCTGAGAGCCAGAGAGGAAGGCTGCGTGTTTGGTGTAACCAGCACCACTTGGCTTCTGGCTACCAAATATTTGATCGTTTCTATTCCAGCACGAGTTGGGCAACACTCATTCACAAATGCTATTTTGCAGCAGATGATTAAATCTCAAAAGAGATACAGAACAGCCTTTCAATCACAGGGATGCTCGAACATGGAAGCTTCCACTGTTCTATCGCGGGACGCAAAGTGACTTGGGGGCCCCTGAACTAAGAGGCAGAACAGGCAGGGGAGGGCTCGGGTTCTGTAGACTGTGGGCAATGGCTTTCAGCTCCAGGGCATGGTCATCAGCTGGCGCTTTCTTTGACTCATCCCCTCCCTCATCCAAGGGTCCGAGGAGCGGGTGCGCAGTGAGGTGTGCCCTCAGGGGACTCACGTTCATCTCACAGTGACCGCACCCCTGCCAACTGTGGTCAAGGTTTGATGAGACCGTATTCACTAAAGGAACAGAGGGAAAGTCTGCTTAGAAGACATGAGAGCACACGCTGTTAGTTTCTGATTTAAAGCAAGAAAGACGTGGCCAGGCCCCGGCCCTGTATTAGTGCAAGTGACTTTCTGAAGTCTCTCCTTCTTGCCCTGTAGGGGCTCAGCCACTCTGGTCACAAGGCCGGGACCCCCGAGGGCTGGGCTTCAGGTTTGCTGTGCTGAGGCCCCATTTGCTGAAGGAACCGTGGCTGCGTTAAAGGGGTTCAGTAGACAGCTGATAGTTTCAATAAACCTGCTGGGCTGCCTGCCACACAGAGCCACGTAAGGAAGAAGCAGGAAATGAGGTGATCTGTCCCGGGTCCTGGGATGCGGAAACCCAGCTAGATGCAATCAGAGCCAGACCACCGTGCGGTTCACTCTGGGTGGGCCCCCCACCAAGGGCGTTGTCTGCAGTGGGACCCAAATCTCTCTCCATTCACCCCTTCCTTCCTTCCCTCCTTCCGTCCACAAGCACACGGAGCCTACGCTCTGTTCCAAGCACTTGAGTCTGCCTGGTGCAGACCCAAGACTTAGTCATTCATGGACACCATACTCTAATCGGAAGGGCTGGAGAATGAGCCGTGGCTTTCCAGGCTGGACACAGAACCAGCATGTGCTAGACTGTTTCAGAGATGGAGGAGCCCCAGGCAGGCGGGTGCAGGGGTGAGACTTTTATCGGGAGGTCAGGGCCAGGCCTCACACTTTGGAAGGTGTTGGAATTTCAGCTTCAGTTCCTTGACTCCCCTTCCTTGCGCATCAGGCGTTAGACCTGTTTGTACCCACAGGCCCCTCTGGGCGAGGCCGGCCTGGTCTCAGGGCTGGAGAGCTGACCACTGTCCTTCCTTCTCCCTCTGGGGAGGAAAGTGGACCTAGACCTGGAGCTTCCTGGGACCCGTGTCAGCCCGTCCGCCACTGGCCTCGAATGCCCAAGCCCCTGCCCTCCTGATGGGCCGAGTGTCCTCGTCTTCAGCCCCACATGAGAGGCTCCCTAAAACCCCACCTTCTGACATGAGGCACTGGCGGCTGTGGCTTCGGCCTGGAACCCCCCACCGCCCCCACGCCGAGGTCCCAGGCCTCCTGAGTCTGGAGAGAGATGCAGAGCACCCCCGGTCCCTGCCCCGCCGTCCGGCCACTCCTCCCAGAGACCCTTCCCGGGCCACAGGGCGGGACTCCTCCATGAGGCTGGCAGGTTTCCAGGGTCGGGCTGTGTGGGCTGATGGGCAGCCCGTGAGGACATGCTCGTTTGGCCATCGGTTCCCCGGTGGGGCTGGCGTCCGCTCTCCTAGGAGGAGACTCTGTTCTGTGGGTTCAGCATCTCCCCACACACACGCCCCTCTGCTCTGGGCGAGCAGGAGCCGCTGTAACCCCGTGGGTGGTGCTTCTGTGTCCGTCCTTTGTCCCCTGAAAGTGGTCCCCTGAGGGCAGGGCCACGCTGAGACCCCAAGATCCCCCGCGGCATATGACGCATGTCTTCCAGGGAGCAGACACCCCCGGGTGCAGAAACGAGGCCTGGCAGCACAAAATGGCTTGGGCACACAGCCAGACACGCCCAGAGGGCGTTTGGGAGCGAAGGGTCATCATGAGCCTGCTGCAGGAGCCACACAGCCCCCAGCTCTCCGGCCTGGCGGCTCTGGGCTCCTCTTACGTAACCTCCGAGAACGGATAAGCCATTACCCACGTGGCTCAGCGTTGTTCCTGCTGGCGAAGAACCCATTAGGTTGCCTTTGAAATCTCTATCCTGTGTCTATCTGCATTCATTAGCATATTTTATGATTTAAATCTAATTATCGGGGTTTTTCCAAGCGATGAAACTGAAAGTGATCCCAGCCGAGCACTTTAACAGAGCCAGAACAAAAGGCAGAAAAACGGACAAATTTGATGAAAAGCTTTCTTCACGCGGATGCGACCAAACTGATGAAAGATCAGAAATTTAAAGATGAAGTGAAGGCAACCACTCCGTCGTTATTGACAGGAAGCTTCCCCGATCTGCCCCTGGATTTCCTGAAACCATCCCAGACACGCTGGTGGGACCAGAGAGGCAGCATGTTAAACGCGGTCGTTTCTCCCAGAGACAAACCCCACGTCCTGAACGTGGCATCTCCAGGAGAGAGTTGTTACAAGTACATGTCCCTGGGGCGTCTTGGCGAAGGGGTGAGATGTTCTCCGTGACCAGAGGTCAGCTGGCTTGGTGCCAGCCTGATCTGTGCCACCGACTCTAATAGTCAGTGGATTCGCTTCCTAGGGCTGTCTGAAAACGCCAGCTTTAAGTCACAGAAATGCACTTTTCCACAGCCTGGAGGCCGGAAGTCCAAGGCAGGGGTGTCAGCAGGGTGGGCTCCCCGGGGGCTGTGATGGAGACTCTGCTCCTGGACGCCTCGGGGGGGGGCGGCCCTGGACACCCCTCGGCTCACAGGTGACCACCTTCTGCCCGCATCTTCTCGTTGCCTCTGTCTGTGTCTGTCCGACTCTCCCTCTTCCTATGGACACGGGTCATGTTGGCTTAGGGCTGCCCCAAGGCCGCGTCTGCACTCGCTGTCCCCCCAGACCTCCTCCAGGCGCGCTCACGCTCACAAGCCCCGGGAGACTAGAGCTTCAGCACACCAGGGGACACGGCTCAAGCCCCAGGGGCCAGGTAAGCGTCCCCGAGCCGGCTCGCATGGCCAGCTCTCACCCTGAAAGTCCACTCAAGGTGGTTTTCACAACCAGACTCAACGCAACTCCTTCTTAGGAAGCTTTGCCCAGAAGGTATGGCTTCCCACAGACGCATGACCTGAGTCACCATCCAGACGGGAAGAGCCACTGGCTGCCCTGGGAGCCCATCCAGGAAAGAAAAGCAACAGCCCCAGGCCCGGAAATCTGGAGGAAACATGATCACTCAATGTCGGGCTCTTCCAGTTAAAAAATCCTCCTATCTTAAAAGCATAAAATATAAATGATCTTAGAGCCCATCACTGATGCTGGGGAAGATTGAGGCGGGGAGGAGAAGGGGACGACAGAGGATGAGATGGTTGGATGGCGTCACTGACTCAATGGACATGGGTTTGAGCAAGCTCTGGGAGGTGGTGAAGGATGGGGAAGCCTGGCGTGCTGTGGCCCAGGGGGTCTCAAAGAGTTGGACACAACGTAGCAAGTGAAGAGCAACAATAAAATCATTACAACTGTTAATGTGCGGGCGGCGGAACCACAACAGGCCATCACACCGCCCTCCACAAGCTGGTAAAGACTTTGGCTAAACTCCACCCCGGGAGCGTGGGAGGAGGAAAGGGAGGGCGAGGACAGACACAGAGCCTGCAGGGTTCCGGACACGCGACCTCCAGCAGAGCCTGCAGACTGGGGGACGGGCCGGGGAGTCTCAGCCTTGACCTCCCTCAGCTCTACACTAACAACACGGCTCCTCCAGCAGCTCCCGCCCGCCAGCGGCGCCCACGTGCTGGCTCCTGGTCTGCACTGTCAGACAGCAGCTAAAACACCCCCAGCCCTGTGCCACGGAATCAGAAACCATGGATCGGAAAATACCTTGTAGGTGATGAAGAAATCTGAAATACCGCTCTGCAGAGAGGCAGTCCTTTTCCCAGGAGAGAGCTAAGCTATGAATGTAAATGAGTGCACAGGCTGTGGAAAAGGCATAACCATGTGGACCGAGCGCTGACCGATGGCTAAAAACCCCTTCACGTCCCGGGAGAGGCCCTGCACCTAAGACTCTGAAAGCCTCTGGTCAGTGATGTCTCTGGGCGAAGGCTTCTGGACCGACACTGCCCTGCTGGCCTGGTGGACGCCTCTAGAATCTCCTTTACTTGCTGTCTGGGGACACGGCCTGAGCCCCTTAAGTGTCCATGGGACAACAAGCCCTGAGTAGGGTTGGGGGGGCTGTCCACCTGCCCCAGGCCCCTCCCCAAGGCCACAGGTGCCCACCTGGTTCTCTGGTTACTTCATCCCCCCAGCATCCTGCCCACATCTGCCAGTCAGCCTGGCTCACGCTGCTCTCTCCTTGCAGCCTCCAGGACACCCGGGGCCCCATGGCGCTCCTGCAGGGATTCCACCACTCTGCCCGCCCAGCCCTGGTTTCCGGTGGCCCTGCATGCAGATGAGCTTGCTCTCCCCTGGAGGACAGGGCTGTGCATGTCCCCTGCCCCCTGCCCCCTGCCGCCACCCCAGCCCCGGCACCGCATCTGGCTCCTGGCTGACCTCCCCGACCCCCCGCCACGCACATGCACAGGCGGGACCCCTGGGCACCCAGGCCCAAGCTGGGCACCAGCTGCGGTCCCCTGGACCAGCATGCCCTCCTGGAGGCTGAGACGCCGCTCAGAACCAGCCCGGCCCGAGGTCTGGAGGCCGGGCCTCCTCCAGCGCCTGGAAGGAGGGAGTCACTCTTCTGCTCCTATTTTGTTCCCAGAAGAACAGAACTCCTGGTGATCAAGTCAGGAAGGGCACTCCCCCCACCCCCAGCTTCTGTTTTTAGCCCGCGCCTGCCAGGATCTGAGATTCCATGGTGATGGGAGTCATAGAAATAGAGACGGAAGATCAATTGCCTAAAAGGTTCTGCATTCTGTGCTCCCTGCATAAGCGGCCGCGAGCTGGAGGCTGCACACTTACTACCCCCTAATTCACCCTCTGCTTTCTCAGATGTTCCTGCAAACAGACAGCTTACAGGGACCGCAGCATTTTACCTACCTGAGCATCGATGGAGGCAGCGGCAGCTCGCAGGACCCCGGGGCAAAGGAAGAGGCAGGGGGTGATTACGCCCATCCGTCACCTCCTGAAAAGCCCCAGGAACTCCCAGCCCCAACACTCAAGGGCGGTCTAAAGCAGACAGTGGCGTCTACAGACACAGGGTCACCCCACCACCCACAAGGTCAAGGGCAGAGAACTAAGCTCAGCTCTTTACACATAACCCACTTTAATCACACAGTTCTGCTGTGTTTTACCTTGAAAACTGGACTTCCAAGATTCAAAGCCTAAGGAAGAAAGGTGTGAAGTTAAGTGAAAGCCGCTCAGTCACGTCTGGCTCCCTGTGCCCCCATGGCCTATACAGTCCATGGGATTCTCCAGGCCGAAATAGAGTGGGTGGCCTTTCCCTGCTCCAGGGGATCTTCCCAACCCAGGGATTGAAGCCAGGTCTCCCGCATTGCGGGTGGATTCTTTACCAGCCGAGCCACAAGGGAAGAAAGATGTAATAAACACTATAAATGTGAGAACTGCTCATGACACTGGTGTGGCTGTTTTGAGAGGCAATGGCTTTGCGGGACCCCTTTCAGGAGCTCACAGTAGACCCACATGGTGGGTAACACTAGCCTCTTTGCACAGATGGAGGCCTTCTCAGGCGGCCCAGCCCCGAAGAACCCGCCTGCGATGCAGGAGACATAGATGGAGGCCTTCTCAGGCGGCCCAGCCCCAAAGAACCCACCTGCGATGCAGGAGACATAGATGGAGGCCTTCTCAGGCGGCCCAGCCCCAAAGAACCCACCTGCGATGCACGAGACATAGAAGCGGGTTTGGTCCTATGTTGGGAAGATCTCCTGGAGAAGGGAACGGCTACCCACTCCTTCAATCTTGACTGGAGAGGCCCACGGACAGAGGAGCCTTGCGGGCTACAGTCCAGGGGTCTCAGAGAGTCAGGCATGACTCAGCACGCACACCACAGATGGAGACATCAGAGGACATGAGGAGGAAGGAGACTGAAGCGTTTTCTAATTTTCAGAAGCAACAGAAGCAGAGCCGTCCCCATGTCTGCCCAGCACCTTCCACCCCAAGGCTAGTCCCAAGTCCCAAAGCCTCTGCTCCAGCGAGAGTTTGAGTCCCACGGAAGGGGGGCAAGGTGCCCTGAGCTGCGAAGATGTCCCTGGAGCTGGTCAGATGCAGGACAGTGGGACTTTGCCCCGCCAGGACCCAGGTCTCCCCTGGGGGTTCTCCCATGGTGTGTCTCCCCCTGGATAGTGGGTCTCCCCCTAGAGTGTGGGGCTCCCCCTAGATAGGCCTCACCCTGGTGGGTCTCCCCCTGGAGGGTGGGTGTTCCCCTAGATAGGTCTCACCCTGGTAGGTCTCCCCTGGATGGGTCTCCCTCTGGAGGGTGGGTCTCACCCTGGTGGGTCTCCCCTGGACGGGTCTCACTCTGATGGGTCTCCCCTGGACGGGTCTCCCCCGGTGGGTCTCAGTGGCTGCCCAGCTGAGAACAGGACAAGCTCGCATGCAGACCTTAGGAGCCCAGTCTGGAAAGGACTTTCTCTGGGATTTGAAGGGGCTCCCGCCTCCCATGCTCAAACTCCAGCACTGATGCAGGAAGGGAAGGAAACGCAGGGAGCAAAATGTTCTCCTTGTGTGACTTGTCATGTAGAACTTTCTTTCGGAACAAACAATTCCAGTGGGCACAGCGGACGCCGTCTCGCACGACAAGCACAGCGGTGTGGGGACAGAGGCCCTGGGTTTTCCGCGGTTACAGGCGCCCAGCAGGTCGGGCCACCAGGCCACTCGTGGGAGGCACTTTGTTGTACGGCCACACCTGATTATCGCATTTGTGAGCACAATCAAATGCCGTACTTGGACACAACCCACTTCTACCTTCTTTTTAAAAACCCGTGAATAGAAATACCAACGCGGTCAATTATCACCCAGGGAGCAGCCCCGCTTTGCGGATCGGCAGTGCAGCTGCTTCAGTCGTCCGGCAACGTGACAGACAACAATGACAGATTAAACAGCTCGACCAGGGGCTGTATATCATAATAGCATTTAAGTTAATCTTTACATCAATACCCACTCCTCTGGGTTTCCTGCCAGTACTCAGCACCATCCGATTGGCCCGGGTGAGTCATGGGGAAACACCAGCACCACACTTAGGAGCCCCCGGATGGACGGGACCCTGGTCAGTCTTCCCTGTCGGTCCAGGCTTCATCTCACTCCCCCCATCCCTTAGAAACAAGCATCGTTTTCTGGAAAGTCATTCCGTGTCCGTGACCTATTTGATACCTGGAATTCTTGCGCACACTGGCTCTGTCATGATGTCATGTATTTGGAGACCAAAGACAAGGATTTGAGCTTGACTTGTTTAGGAGAACGACCCCCTAAGCTCCAGTTTCCTCATCCAGAGGAATCTGTCTCAAATGACACGTATGGGAATCTTCTAAGCAAACTGACAGACGGATCAGAGGGAACAGGCATCAGTGGAGCAACGAATAAATGACAAGATGACTTGATAAACCCCTGTTCCATGTGTGAGTCAGTTCTTGCCCCAGATGAACGTGTTTTGCTCAGTGACCAGATAATAAAATAATGTAAACAGACGTTGGGCTTCCCAGGTAGCTCAGTGGGTAAAGAGCCTGCCTGCAGTGCAGGAGATGCAGGAGAGGCGGGTTCAATCCCTGGGTCGGGAGGATCCCCCAGAGGGGGAAATGGCAACCCACTCCAGTGCTCTTGCCTAGAGAAGTCCATGGACAGAGGAGCTTGGCGAGCTACAGTCCACGTGGTGGCAAAGAGTCAAACTTGCCTGAAGTGACTGAACACGTGTGCACACACATACACACATTAACTCTGAAAATGGAAAGCCGGAATTTGCCAGAAACCTGAGTTGCTAAGATCTATACATTAGAGGTGTATTTGTGACACCTCGTATCGGAGGAGGCTTCCCAACTGGAGACTGACCGTGTCCTAACACTGACCTCTGAGCTGTCCTGCAGATGAGGGGACTTTGGGAATGGAAGACGAAGTTGTCCACCCAGCAAAGTCTGCAAGTGTTCTGGGTTACTGAAAAGAAAACACTGTAGCTCCATTTTAATGACTGTGCGACATAGGCCTTTATCCCATTGCTTTTAAACTCCATGGAGTCTTTCCAGAAAACCATGCTTGTTTCTAAGGTATGGGCAACAGGCGCCTGTGGAAATGCTTAGGGCTCATGGAAGAGGGTTCAGAGAGGACTGAACAGTCGGAAAACGATGCCTGGATGGAGTCAGAGAGGAAATGGGATGCCACGCCTGGGGAGGAGGCGGCCGGGAGGTGATTCTTGGTCTTCACATCTCATCTGTGCTCTGTACTGGAGAATGGTTGCCTGGAGGCCTCCCCAGTACGCAGGGTCAGAGTAGGGCCTCAGATGATGCTCGGGATGAACCAGCCCCTCCCCAGGACCGTGAGGCGTGAGGACGTGACCTCATTCGCTGATTACCGTCCGCTTCTGGGCCCCATGGTGCCCAAGTCAGGGCGTTGTCACGTGGGCGCTCTGAATTTCTTCTGGTCGGAGTGACTGTTTGAGGTTATCTATGAAGAGTAGTCTCATGTCAGTGAAATGCTTAAAATTGAAATGGAATATGAAGAGATCTTTTTCATAAGAAGATAGATTGTCATCCACCTCGGGTAATTTAAGTGAGACAGTATCTGCAGACAAGGGCAAGATGGTGACCTCTGCAGGCGGGGACGAGGTGGTGACCTCCTGATTCCCTTCCAACCCAAGATTCCATCATCATTTATATACTTTCCAAACCAAAAGCAATATTCCACGTCTGAGACAACTCTTAGAATATCTTAGCACAAAATCTGAGCAAAATACCCTCAGAATCCTCTTTATCCTATATCTTCCTTTTTTTTATTTTTAACAACCGAGGAATTACAGTCACCCCAGAGAAAGGCCTGCAAGGCAGGAGATGACATCTTGGTGGACACAGTGTTCCTGACACCCAGCATCAGCTCTCCTGACATGTCGCTTTTTTGTTGTAGCAAAAGATATGTAATATAAAAGACAGCGTCACAACCATTCCTAAGGGCACAGCTCAGAGGCAGTGAGCACATTAATTGCTGTGCAGCCACCACTGTCACCTCCAGGACCTTTCCATCTTCCCACACTGAAGGTCTGCCCCATCAAACACTCCCTACCTCTGGTCACCACGACCCTACTTTCTGTCTCCATGACTTTGACTGTTCCGGGTGCTTCCCATCAGTGGAATCACATGATGTTCATCCTTCTGTGCCTGGCTTGTCTCTCTGAGCATCATATCTCCAAGGATCATCCATGTGTTAGCATGTGTTAGAATTTCATTCCTTTGCACGGCTGAATACTGTTCCACTGTCTCCACCTCGTTTATTTGTTCCTCTATTCATGGACATTTGGGTTTTTTCCCATCTTTTGGCCTCTGTGAACAATGCCCCCAGGGACACTGGTGTATCACATTTGTTTGCATCTGTAATTTATTCTGGGTACAGGCACACGTTGGAGATAATTTGGGTTCAGTTCCAGATGACTAAATAAACCAAATACCACTGGAAAACAAGTTCCATGAGTCTTTTTTGTTTGTTTTCCCCTGAAAACAAAAGTGATGTTTATACTGCACCATCGTCTATTAAGTGCACAACAGCATTATGTCTAAAAAAGCAGTGCCCACACCTTAATTTAAAATACTTTATCGCTAAAGAATGCTAACCATCACTGACAATGCAGGGTTGCCACAAACCTTCAATTTGTAAAAACACAGTGTGTGCAAAGGGGAATCAAAGGAAGCCAACAGAACACTGTCTTCTGATAATTAACCCCTTATCCGGTATATGATCTGCAAGCCTTTTCTCCCGTCCTATGGGCCGCCTTTTCACTCTGTGAAAGTGAGTCCTTTGATGCACACAAGCTTTTCATTTTGATGAAGGCTAGCATATGTGTTTTCCCTTTGTTGACTGCAAATAATGATATTTTACGAGTAGGATGTGGCTGAGTCTCCTGCGGGGTTCCCTGAGTGGTTTCAAGCGATGGGCAGTAGAGAATCGTGAGAGAGACAGGGTGAGCGCTCTGCCAGCCAGAGGCCCGCCTGCCTCCTTGCTGGTCCAGCAGGCCCCACAGAGTGTCCATGCAGAGGGCCGTGGCGGGCGTGGGGTGCCGGCGGGCACTGGAGCCGCGCCCCTGTGCTGTGCCTGCTCCCCTGCTGCGATCCGCAGACCCTCCAGCAGCGGGCATCCCCGTGAGTGTGCGTTCAGAACCCTTCCCCTCTCCTGCCCGCTTGCCATCCTGGGCCATGGGCTGCCCTAACCGCCCAGCTCACAGGGCTGAACCCCAGAGGGTCTTTCTGTGAATGCATTCAGCAAACAAACTGCAAGGCGCCGTCGTTACGTCAGGGTTTCGACCAGTGGAGGAAAGAGCCCAGGAGAGCAACCCCAGAAAGGATTCCTTCCCAAACCTTCCCCCACAGGGACTGTGTCCTCCTCGCCCCGTATCTCCAACCAGGAGGATTTCTGAGCTGATGGAGGAAAGGGGCTTGCAGTGTTGATTTCAGAATGTGCCACCTGTCCATTTGGTCATTATCAGCTTTTCCCATGCATTTAGTGTAAAACCCAGGGAAAATGCCACGTTCTGTAAAGCAGGGCATATTCTGTGCTTGCCCCTCTGAGAACAACAGAAGTAAACCAGTAACAAAAGTGGTAGGAGAACCCCTTTCACTGGGACCACCCAGGGCTTCCCAGTGGCTCAGTGGCAGAGAATCTGCCTGTCAACGCAGGAGACCTGGGTGTGATGCCTGGGTCAGGAAGATCCTCTGGAGAAGGAAATGGCAACCCTCTTCAGTACTCTTGCCTGGGGAATCCCATGGACAGAGGAGCCTGGCGGGCTCCAGTCCATGGGGTCACATAGAGTCGGACACGACTGAGTGACTCAGGATGCACGCGTGGGGCCATCCTATCAAAGCCAGATAAATTCACCCCACGTGCGCCAGGAGGAAACAGATGCAGACACAGCAGACGCACAACAGCAGGAGACGAGGAAGCTGGCATCGGCACGTGCTGGGCACAGGGGCCAGTGTCCTTTGGGGACAAGAGAACAGGGCTTTCCCGAGCCTGCATGTTAGACGGAACTGACTGACCATCAACCCGCACGGAAACCTAATGAAAACAGAACGGCAAGAGGGCCCTAGGCCGGGGGACCGCGGACACAGGTCAGCCGTGAGCACAGTCTCAGCGCGGACACAGGTCAGCGTGAGCACAGTCTCAGCGCGGACACAGGTCAGCCGTGAGCACAGTCTCAGCGCGGACACAGGTCAGCGTGAGCACAGTCTCAGCGCGGACACAGGTCAGCGTGAGCACAGTCTCAGCGCGGACACAGGTCAGCCGTGAGCACAGTCTCAGCGCGGACACAGGTCAGCGTGAGCACAGTCTCAGCGCGGACACAGGTCAGCCGTGAGCACAGTCTCAGCGCGGACACAGGTCAGCCGTGAGCACAGTCTCACCGCGGACACAGGTCAGCCGTGAGCACAGTCTCACCGCGGACACAGGTCAGCCGTGAGCACAGTCTCAGCGCGGACACAGGTCAGCCGTGAGCACAGTCTCAGCGCGGACACAGGTCAGCCGTGAGCACAGTCTCAGCGCGGACACAGGTCAGCCGTGAGCACAGTCTCAGCGCGGACACAGGTCAGCGTGAGCACAGTCTCAGCGCGGACACAGGTCAGCGTGAGCACAGTCTCAGCGCGGACACAGGTCAGCCGTGAGCACAGTCTCAGCGCGGACACAGGTCAGCGTGAGCACAGTCTCAGCGCGGACACAGGTCAGCGTGAGCACAGTCTCAGCGCGGACACAGGTCAGCCGTGAGCACAGTCTCAGCGCGGACACAGGTCAGCCGTGAGCACAGTCTCAGCGCGGACACAGGTCAGCCGTGAGCACAGTCTCAGCGCGGACACAGGTCAGCCGTGAGCACAGTCTCAGCGCGGACACAGGTCAGCCGTGAGCACAGTCTCAGCGCGGACACAGGTCAGCCGTGAGCACAGTCTCAGCGCGGACACAGGTCAGCCGTGAGCACAGTCTCAGCGCGGACACAGGTCAGCCGTGAGCACAGTCTCAGCGCGGACACAGGTCAGCCGTGAGCACAGTCTCAGCGCGGACACAGGTCAGCCGTGAGCACAGTCTCAGCGCGGACACAGGTCAGCCGTGAGCACAGTCTCAGCGCGGACACAGGTCAGCCGTGAGCACAGTCTCAGCGCGGACACAGGTCAGCCGTGAGCACAGTCTCAGCGCGGACACAGGTCAGCCGTGAGCACAGTCTCAGCGCGGACACAGGTCAGCCGTGAGCACAGTCTCAGCGCGGACACAGGTCAGCCGTGAGCACAGTCTCAGCGCGGACACAGGTCAGCCGTGAGCACAGTCTCAGCGCGGACACAGGTCAGCCGTGAGCACAGTCTCAGCGCGGACACAGGTCAGCCGTGAGCACAGTCTCAGCGCGGACACAGGTCAGCCGTGAGCACAGTCTCAGCGCGGACACAGGTCAGCCGTGAGCACAGTCTCAGCGCGGACACAGGTCAGCCGTGAGCACAGTCTCAGCGCGGACACAGGTCAGCCGTGAGCACAGTCTCAGCGCGGACACAGGTCAGCCGTGAGCACAGTCTCAGCGCGGACACAGGTCAGCCGTGAGCACAGTCTCAGCGCGGACACAGGTCAGCCGTGAGCACAGTCTCAGCGCGGACACAGGTCAGCCGTGAGCACAGTCTCAGCGCGGACACAGGTCAGCCGTGAGCACAGTCTCAGCGCGGACACAGGTCAGCCGTGAGCACAGTCTCAGCGCGGACACAGGTCAGCCGTGAGCACAGTCTCAGCGCGGACACAGGTCAGCCGTGAGCACAGTCTCAGCGCGGACACAGGTCAGCCGTGAGCACAGTCTCAGCGCGGACACAGGTCAGCCGTGAGCACAGTCTCAGCGCGGACACAGGTCAGCCGTGAGCACAGTCTCAGCGCGGACACAGGTCAGCCGTGAGCACAGTCTCAGCGCGGACACAGGTCAGCCGTGAGCACAGTCTCAGCGCGGACACAGGTCAGCCGTGAGCACAGTCTCAGCGCGGACACAGGTCAGCCGTGAGCACAGTCTCAGCGCGGACACAGGTCAGCCGTGAGCACAGTCTCAGCGCGGACACAGGTCAGCGTGAGCACAGTCTCAGCGCGGACACAGGTCAGCGTGAGCACAGTCTCAGCGCGGACACAGGTCAGCCGTGAGCACAGTCTCAGCGCGGACACAGGTCAGCCGTGAGCACAGTCTCAGCGCGGACACAGGTCAGCCGTGAGCACAGTCTCAGCGCGGACACAGGTCAGCCGTGAGCACAGTCTCAGCGCGGACACAGGTCAGCCGTGAGCACAGTCTCAGCGCGGACACAGGTCAGCCGTGAGCACAGTCTCAGCGCGGACACAGGTCAGCCGTGAGCACAGTCTCAGCGCGGACACAGGTCAGCCGTGAGCACAGTCTCAGCGCGGACACAGGTCAGCCGTGAGCACAGTCTCAGCGCGGACACAGGTCAGCCGTGAGCACAGTCTCAGCGCGGACACAGGTCAGCCGTGAGCACAGTCTCAGCGCGGACACAGGTCAGCCGTGAGCACAGTCTCAGCGCGGACACAGGTCAGCCGTGAGCACAGTCTCAGCGCGGACACAGGTCAGCCGTGAGCACAGTCTCAGCGCGGACACAGGTCAGCCGTGAGCACAGTCTCACCGCGGACACAGGTCAGCCGTGAGCACAGTCTCAGCGGGCGCGGGGACTCTGCCCCACGAGGGTATGCCACGGGGGCCGGGTAGGCCGGGGGACTGCGGACACAGGTCAGCCGTGAGCACAGTCACAGTGGGGGCGGGGACTCTGCCCCACGAGGGTAATGCACGGGGGCCGGGGGGCCACGGGGAGGTGCTGTGCAGCGCATACAGCCTGTGAGAAACTAGAGGAGCAGGACCGTCTCACAGAGGCACCGACCCCTTCTCCAGATGACCAGCGCGCAGCGCCCCTTCCCGGTGAAGACACCTTCTCGCCAGAGGGCTGGGATGCCTCGGCACCCGTCGACACCTCGCCCTGCCCTGGTACCTTCACCCACCACCTCTGCTGAGGCCGGGCCACCTCATTTAGACCCTTGGCACAGCTCCTCAGGCACACGCGCCGGTGGTGCGGGTCCCATCGGTCATACGTTCCTGGAAGGGATCACGTCCAGAGCTTCCTCGAGGGCGCTCACCCCGACCGCGGGCCTCAGCGCTCACGGGGGCTCAGCGGGCGCTGGTGGAAGAGTAAGTGAAGGTCGAGGGGGTCAGCGTGCGCGGCGTCCATCCCACACTGTGGTCTGGGTCTCTGAACCCTTGGGGGAGGACGTCATGCTCACGGCCATGAAGCCAAGTAAAGAACAAATGGCTCTGGAAAAGCTCAAGGGCAGTTACTTGTGAATGGAAGTCAGTTTTCTCTAGATCTTTCTATCGCAGAGGACAAGAGGACAGGGTGATCTATTTTCTCGTTTTAGTGAATATCCAGAAATTCTGCACTTAGAGGGAGCCAGACAGTCAGTGAGTCTCACACACTCACACACACACACACACACACACACACACACAGCTTTCTGGTTGCTGAGGGTCACAAGGACAGCTGCAGGGGATGCACAGTGTGGGGTCTTGTGGGGCATCACTGTCAGGGTGCGGACGGTCTTTAAACTTAGCTCAAGGTGGGAAATGTTGCCTGGTCCTCCTGGAAAGTCCCCAGCCCTGGCCTGGAAGGAGAGTCGGAGCCAGGCTCCTACGAGGACGCTCGGCTCCCTTTGCCAGGGGCACCAGCCTTGGACGTCTCCAGGCCGTGCCTGGGCTCTGACAAAGGTCAGGCTGACTAGCAAGGTCTCAGGTAGTGTCCTGGCTCCTGGGCGGTGGATGTGGTAGGGGCGGGGCAGGAGCAGAGGGAGGGGCTGCCAGCTGTCCTTCTCCCCTGACACACGGGGGCCACTGGGAGCTGCTGGGTTGGCCACGCAGAAGGTGTCCACCCAGAGACGGTGCTGCGCTGCGCAAGAGTTGGAAGGACTGGGAAGTTCTGCTGGGGGCTGACCCCACCTGCCTCTTCACCTCCTCTGCCCTCTTCCAACCCCAGCAGGTCACTGATTTCTCAGCTGATGAATGCTCAGTGTCCACTGGCCTGTCCTCAAAGAACTTCAGGAAAACCTTCAGGATACCATCAAGAAAAAAAATCACACAAAACTAATTTGAACCTCAGGGGCTTCCCTGTTAGCTCAGTGGTAAAGAAGCCACCTGCCAATGCATAAGACGCAGGAGACAGGGAGCTGTGATCCTTGGTCAGAAAGATCCCCTGAAGAAGTATATGGAAACCCACTCCAGTACTGTTGCCTAGGAAACCTCATGGACACAGGAGCCTGGTGGGCTACAGTCCACGGGGGTTGCAAAGAGCTGGACACGACTGAGCGACTGAGCAAGTGATCACAGGCACAGATTTGGATCTAACAACCTGTGCTGGGAATTTTGGAAAATTGAGAGGATAAAAAGTTCTAGAAACTCTAGAATCTAGCTTTGTATATGTTATTTCATTCTTCTAGTACCTGGATGCTTGGAGTATGTTCAGCCCCTTTTGGGGCTGCTGAGAGAAGCAGGGTGGCCCTCTCGATCTGATCCCTTTGCAATCTGAAGACCCTCAGGGAACTGGGTGTGAGCACGCATCTGAGAAGCACCGCTCCAGGACTGGCACGAGGTGTGACACGTTTCGCCAGAGTCCACGAGGCCAGGACGACAGTCTGAGGAAACACAAGATGTTCCTGTTCCTCACCTGGTGCCCACAGAGGAGAAAACAAGAGACGCCTGGAAACAATGGCCTGTTGGCCTCTGGAATGTCTGCGCGCTTAGAGAGGACTGTAGGTTGGAACAGAGAGAGAGAGCACTTGGAGTGGCATCGTCTGAAATATGAAGACGCCTAATGGAGTACATTCCTTTCAGAGATGAGAGCTAGTTCAAGCCGTTCCAACGAACATCACTATTTCTGGGGGCAATAATGAAATTAAAGCTGTTGGCTCTTCAGGGTGGAATGAGAGGATGAAATGCCAAAACATGATGCTTTTGTGAGGGAGCAGAGGTCAATGCCAGACAGCAGCCGTGTGAAAGGAACGGAGCACTGTAATGGGAGACTGGGCTGGGAAGTAGGACAGGAAAGAACAAACATGTGCCCCCAGACTGGAAGACTATCTGAGACTGACTCTATTTCTGTTTCCAGAGAACCCAATAATACCAGGTTCCAATCAGCAGTCCCTTTGGCCGGCTTAAGTAAGTACTAGCAGCCAAATAGAGAAATCAAGACCGTTTTTCATCTCGTCGGAGTCATTTTTGAGGCACGTTTTTGGGAAGAATGACAAGGAGGCTGCTGGTGCTTCTGTTCCGTGGATGGATAAAAACAAACAACAGCCATCGGTTCAAAAGAGGGTTCCTTACGTGGTGACCAGCACAGATTACAAACAACAGATTCTTGCAGGATTTGACTGCAGGTTCCCAGCTTGGGCTTCACCTTGGATCCACCTGTTGAGCTTTCCAAAACCCTGAAGCCTGAGTCTCATGCCTATAAATCCGGATGAAACCGATCTGCAGCCAAGGTTCCCAGCCACTGGAATGTGGACATCCCCAAATTCAGTGTGCCTGGACCCACCTGCAGGTGCTATTCAAAGGAAGATCCTGGAAATTTGGGTTTCTAACCCCACGTCTGTAGAGCTGGAGGAAACATCTCCCCTTCCCTGAAAATGAGTCAGCCTAACTTCAAAGTCACCTCTTTGCATGAACCTGCCAGGAAGCTGATGTCTCAGAGCAAGCCACTGTCCCAAGGCTGAAGGAGACCCAGCACTCAGGGAGAGAAGAGATGCCTGTATGGGGCCACCTTGGGGAGACAGAACAAGACGCAGTCAGGAGGAATTCAGCCAGGAGGGCCAAGGGGCCGGTGGAGGTCAGCGTGAGCTGGGGCTGCAGGCGTCAGGGAGGCCACACCACCTCACAGGTTCTTTCTCTCCTCAGACAACCAGACACGAGTGGAAAAGGTTAGAGAGAGCCCCAGAATTAGCTCTTCTAGTGAAGACCCAGGGAAGAAAGTGGCAGGCACCAGGGAGCAAGGGCCAGAAGCCCACCCGAGTCTCCCCTCCATGTCCATCGCAGACACAGTAATACTGGTTAAGCAGTCTCAAGGGTGAATGACAGACACCAAACCACATGTCCGATGAGCACAGAAACACTAAACAGGATGAACGTGGAGCAGAACAAAGACAGTCACTTAGGACATCGTGCTAAACCACTGAAGCAGGAGACAGACGTCCCAAGGGAGTCGGGGGGTGGGGTTTTGTGCACAGGAAGCAAGGAAGCCAGGAGACGATGGGGTCACACCTCAAAACTGCAGAAGGAGGAAAACCGGCCAACCCTGAACTCTACACCCAAAGAGAACATATTTCAAAATGAAAGGAGATGTAAGACATTCTCAGGAAAGAACTAAAACTGATGGAACTCAGTGTCAGCAGACGTGTTCCAACAGCGAAAACCATAAAGCAGGATCAGACAAAACCCGGATCTGCGCAAAGAAGTGGAAAAGCTCTGGAGCAAAATGCACGAAGGCAAACTGAAATGGATCAACTCAGTGGACATGAGCTTGAGCAAACTGCGAGAGATGGTGAAGGACAGGGAAGCCTGGTGTGCTGCGGTCCATGGGGTCTCAAAGAGTCAGACACGACTTGGTGACTGAGCAACAGCAACCAAAAAATTCATTTTTAACGTCCTCTGAAATGTAAACTTCGGAGTCTGGAGTGAAGGCGGGAGAGGTGCCTCCAGCTGGTCAAATCTGACCCGCTCCTGTTTTTGTTTTTCTAGAAAGCAGCTAAACCCATTCATCTGCACATCATCCTGGCAGGCTTTCGTGCTGTGGCTGCAGAACTGAGCAGTTTCAGTAGACATGATGGAGCTGGCAAAGCCTAAAACACTTACTATCTGGGCCTTTAAAGAAAACCTTTGCTGAGCCCAGGTGTAAGAGAAACTAGCAGCATTGTACCTTGTGTGTAGTACCTGTGAAAGTGGAGCTTATGACAAAAAGCGCATAGGAAGAGAGAGAGCAATTGGCGATCTACTGTTGTAAGGGCCTTACGTGCCACAAAAATGGGCATAAAATTATTTTAGCATAGACTCAATCCTTAAACACATATTTGATATTTATATACATATTTTAGACTGTGGGGCAACTAGTAAAATTTTTCTCAGGAGATATAAACTATTGGGGTCTTCCCTGGTGGCTCAGCTGGTGAAGAATCCGCCTGCAATGCAGGAGACCCCAGTTCAATTTCTAGGTCGGGAAGATCCCCTGGAGAAGGGATAGGCTACCCACTCCAGTGTGCTTTGGCTTCCCTCGTGGCTCAGATGGTAAAGAATCCGTCTGCAATGTGGGAGACTTGGGTTCCATCCCTGCGTTGGGAAGATCCCCTGGAGAAGGGAGCGGCCCCCCACTCCAGTCTCCTGGCCTGAGAATCCCATGGACTGTACAGTCCATGGTGTCGCAGAGAGTCAGACATGACTGAGCGACTTTCACTTTCACTTTATAAACTATTGGTCAAGACAGGAGATTAAATGGACTCATACAAAATGCCCAAATAACCCAAGAGAATGAAGGAAAGGAAGAAAAAGAAGGACATACAGATATAAAAACGTAGAAAGCAGTGAATAGAACCCAGTGGCATGCAAGCACAATAATACCACACAGCTGCTCAGGGTCCATCCCAGGAATTCAAGGATAGTGCAACATTCAAAAGTGAGCTCACACAGTTTCCCGTATTAAGGCACTAAAACTGAAAAATCATGATTGTCTTTCAGTTCAGTTCAGTCGCTCAGTTGTGCCTGACTCTCTGTGACCCCATGGACTGCAGCACGCCAGGCCTCCCTGTCCATCACCATCTCCCGGAGTTCACTCAAACTCACATCCACTGAGTCGGTGATGCCATCCAGCCATCTCATCCTGTCGTCCCCTTCTCCTCCTGCCCCCGATCCCTCCCAGCATCAGAGTCTTTTCCAATGAGTCAACTCTTCGCATGAGGTGGCCAAAGTACTGGTGTTTCAGCTTAGCATCATTCCTTCCAAAGAATACCCAGGGCTGATCTCCTTCAGAATGGACTGGTTGGATCTCCTTGCAGTCCAAGAGACTCTCAAGAGTCTTCTCCAACACCGCAGTTCAAAAGCATCAATTCTTCGGCGCTCAGCTTTCTTCACAGTCCAACTCTCACATCCATACATGACTACTAGAAAAACCATAGCCTTGACTAGATGGACCTTTATTGGCAAAGTAATGTCTCTGCTTTTGAATATACTATCTAGGTTGGTCATAACTTTCCTTCCAAGGAGTAAGCGTCTTTTAATTTCATGGCTGCAGTCACCATCTGCAGTGATTTTGGAGCCCAGAAAAATAAAGTCTGACACTGTTTGCACTGTTTCCCCATCTATTTCCCATGAAGTGATGGGACCGGATGCCATGATCTTCGTTTTCTGAATGTTGAGCTTTCAGCCAACTTTTTCACTCTCCACTTTCACTTTCATCAAGAGGTTCTTTAGTTCCTCTAAACTTTCTGCCATAAGGGTGGTGTCATCTGCATATCTGAGGTTATTGATATTTCTCCTGGCAAACTTTATTCCAGCTTGTGCTTCATCCAGCCCAGCGTTTCTCATGATGTACTCTGCATAGAAGTTAAATAAGCAGGGTGACAATATACAGCCTTGACATACTCCTTTTCCTACTTGGAACCAGTTTGTTGTTCGATGTCCAGTTCTAACTGTTGCTTCCTGACCTGCATATAAGTTTCTCAAGAGGCAGGTCAGGTGGTCTGGTATTCCCATCTCTTTCAGAATTTTCCAGTTTATTGTGATCCATACAGTCAAAGGATTTGGCATAGTCAATAAAGCAGAAATAGATGTTTTCTGGAACTCTCCTGCTTTTTCGATGATCCTCGTCTTAATAGATGCCAACAAAGCATCTCCACAAAAACTCCTAAAATTAGTAAGTGAATAGAGCAAGGTCCCAGGATGCAGTGCATTCCCGTATACCAGCTGAGGAGTACGGACCCTGGCCCAAAACCTACGTGTAATCTCTGTGTGATCTTGCAGGCCCGACCACAGAAATCACAAAGATGCTACTGGGCAGACTTCGCAGGGGCCGTGCCCTCTACCCCACACCTGGGACACAGCCAGGACACCGCCTCTAAGGGGAGTTGCACCAAGGCCTCAGGCCCCTGTGTGTCCACGCTCCCAGGATGGACATCCCTGTTTGGGGGCCTGTCTATCTGGGGCCTTCCTCAGGTGCTGCTGTTGAGATCTCCTTGCTGGGAGGACGGGAGACTCTCTAAGACACTTTGCTCTGACTCAGTACCCAGTGCTTTAAAATTCCTAGGCCTTCCCCCTCTGCCTCCTCATGCGAAGAGTTGATTCATTGGTAAAGACCCTGATGCTGGGAGGGATTGGGGGCAGGAGGAGAAGGGGACGACAGAGGATGAGATGGCTGGATGGCATCACTGACTTGATGGACGTGAGTCTCAGTGAACTCCGGGAGTTGGTGATGGACAGGGAGGCCTGGCGTGCTGCAATTCATGGGGTCGCAAAGAGTCAGACACGACTGAGCGACTGATCTGATCTGATGGTGCAATTACATTTAACTTCATAAGAAATTCCCACTGTTTTTAGAAAGTGTCTGGACGTGTTCCCACCAGTAATAAACAAGAGGATCTGTTTCTCTGCATCTTTGCCAATATTTGGTATTGCTCCTTTTAAAAATGTTATTCATTTGTTTTTAATCTTAACCATTCTACTTGGTGTGTGATGATTGCTATCTTGTAATGGTTTGAATTTTCATTTTCTTAATGGCTCATGACGTTGAGCACCTTTTCATAAGCCAAAGCCTATGGGCCATCAATATATCTTCTTCAATATATCTCTGATCAGATATTCTGTCACTTTTTTATTGGGTTGTTCCTTTTTGTTGTTTAGTTTTAAATGTTCTTTATATAGTCTAGATAAAAGTTTTTTTTGGTCAGATATTGATTTACAAGTATTTTCTACCAGGTCTGTGGCCTTTCATCCTTCTAACAGTACTTTTCACAGAAGACAAGTTTTTACTTTGATAAAGTAAAATTTATCAAAATTTTTGAACCATGCATTTGGTGTCACATCTAGAATCACACTCAATGGATATGAGTCTGAGCAAACACCAGAGGATGGTGAAATACAAGCAAGCCTGGCACGCTGCAGTCCATGGAGTCGGAGTCAGACATGACTGAGCAACTCAACAAGTTGAATCACATCACCAAACCCAGGGTCAAACAGGTTTTCTTTTTCATAAAAGTTTTATAACTTTATATTTTATATTTAAGCATATCAGCTGCGTTGAGTTCAATTTTTGGATAAAGGGTGAAGTATGTGTCAAGGCTTATTTATTTATTCATTTATTTACTTAGGTCTCGGAGAAGGCAATGGCACCCCACTCCAGTACTCTTGCCTGGAAAATCCCATGGACGGAGGAGCCTGGTAGGCTACAGTCTATGGGGTCACAAAGAGTCGGACACGACTGAGCGACTTCACTTTCACTTTTCACTTTCATGCATTGGAGAAGGAAATGGCAACCCACTCCAGTGTTCTTGCCTGGAGAATCCCAGGGACGGGGGAGCCTGGTGGGCTTCCGTCTGTGGGGTCGCACAGAGTCGGACACGACTGAAGAGACTTAGCAGCAGCATATGATATTTCTAGTTTTTTAAAAAATCCTTTCTCCATTGAATTGATGTTGCTGTTTTGCCCCAAATCAGTTGACCCTATTTTTGTGGGTCGATTTCTGAACTTTATCCTGGCCTGTTGATCTCTGTCTGCATTCTTTTTCACCACTATCAGGATTACATACGTGAGTTTGAGTAACATGAGGGCTTCCAGTCAGCACTGTCTTGACACCCCTTTGCCTTCTGTAGAAATTTAGAATCGGCTTGTAAACATCTGCAAAAAGCCCTGGTGAGATTTTGATTGAGATTGTCATAGATCAGATTCTAGAGGACGGACATCTCGGCAGCAGCGAGCCTTCTATTTCGTGGCACACAGGACGTCTCTCCCTTTATTTATACCTTCCTTGATCTCTTCTGCTAGCATTTTGTTGTTTGTAGTATACAGACCCTGCACATTGTTAGCTTTGTACTTAAGTACTTTATGGTTTGGTATTAGTTTTTCAATTAATACTGGAGTTTCAGCTTTAGCATCAGTCCTTCCAAAGAAATCCCAGGGCTGATCTCCTTCAGAATGGACTGGTTGGATCTCCTTGCAGTCCAAGGGACTCGCAAGAGTTTTCTCCAACACCACAGTTCAAAAGCATCAATTCTTTGGCACTCAGCCTTCTTCACAGTCCAACTCTCACATCCATACATGACCACAGGAAAAACCATAGCCTTGACTAGACGAACCTTTGTTGGCAAAGTAATGTCTCTGCTTTTGAATATGCTATCTAGGTTGGTCATAACCATAAAACCCAGCAATCCCAGGTGTGCATGCTAAGTCACTTCAGCCATGTCTGACTCTTTGCAATCAGATGTACTATAATGTACATATACTAAATTTAGTACTAATGTACTAAATGTACTATAGCCCACCTGGCTCCTCTGTCCATGGGATTCTCCAGACAAGAATACTGGACTGGATTGCTGTTTGCTTCCCGACCCAGGGATCGAACCCACGCTCTTAGGTTTCCTGCATTGGCAGGCAGCTTCCTCGCCACTGGTGCAAGCTGGGAAGCCTTGTGTTCTCACAATCAGTAAGAAAATAAACAAAAAACCCCAACACCCCACAGCTGTGTGTGAGTTTATAGCAGCTTTGCAGGAATGCTCAGAGTAGTAATAGTAAGGATCAAACGGCTATTGATTCATGCTGCAGATGGACAGACCCTGAGTCAATTTTTATCAACTAAAGATGTTCGTCTCAAAAGGCTACTGTGCTGTGAGACTCTGCTACCAGACACTCCAAACAAGGCAAAACAAGTGTGCACAACTGGCCGGGCTGCCAAGACCGCCCTGGCCAGGGGGAGGCGGGGCAGGTTCCCTTATCGCTCTCCCTGGGCGTGGCGCACCCCTGCCCCCGCCCCGGGCTAGCGTGGTCCTGGATGCTCTGGCACCTGGGCAAGGCTGCCGTCACAGTTCTTGGCAAAGCACCGATCAAAAGGCTCCTGTCTTATTTTTTATCAGAACTGATCTAGGAACCCACACCCACTCTGGGGTAATCTTGCCAGCAAAACTATGACCTCGGATTGTTGAAAGCTTATATTTTACCAATGTTGTCTTCACACAGGCTGATTATTCGCCTCTGCACACTAAATCTTTAGTTATTCACCAGGCTTGTTCTTCTTCAATAAAATGGCACCATTTCAAGCAGAGAAGAGATGCGCCGTGGAGCTCTGTCGTTACGGGTGTTAGAAGCTGAATAAGGGAAACAACTGTTCTTCTGACGACCTTTCACTTTTGTTCCCAGATTCCATCAAATTGTCACCTTTTCACTTCTGTGTTTGTGAATACACTCTATTTTATTATAGAATTCTACTCATTATTACACTTCTATGTTTGTGAATACACTCTATTTTATTACAGAATTTTACTCATTATTACAGGGCTTGAGTGTTATGATACAAACGTACCCAGTGCTACAAAGGTGATTTGATTAATTTTTTTTTTAATCCAGCTTTTGGAGGCTAAATTAATGAGGGAAATAACTATTCCTCCTGACTAATTCTCACTTACCTTTCAGTTTTCAAATTCCCACTTCTTCCAGGCTGAGGTTTCTGACTGCCCAGGTCAATCCAGGGGTCTTAGCTCCAGGGGTCCACAGCCCCTCTCCCTGCCCCAGGAATACTGGCCATGTTTGTGTGTGACTGTTCAGTGACCACCTTTCCTCCTGCGGGGTAAGCTCCACAGAGGTAGGGACCACCGTTCCCAAGGCCTGGACCACGGTGAGCCAGTCAGAGTGCGTTCAGGTCAAGAGAGTCCAAAGTCTGGGCCTGCATCTCGTCCACAAGGTGCCCATGCTGCCTGGCAGAGGGCCTGGCACGCAGCAGGTCCCTGAGTGCCTGTCAGCTGAAAGAATCCGTGCGTGGTGAGGATGGAGAGGCGAATGGACGCATAACTAAGTGTCAGCACGCAGACCATGCACCTCTGAGAAAACTCTAACCCTAAACTGTCTAAACTCTAATCTGTCTGATTCTGCCATCCTCTCCCACCTGCTGCCTGTCTGATGGCCTCACCTGGAGTTACACGGGGATGTGCCCAGATAGACCAAAGCATTCACCTTGCGATTGAGAGAAGGAAATGGCAACCCACCCCAGAATTCTTGTCTGGAAAATTCCAAGGACAGAGGAGCCTGGCGGGCTACAGTCCTTGGGGTCGCAAAGAGTTGGACACGACTGAGCCACTGGGCACATACCATGCAGGTACGGAATTGTCCAGCAGAAAAAACCTACCCCGAACTCCTAAGAAGAGAAGTAACAAAACAGATCTCATTAAACAAAGAGCAACTGCTTATGGAGTCATTGAATAGACAGGTAAGAGTTCTGGAGTTTTAGTTCCACAGAGACATAGCCAAGCTGAACCGGGAAGGACAGAGACGTGGCCAAGCTGAGCCGGGAAGGACAGGTGGGTTTTCGCGACGTGCTTCTCAGACACTTTCCGTGGAAGGGAGGTGTGGAATTCCAGGTGCCCTTGGTCTCAGGGCACAAGCTGCTCACCCCGAGCTCCAGGTGAGACACTGGCTTCGAAGGATGCCCACATGGTTACTGGGGTTTAACTGTGGGATTCTGTGATCATTCAGATTCCAATCCGATTCCAGTGCATGTGAATATTCTTACAAACCCAACCATCAAGCTAGGCCTTTCCAATGCATCGAATGACGTGATTTTGCTGAGATGTCCCAGGACTGTGCCTGCCTGGCGCCGGGAGCCCACCCCTCCCTCCTCACTCAACTGCACCAGCGTCAGCAGGAACGCATGGCCGCAGTCACCCAGCAGCTGGATGATTCGATGAATAACATAGATGCGGGTTATTGTCATCCTCGAGGAAATCTTGTGTTGCCCCATTCAAAAGGGAGAAAAATACGTGAAAAGTATGAAAGTGAGACGCAGCAGATGTTACCCCGGAGTTGTCAATCTCGTCTACGCAGGTGCTAATGTGTTATAATTATCCCTTCTGGCAGTTGATGTTTAGGAGCCCGGTTCCCACCTAGTCAATCACGGCTGCGATTGTTAAGCTACTCACATCGCTAATACGCTGGGTAATAACCAGATAGGGTTTAATATTTGACATTTGCCGTCAATTTCCTTTCTTCCGACGTGCGTCTCCTCTACACCAGGGTCTGTACATTGGGCTCTCTCCTGACTTCTGCATAAAAGGCACAGAAGTGCAGGGATGAAAAGGGAGATGAATTGAAACAAACAGATCTGTGTGTCTCTGACTCGATTTGCCATCATGAATCTCCTGACAAGGAGCGGGCCCCTGCTCCACCAGAAGGGACACAGGGGCGTCCACAGCACATGCTACGAGGATTATTTTAAAAGATTTTCTCGAGTTCCCTCATCGTGGGGGAGGGGTCGCCTTTATTTTTGCCCACAGACGGGGTGGCCGGGGTGCAGAAGGTCCACAATGGCCCGTCAGGCGAGAGGGCCAGCCAGGTGATGGTTAGCAGGCAGCGCCCGCCAGGTTTCCTCCGCAGGATCTCCCTTCTCCACACGGGCTTCACGTGTCAGTCCAGAACGTGGACGGACTTGCAGCTGACGGTGCCCCGGTAAGGTCGGCATCACCTCTCAGCTCCCTACCGACCTTTCCCCATCCCGTTTTGTCTTGAAGCCCTGCTCTTCTCCACTGCTTGGAACTCCGCTGTGGGTAAGCCCACATTTCGTGGCACTTTTTCCTGAGGCTGAGTGATGCTAATGGTAAAGAATCTGCCTGCCAGGGTAGGAGACACAGAGATGCGGGTTCCATCCCCGGGTCGGGAAGGTCCCCGGACAAGGAAATGGCAGCCCACTCCAGTGTTCTTGCCTGGGGAGTCCTGTGGACAGAGGAGGCTGATGGGCTACCATCCATGGGGTTGCAGAGAGTCGGACACGACTGAAGTGACCTAGCACACACGCATCCTGCCTTATAGTTTACACATTGATTCAAGCCCTGAGTCGGGAAGATCCCCTGGAGAAGGGAATGGCAACTCACTCCAATGTTCTTGCCTGAGGAATCCCCTGGACAGAGGTGCCTGATGGGCTACAGCCCACGTGGTCGCAGAGAGTTGGACACAACTGAGCGTCTGAGCACAGCCTCTTTCCTGAGGATGAATTTACTGATTCCTCCAAGGACTGTACGACTTTCCAACGTGTTTACTGTATATGTACATATGTGGGGGGGGTATTGAAGATTTTCTTTCAAATTAATTTAATGGAAAGTAAATATCCACAACCCTTCAGTCAGGTATGCTCCCCTAATAAGTAAAATTTACATTGTCATCTTTTTCAGACATTTTGGCAATAAACCAACGATAAGATGTACCACACGACTGACAACCACACACACTCCTGAAAACTATCCTTTTACGAACTATTAAATGCCCCTGATTCCCTGCAGAAGAAAGAGGCTCGTTTCAAGAGGATTCTGCTCCAAGTTTAAATTGGAAAGGACGTAGGGATCTGACAGCCAAGGAGCATTAAGACTTCAAAGCAGATGAAGCTGGACCCGGTCATTTTGCAATAAAATGTGAAGTCATGTAATAGCGCCCTTTTAAGCCACTTGGGACTTTTTAAGACTTCAAATAAAACGCTATTAGCACAGACAGATCAACAATCTAAGCCGCTATTTGCCTGGGGTGACACCCTTGTGATTTACAATGGGCAAAGAAAATACAGCAGGCCCCGCGTTGAGAAAGACCGACACGCTGTGGAGACCCCTCCTCTAGGCGCTCGGCACCGCTCATGCCTGGCCCTTCACACCTGCTCAGCCCCTCAGCCCACCCCTCGCCCTGTGCTCCCAAAGCTGCTCCTGGTTTCATGTGCGGGGCATAAACGGATCTGAGGAAACACTGAGCCTGAGCGTGAGAAGTCACTCATTTATTTCAACCAAGCAAACGAATACTAAACACCTCGTCTTTGTTTTTGCTTATAAGTAGCAAGTGAGGTCACCCATGAGTGTCCACTTGGAGTCCCAGAAGCCTGCTTTTCAGGTGCCCGTTGGACCTGGCTGCAATCAGGAAGGCCCACCGCCCCAGGAAATGCCCTCTCATTTCTGAGGGGCCTGGCCCCACCCGCATCTGAGCACAGCCCCAAAGATGCTCCAAGTGAGGCCGTCAGGGGGGCTGGACCTGGTGGGACAGCGGATCCCTGGGCCCCACGGCCTTGCTGCCCTTCGGGACATCCGCTCCAGGACACCCCAGGGCGGCGGGAGCACCTGGCTTTCGAGAGAGGCCCTGAAACCGCATCTTTCCCCGCTTTTCTCCGCTCCTCCCTCCGGCTCTCACCATCCTCGGGGACTTAGTGCGAGGCGCCGAGGGGAAAGCTCCCCACCCCCCGCCCCAATCAGCCCCTGTGGCCACCAGAGGCCGGGTGAGACCACCCCGGGACCTGCAGGCGGCTCCCGGGTCACGGCAGGCGCGCATCCACTCCGCTGGATGTGGGTCTCTGGTTCCAGCGGGTGAGGCCAGGCACACTGCGTCCCCACCGAGCCCAGAGACCACCCGTCTTCTCTTCTGCCCGGGCCGCCGCTGCGTTGCCGGAAGCCAGTGTAACAGACGCCAGGCGCTTCTAGCTGAGGCTCCGAAAGCCGATGCGGTGAGGTTCCCTGCGCAGCCGTCACCCGAGAGGTGGAGGGACCTCACACGGACACGTGGGTCGCCCGCGGAGGACAAGATGCCGCTCAATTTCTGCGTCTCCTGGACTCGCTTCCAGAGTCGGAAAAGTCGAATCCGGCCCACGGTGACCGCCCCAATCACCAGCAGACAAGTAGAAATAAAATAAATAAACAACAGCAGCAACTATTTAGGATTAAGCCAGTAAGGCTATTGTCCCTTTAAATTGAAAAAGAAAAACAGAAAGAAAGCAAAATATTCTGTGAGTTCCACGGGAAAAAAAAAAAGTCATATTTGTATAGACCCCAAATCCCCTCTGTTTAAACAGGGTGATTAATATCAGCTCCTGTAGGAAATTAAATTCGGGGAAGAACGGTAATATGCAGATATGCAGATTTCTGGGCAGGATGGCCATCTCTGGGTAGGGAGCTGGCTGATTAATCTGCGTCCTCGGAATACAAAATGAAGCACGGGGCTCCCTTGGGCAAGCGCGAGAAATGACTTTGCCCCCCACAGAAGCGGGGTGGTGGGGGGGAGGACTCGGCGCCAAAGGCAGTGGGTCTGAGCCGTGTGGAGGGCGCGGCTGTGCGACCACACGTCGCGGAGCCTGACGGCTTCCTCCCAGGCCTCCCTCCGCGTGCTCTCTGGAAAGTTTTTCCTCCGCGGTTTCTGAGGACGTGGTTATTGATCTTGGTCCTCATCCACGGCCCTCCTCCGCGGCTTCTGAGAAGGGTGCCCGGCCCTCCCACTTCAGCGGGAACACACGCGCCCAGCTACACGCAACCAGGACACCCCTACCCACGTTTTTTTTTTTTTCTTTCTTTCTTTCTCAAAGACTGAGTGGGGTAGACAATTTTTTTAATTTAACGTATAACACCAGAAACCTAATTTGAAAATGTAAATGACTCTCCTTCACAACCCAACCCTCTCATCATTTCAAAATGTCAACGTGGTCGTCACATCAGGTCTGGCCTGAGGATGAGATTTTTGATCACTGAATAATGATGCTATTTATTTTGGGGGGAAAAAAATATTTACAGCAAGATGCAAAATGTCATTTTCAGTGGGATTTCTTTTTGTCGTTCCTGGAAACTCAAGCCTGTTATTCTGAACCATTCAGGGTCTCTCCGATAATTGTATACAAGTAGGCATTATGCTATATTATTAAAGCTGTAATTTCCTGCCGAATCTGTCTGGATGTTTCTTTTTATCACTTGGCAATTTCTATCTAGTTATAGCATAATTAAGTTTCCTGACCCTTGCTCACTCTCTTAACAGGACGCTTAGAAATACACTAGAATTGCAGACCTGCGGGCCCGTGTCCCCGCTCCCCGCACGGTAATGGAATAAAATTATTAATCCAGTAATTGTACGGAACGCATTACTTTGCATTGAATGTCCCGGCTTCTCATTTTCCGTCGGGGACAATCAGCCCAGGGGTGCGAATCATTTCAGCGGGATCGTGGCCCTGGAAGAAAGCCTCTCGTTCCCGCTCCTGGAGCTCCGGGCAGCTGTGATTATCCGAGGTCTAATGCAGGGCTCGGCTCCAGCCAGCAGAACAAAGTTAATAAAGCGGACGAAAGAGCAAGGTATTTCCAGCTGCGATTCACGCGCCAGAGCCAGAACCGACGGGCAGGTGGTGAAGGGCACGCTCGCCCTGGTCTCAGAGGGTCCGCGCCCGCAGGCGCATCTGGGAGTCCTTCTGCCAGAAACCAGGGGCGGTCTGGGCTTTCATCCTCTGAGGCCCTGTGCAGGAAGGTCCGTAAGTCTCGGCCCACGGACAGGTGGGCCCAGGGCTGCCAGATTGGGGCAGAGGCTGAGGAGGGCTGCCTTCAGATGCGGGGGCCGTGCCCCGGCACCCCAAAATGCCCCCAGGCGGGCAGAACCCACGCTCCTGGAGCCCGAAGCCGCTGCTCGGCCTGTGCACTGAGGGGGTCATGCAGGACCGACCCCCGGGGGGGAATGGCCAGCACGTCCCCATCCTCACGGAGACAGTGAGCTTCAACTCTGAAGCAGTAACAGCATCCCAGGCACAGCCGTGAAACGACCTGGGCTTGTCTGCGTATGGAATGTGTCGCTGCGGTGACAGCTCAGTACACACGCCCTGTGAGGCTTACACTCTACGCGGGCCGCGTGTCACAACCAAGGCCCACACTGCGTGTGTGCTCACTCAGCCGTGTCTGACTCTGCGACCCCACGCACCGGAGCCGCCAGGCTCCTCTGTCTGGGGGATTCTCCAGCAAGAGCACTGGAGTGGGCTGCCATTTGCCTCTCCAGGGCAACCTCCCCACCCAGGGGCTGGACCCACATCTCCTGCGTTTCAAACCACGCCAGTGTCCTTCCTGGCATCCTGGGCGCTGCCTCTTCAGTCCCTTCTGGGGTAAACACCAACGCCAGAGCGTGGAGCTCAGCTGAGCTTTTCCAAAACAGACCAACGGGATTATAGACTCAGCCTCGTAATTTCCTTTTGCATCTCGATGGAGGACGCATGTGATTTCCACTCGACTGAAGTTGAGTGTAGACACTGCGTGTGTTCTGAGTTGCTTCAGTCGTATCCCACTACGTGTGACCCCATGGACTGCAGCCCGCTAGACTCCTCTGTCCATGGGATTCTCCAGGCAAGAACACTGGAGTGGGTTGTCATTTCCTCCTCCAGGGAGTGTACACTCTAGAAGTCAGTTAATATGCGTGCAGTTTAAAAGTTAACTGACCAGAGGTCAGCTTGCACCCACATCCTGAAGCGGTTGTTCCAACATGTGGACTGCATGCTACAAAAATACCTCCACTCATCTCCTCTGAACCACCAGGCACAGGAGGAAATGCCAAAATCCTGGGGAAGGCTTCTCGGAGCTAGAGGTGTTGGTTTCAGGTCAGTGCTGTGCTAACTGTACGGATTTAAATCAACTGTTCTCAACTGGGGGTGACTTCACCCCTGAGGGACACTTGGCAATGTCTGGGGACAAGGTGGGTTGTCACACGGGGGGTGGGGGGCTGCTGTTGGTGGGCGGCAGAAGCTGGCATCCTGCAATGTACAGGACAGCCTGCCCTCAGCTAGAGCTAGTCGTTACGAATGTCCAAGGAACTGAGCTCTGCAAACCCTGGTTTAAAGGGACAAATATTTGTTGCAAGAAAAAAAAAATCACAGCCTGAAAGCCTTGTGCTCAATCAACACCAGATACAGCTGAAGCGTTAAACTTTTCCTCCCTGAACTTCCCAGCTCCTGAAATGTAAACACGAGAAAAGAGCAGAGTGGGATTTTTTTTCAACTATACGTTTTTTTATTTCTCAGCTGAAAGAGAAACTGTCACAGGGAGCAAGGAGGATCCAGGGATTTCTTTTTCCTCCATCGCTGATTCTACTAGGAAGACAAGAGCAGAACGCCCGTTTTCCTTCTGTGGATGCAGACTGCACTGTGGAGCTGGCACCTCATGTTACCTGCCGGCCTGCCCATGTGCAGAGATGGGCGAGACTGCGGGGCTGTGTGGGTGGCGTGGAACACAGACGCGGGGTGATTGTGGCGGCTGCTCACGTGCGTGGGAAGCTCACAGGTCAGACACCATGGCGGTCATCGTGCGGGTGTGTGGAGAGACACAGCGCCTCCTTTAAGCAATCTTTCCCATGGAGATGGCAAGATTTCTCTTAGGTTTCGAATTAGAGCCTCTGTCCCCAAAGAAATGCGTCAGTAAAGGCGGCTTAATAACCGGCCCTCCACATCAGACGTCCTGCTTCTTAATTTTTGAGCAAACTGTGAGTCACTTTTGTTTCACGGCAGCCTGCGAACGCCTCCTCTGAAAAGCCACACTCGGGACCTCTTTGGCTGATCCGAGCTGCTTTATTCCAGAATTCAGCCGGGAGTGAGTCGTTCCCAGACCTCCCTCGCACGGCCTCTGAATCGGCACCTAATAAACATGCATTTGGGGGAGAAGGCTGATGGGAGGGCCATCGCTTAAGTTCCTATTGTTTCATTGATAAAAATGATCCGGGAAGCGGCAGAATATGTTAGCCATTTCCTTTGGTTTTCCATCGAAGGCTGAAAGACATTTCTAAAATAGATCTATTTTCTTTTCATTCTGCAGAATAATGCATGAATGATTATAACATATGCTCTATCTCCCTTTTTTCCCTCCCCTCAACCAGTGGGAAAGTGCCTGAGACTGTAATCACAACTTGTTGGGTTTTCAATCTGATGCTGTCCCGTTTTATCATGGTAGTTAAACGTCCATTCTTGTTCGGTGTGATAAATGTTATGGCCGTGTAACAGTAACGAAAAAGAGAGACATGTTAAACCAAATATTGCTTCAGATTGTGTCTTTTATTCTCCTTTATCATCATATCTTAATTTATAGTATAATCATCATTATCGCAACTGTCAGCCTCATTTAACCCCGCTGATCTCCCATGATTCTCCGCCGTCAGGTCTGATTGCCTACCTTCTGCCGACGGGCTGATAATGCCTGACAGATTAACCCTCCCCAAGAGGAAGACAATGATACATAGGACAGCGCCGAGCGCGCTATATATTAATGAGGAGCTGGCAAGGCTTTGATAAGGCTGCAGAATAATCCATCAGTGGGGAAGGAGCTTGTAAAACGGGAGGAACGTTTCATGGGAAAACACCTGGGAAGGGTGTAACGACCCGGCAGCTAAACGCTGTCAGCTGCCTCTCCCCGCGTGTAATTAGCATCAGACAGGGCGCGCGGCTGGCCCGCGAAGTCCATCAGCCCCGGGACCCAGCCTCACTCGCTCCACGCTGGCCCCACCGCGCTCCCGCGTTTACAGCGTATTTAGCAAGCCGGCAATTAATAGCTCGCGTTCTTGGGCATCAGAAACTGTTTATCTTCTTCTGAACGTGCTCTCGCCGGAGGCTGTTACCTGGGAAAGGCAGGAGCCGCTGGCGTTTTCTGCCGCACTTACTCCACGGAGGCCGCTCCGCCATTAGATACAATGCCTCAGATGGCTACTTGAGCTTGAATGCACCGTTATTACAGGTATTATATGAAATTGCCTGTGTTATGTGAAGGGGATTATAGAGGTTCTGGATCAATAACTTCAGTGGATGTTGGGAGTGATTACAGCGCCCTGTCAATTTTCCGCATTTGGCTGTCAGTGTCCATTGACCACACACCACCTCTTGTATTCACATCAAATCACTCATTTCATTGGTAAATTCTATATATCTCAATTTACTTTAAGTAGCTGATTTGTGTAAAATAAAATGACTTCCTCTTCTGTGTGCGCAACAGATCTAATCCTATATAGTAATAAAAAGCATAAACACAGGGAGACCCTCTGTCCTTTGGGAAGCCTCGTGCAGAGCGTGGCGACTGCCCGCTCCCTGAAATAGCTATAATTGAAACATCTCCATCACCCGGGCTTTGTTGAGACCACACCTAGCCTCTTCATCTCTCCTTATTTTTCCATCGCGGGGAGGAATCTTGGAGCGGCCGGATCTCGAGCACCCGGACTCCCGAAGCAGCTGTGTCTCCCTGCACCCACGCCCACGGCTGCGCTCACCTTCTGCGCGAGGGGGCCAGGCCCCCACACCCCCGTGCAGACTCGGCCCCCACCTTAACTCCAGGACCGCAAATGCTGTCCCGAGAGATTCGTCTTCCACCAGTCGGCAGGCTCCTGCTAGGTGCAGAATGCCTGAGCCTCCCTTTTCTGCATTTTCTTCCTCCTTTTCCGTGTGTGTATGCACATGCACCCGGGCATGTTTGACGAAGTGTAACATCAAAACTTAGGAGAGAGAAGTCCAGAGGCATTCAGTGATGGGAAACGTCAAAGAGACCCAGGAAACGTTTGGGGAGGAGGTCTAGACTTCCTGTGTCAATAGAAACTCACTACAGGTGTTCAGACCACTGGAGAGATGGGGAAAGTATTATTCCACACACCTCAGCGTGCACGGGTAACATTTCACTCAGGAGTTGTCTTTTGGAACTTAGCTCGATGTCTTATCAGTGTTTCCTACTATTTCTGACCTAGAAGAGGCCCTTAAAGAACTGTGTACTGGCCACAAATAAATAAGGAACACAGAAACAAAGTATTTACAAAATCCTCCAAGCACCCCCCCAAAGAAAGCCTCCCCACCAACTAAGCTTCCCACAGACAAATGGATCAACCACTAGATTCGCCACCTGTGAATGGGCACAGCTTCTGGTCCTGAAGCAATTCAAAGAACAGAGCAGAGAGAAGGAAAGGCTTGTTTATTGTCTGTCCTGGCATACAAGATCCTTTGCATAAAAATACAGACTCACCCTGCATCTCTTCATTTACTGCTGTATATTTTTATATATTCTGCACCAATAACAAAGTGAGGAGAAAATACAAGACTCTATTAAAAATATGAGTAAAAAGAAAACCTCCATAAACCGTGTCCATATTTTCTGAAAAGCCTTATCGTCACAAAGAGCATAATATTATTTAAGAGGCAACTGAAATCAAAGATCTTCAAAATCTGCCATCTCTTGGCTTCTTCCAAGTCAGAACCTTCGCACTGGGTGCCCGGTTCCCCTCGCTATGCGTGTCCCCATGGTACAAGTATAGTGATATAGCGGAGTGGTGTGAAGAGCAGGTCAACTGACGTAGGACAGTCCCCTCCATGCCGGTGTTAGCAAAGCAGGATGGGACGGATAAAGGGGACAGAGGCAGGTAAGACCCCCAAAGGGACGCCCACGCCTTGGCCCCCCCAGCCCACGGCATCCCCCCTGGCCCACTGGCCTTCCTGCCTCCCTCCATCCCAAGGTCTTGGGGCCACTGTGTTTCCCTGTCCCTTCTCACTGGCGCTAGCGAGCCTGCCCATCTACCAGGCTCTTCGTTAGTCACCTCCTGTGCTCAGACCACACAGAAGAGAATCACCACCTCAGGTTCATAGGGAACAAGACCCTGGTCCAAGTGACTTGCTCTGATACTTCCATGGAGAAAGGGTTGGGCTGGAATCCCAACCCCTCGTCCCCACAAATCAGAAATGGTTTCCATTCAGACAAGCATGCTGGCAGCTAGTGATGATTCAATTCAAGCCACAGGCAACACTTTGAGCAGGGCAGGATGTCAGGAACTGGGAATGGGGCACCTGGCTAGGAGTGGAAGGATGCCACAGGCATTTAAAAATATAACCCTTGCCCTCGAGGAGTTAATGGTGTACCGGGTGGGATGAGACATAAACTAGCAGAAAATGAAATTACAGTGAGATTCGGAGAATATCGTGGTACTACTGTAGTAAAAAATAGTACAGGACTACTCAATCGTCTTGACTGTCAAATTAGCTTTACAGCAATGAGTGCTATGAATCAAGTAGAAAAAGCTCACTTTTAGCTGAAGTGATCAAGGAAAGCGCCAGTGAGATCTGAATAGAATTTGGCTCGCAAGGAAAACCACAGAAGTCTCGGTATTCCTGAGCGTGTATAAACCCATGCAATCACTCTTAAACGAGCTCAGGATTTGACTGAAAATTCTAGCGTGAATCTGGCATTCACGCTGATAAACGACAAGCTACTGTTTGGAAAACTCTAGTTTCAAAGGAGCAATAACTCAGGTTTAAACAGCAATTTATAAACGACGGCAGCCTTTAATATAGAAACCCCTAGAGTTATGTCTGACATTACACAAAGGACATACATATTGCAGAACCATTTTCGAACAATAACAGAAAATTCAAATTAAGAATTTATACGCATCTCCGAAGCAGCCACCCAAATTCACTTAGGAAAACAATGCACTTTGACAAAGTTACAGAAAATACTAATTTACTAATAGTCAACCAAAATCCAATTACAATTTTAATAACAAGTGCAAAACAAAGGGGGTATCCAGAAGGCTGGTGTCTGGTGAAATACCAAGGTGAAAATGTGCAGAATGAGCCATCAGTCCAAAGTTACCCTTCAGCCACTAGTCCACACTAAATAAAGCAGAGACATCAGGAAAAGAAACTGAGCTACCCAAATATTACAGCGTAGCGAGTGGCTGAAAAGAGGCAGCCCTCACCATTCTCCGGATTTTCCTATCCTGATTGGTCAGAGACAGCTGGAAGAGAAAAGGAATATGGAACGAGCCCAGTCTTCCCCGGGTCGGAATCCTCTCCACTCCATTATTGTGAGTGGTGTGTGAATCACACCCCGCCTCTCCCTTTAGGATGGGTGGAGGAGGCCTCTTGGGTACCAGACAGCACCTTAGAGAGGCGATCCCAAGGGACGTGCTGGCCTTTGCTCCGGACACTCTTCCTGACAGCAGGAGTGGGTCTGAGCACACAGTAGGCGCTAAATGCACATCCCTGGAAAACTGAATGAATGAGGGAAGAATGATGTCATCCAGAGGATAAAGGACAGTGTAGATCGGTGGGGTGGAGCTCTAGGAACCCCTGATACTTGTGTTTTTTCAAAACCAAAGCTAATTTCACGATCATTAGTAAATTACCCACCGTGTATCTTTGGGCTCTGAATTCTCTTTAAATAGAAGTTGAATCTTGACTGGGAAGCCTCTATCCATTTGCATGTAATTTTTGTTCGGTGAGAAATCAGTGTGACTTAGATTGAAAATATGGCAGGATCATTAAGGATATTGCCTTCCGTGGCGTGTTGTTGGTGCCACTTGAATCCTGAGTTTCAGATGACTGAAAATCCTAGCCATGTCAGGGTGCAGTCGGACAGAAGCCATGCTGACCGTGAGAATCACTGGCCTGGGTGGGGGCCCCAGGACGACTCTGCCGCACTCCCTTGGGTGCGAACTTTCTTTGTGTTGTTGCTGTTTTTGATTTGCCAGAACAGAGAGTGCAGAAGGGCTTCCGTGTGTGTGTGTGTGTGTGTGTGTGTGTGTGTGTGTGTGTGTGCGCGCGTGTGCTCACAGGGTCCTCACCCCCTCCTGGGTCTAAGAGGACAGACATCACATACCGGGGAGGGTGGGCAGGCAAACCCCGCCTGCAGGCATTTGGATGCAAAATACATAAAGCCACTGAACAGCAGTCAGGGGGTAGAGGGAAAAAGAAAGTGTTTCTTTTTTTCCTTCTTAATGCTGCTTCTTGTTAACAAATATCCATTGTTATTAATTTGGTTGCTACTTTTAAAAGCAAGTGTTTCAGTTTTAACTCTGCTGCCAGGACGGGACCCTTAGTAATGTGCAGATGGAGAGAAACAGCACAGGGGATTTGGGGTGGTTTGCCGCGTGGTCCAAACGGCTCAAACGGAAAACAACGGAATAGTCGGCCCACTGCGTGCAGTTTCTCCCCACGGGGCCGGCAGCGTTCAGTGCCACGCAGTGTGGCCACGTTCAGGCTGGAATCGAGCTCCGTCCTGTCCAGCAGCGTGTTATGTGACGTCTCCTTAGGTTGGTGCTGCTTCTGCAGAGGATTCCTTCTTGGTGAGAGCACTTTCACCAAAAAGTGAGGAGAAGGTAAAAGCTGGCAACAATAAACTCTTATGGAAGGTGAGAAAGCATTCCTAGCTGGAGGAAAAAAAAAAAAAAAAAGAGAGAAGGAAAAGAAAAAACGAAGGGACCCATAACGAAGAGCTGGCCAGTAATTTAACTCAAGATTCCAGATCGCCTCCTTGCTCTGTGAAATATTTGCTAACACAGGGTGCTGCGTCTTCTTAGGTTAGTACTTGATCTATTAGTAGGATGGAGAGAAATATGACTGATTGTGGGGTCCAATTTCTTAACAAAAACAAAAAATGCATCCAGTCTCCAAACGTACATTTGCATGAAAAAGAAGCCCCATTGTGCTCAGAGATTCTGAACTGCTAGGTCCCGAGTCCACTAACCCCTGTCCACGCGAAAACGTGTGCCCCGCCCAGAGGAGCCTGGATGCTCGAGGCGGTAAGTTCCGGTCCCCAAGGCGGGGCAGGATCCATCTTTGGGGAAGGAGCAGGGTGCGGGGTGGGGGGCGTGCTGCAGACATCTGATGACAAACCCGAATGTTCAGAGGTGGCGTCCCCTGGCAAGGGTGCATTCATCAGGCCCCTCCTCGGTAAAGACGCGGCGGCACACTCACCGCCTGTCCCCGGCCTGGGCACTGCCCCTCGCGGGCCCAAGGTTTTCTTTCCGAGGAAGTGTCTGCATACCTCCCTCCTTTTGTCTCAACCGGAGGGTTTAATAGCTCAAGTAACTGAAAAGGACTAACAACAGCAAGGCTCCGGTTTCCAGAGTAACGGTAAAAACAGAGCCCAGTCTCCATGGCAAAGAGAAAAGCCATTTGCTGCAGCCTTTTCAGACCTTGAGCCGACACTGACAGTTTTCCTATAATCACCCCGATTATTTGTAGCAACTAACTATATTATAATGTTAACTATAGGAGGGCTTTGAAAATATGCAGGCTAAAAAAAAAAAAAGGAATAAAAACATACTGGCTTTTCTTCTGCTTTAGCTATGAATAGACAAACCATTTAAAATGTATAAAATAGTTTGTTCTTGATAATTCAACCCAAACAGGGTAGTGCCCATCTTCCAGGTTTCTGTCCTTAATTCTTTCAGGGTGTCGACACCTTTTTCAGAAGTCTATGCACCATCTTGGTGTCTGGAATGCATGCATTTCTACCAGAGAGAGAAGTGAGAATGGATATGTGATCTTTATACGTTTTATTTAATCTGCCCCAGATTGAGGAGCCTTTATCCTGCACTTGGTAGCTGCTGTTTCTTTCAGTCATTTGCAGGATACGCCCAGATTATGCTGTACGTGTGTGTGTGTGTGTCTTCTTCCTCCATGAGGCTACATGACCAGCCTGTCCAGGACCTGGTGTGCCCATCCATGCGGCTGGGCCGGCTGGTGCTGACCTAGGAAAACCGACTGATTTGACAACAATTTGCTTCCCGAGCGCAGAGGTACAGCCTGCCTGGTTGAACTGCCTGCATTTTTTTTTTAACTCTTCATTTGAACCTGGAATGAACTTGAATTTCAGTCTCTGTCTTTTATTTAAACACCAAAACCATTCTTTCTTTAGTCTTAGTTAAAGACTAAGCTCATTATATGTTCAACTATTAATAATATAGTTCCAATATTAAATCTATGCAAGGTAACTTTCAGATGAAACCAAAGCATAACTCACCGCTCATTCATACACACACACACACACACACACACACACAAACACGGGTCTGTTACATGGTGCATTTCAAATTTCCTATGGGCACCTAAAAAGATTACAATCAAGATGTGAAGTAACATTATGTTAATAGAAAAATGACAATTGCGGTTTCAATTTTCTGGGAGAGTATAACTATCTTTCCTTTAAGGGATATAGCTGAAAAAACAGTCTAAGTAAAAATCACTTAATTTTTATTCCATATATAAGAGCTTTTATCAGATGTTCTCAACTTGTCTTTGTTAGTTAATTTTTGGAGAATAAAACTTGGGAAATCAATATTATGTCATGTCACTGAAAAATTGCCTCATTTTAAAATGGCACAATTTAAGAAAAAAAAAAACCTCGCCCAATAACTTAGATGTTTACATAATTAGCTATTAATCAAGTTCTGATTTTAATTTTCTCCTCTATTTACTAAAAACAAACCTACATACACTTTGTCTTAAAATTCAGGTGGCATGCATGCAAATCTCCACTTTGCTGCTGTTTCTCCTCCCTGGAAAGCATCCCAAATGACTGAGGCAGAAACAGCTCCTCCAAACACGCCAAGCCACGACTAGAACACTTGTTTCAAGCGCCAGATTCCCAAGCAGAGTCCCTCGACCCAAAAAGACAGCAGCTCGATAGGTAATAATGCCCCTCTTTTTCTGATTTTGCGTTTCTTCTCCAAATCTGTTTGAAAAACTCCACTGTTCTTCCCAGAAGGGCCCGTTACCAGCGAGCTGGTGCCCAGAGTTCACGGGGGCACTCAGGTGTCCAGGAAGAAGACGGGCTGGGGCAACTGGAGGGGATGGCACGGCACAGGCAGCCACGCGGGCAGCGGGGAGAAGGCGGCGGGCGGGACCTCCACCGGCTCACGCGGGAAGGCGCCCAGAGGGAAAAGCGGCGGCCCTGGCGCCCGGCGGGTTCGGCTTCCACCCTGACCCGGGTCCCTGTTTGCCTATCAGGCTGATCTATGCTGAGAGCCACAGGCCTGGTCCGTGCTGGGCTTTATAAATTGCTCAGAGATAAAAGCTTACCCTGCTGTAAAAAGTAGTAAGATATAATACTGAATTTTCACTGAAATGCAAAGTTTCCTGCTGTCCCTTATATATTTAAAATTGCTGTTTTCTTGCAATGAATATAATTCACTGTCTTTTGCAAAGTATAATCCGCAAGGGTTTGACCAAACAGAGATGCTCTAATGATTGCAAATGGCTCAAATATTCTGTCCAGTGAGTTAAGTGATAAAAGTTTCTATGTTAAAAGAAATAATAAGTGGAATTTCACACATATTATAGTAATTGTGAAGCATCCAATTTACATAGAAATAACGTGGAAGAATTCTGACCATGGTGTTTTAAGTGAATCATTACATGCATTGCTGATACATTTAGAAGCTGCAATGTGCCAGGTATGTTTCTCTCAGCATAATAAGTCCTGTAATGGAGCCTTTAAAAGCTTAAAATGTATAGTTAGATTAACCTTTCTGTTTTAAGGGGTTTTTCCCCCCCTCAAAAAAAAAAAAAAAAAAAAAAAAGGCCAGAAGAGAGAAATACAGAATCATTAAGAAGCCAATTAAAGCAACACCCTTTTCTTTTTTCCATCCAATGGCCCCACTGAGGATTTTCCTCCACTACTCATCATTGTACTTAGTATTTTAGATTTTTGGTAAATTTTGGTTATTTTTTTTCTCCTAAACAAAGATCCAAGATTTCACTCAAATTCTTGGATGGAGAACTGTAGTGATTCTGGAAGGAGACTGTATCTTAGATGTTAAGGCAGATTTCTTGAACTAGAGCGGAAGGTGTACTCAGAAAAATCCTAGACTAAAACAAATGTGACCTCAAAGCCAAACAATCTGGCTTCTCTTGTCCTTAGAAGAGATTATTAGAAATGTTGTTCCTCCTTTTTCCTTCCCAAATTAGCTTTTTTGGACCTAATATTTTATTCTAGCAGGAAGGCATTTCTGCTTTGCCTTATGAGGTAGATAATTTAGTAGATAAATCAATTATTACAAAAACTGAACAAAAAATTCTAGACCAGTTTTTTTTTTTTTTCATTGACTTGGAGGAGGGAGGGTATATAAGTCTTCAGGTGTCTTTGAGAGAGAGGTGTTCTGTGTGCAACCGTCTCATAAAATCTTCCTTCCTTTTCCAGGATTCACGGGCCTGTAAGTCTTTTGCTGTTTCCACTGCATCTAGACCCGGGCTTCTCGCTGCGGGTATTTGGGGCCAGGCCCCTCTTTGCTGTATGGGGCCATCCTGTGCCGTCAGCAGCGTCCCTGGTCCCTACCCACCAGATGCCAGGGTGGCCCCCTTCCCCTCCCAGTGGGGACGATCAAAAAATTCTCCAAATAATGCCAAATTTGCCCTGGCAAGTGAAAACCACTGAGAATGACTGTTCCAGATCTTGAGGACAGGAAAATCAAGAAAGCCCTTCACCTTTTTTCCCCCCACACACCCCCCACCCCAGCACTAAATATGGTTAATTCAAGCCCGTAGGCTAAATAGTCAAAATTGCCTAAGGTTTCTCACCATTTCTTTTCTTCTTTTACTTTTTTTAAAAGAGGAATCTTGAAGCTAAACTACACCAAAAACATCAGACATAAAATTAATAATAGGATACAAATGGTTAATCAATAAAATTCTGACTTTCTGAAGCACTTTCTTCTTGATTAACTCCAGCACTTTAAGATACAAAGGGCATTTGTCCCTTTCCTCATCTCCTGTCCTTAGGTCCAGAAGAAAGAGAAACCAGCAATGGCACAGACGGGTCCCTGGGCCGTCTGTCTGCTCCAGCAACCAGATGGGCACCAATCAGCAGCCGTCGTCCCAAGGTCTTATGGGCACTTCATAGTGTTCTTGAGAAGAGCTACAATGTAAACAATGTAAGCCCAACAGTCATGCGTTTATCTGATTAGTAGTAATTCATGCATTTAATTTTGGGGTTTTCCACGTGTTTTCTGGCATGTCATGTCACTTAATTTTTGTAAAACTGTCCATACTTTGAGATCACTAGTAAAAAGTAAAGACTATCTGTCCGTTTGCACATCATTCACCCAGTCCATCCATCCACTCATCTACCCATCCACCTATCCGTTTATTAAATATTTATTAAGTCGTTTCCATATACTGTGCACTCTGAGCAAACTGCTTACTGGGCACTGGGGGGCAGGGCGGGGACATGAACCAGAGGTGACTCCTGCATGTAGCTCGCAGTTCAGAAATAGAGAAATAACCTTAAATAGACAAATTTACCTCCCTATTGCTTCCATCTCCAGCAAGGTATGGCCAATGAATTAATGAGCAAACGCATATGTATTTCACACACACACACATTTCAGATTCAGAAAAAGTCCCTCACATTTAATAGGATGATGTCACATTTATAAACACGACAGTGGGGCAAAGGTTTCACGTATCAGCTCTGTGTGCTTTTGGACATATTTTGAAAGAAAATATCATTTGTTATACAAATTATATTGAGTGTTATACATTTTTAATGGAGGTTTCCCAGGTGGCGCAGTTGGTAAAGAATCTGCCTGCAAATGCAGGAGACCTGGATTCAATCCCTGCGTTGGGAAGACCCCCTGGAGAAGGAAACAGCTACTCACTCCAGTATTCTTGCCCGGGAAATCCCATGGACAGGGGAGCCTGGTGGGCTACAGCCCATGGGGTCACAAAGAGTTGGACACGACTGAGTGACTGAGCATGCACACATGCATGCATTTTTAATATGCAGATGTGTATATGAAGCATACAACAGGGTCACACACTAATTCAAAGGCTATCTGAATTAGCTGTCTCACGTGGTCTTCACCCACACCCTGCGAGGATGAGGTCTGCCTCCCAACGCCAGGAGCCCTGTCCTGCATCTCTCTGCGCTCTCATATGTGTGAAATACATATGCATTTGCTCATTTATGAGCATTTATGAGCAGAACACCCTTCTAGAAACGTTTGATAATCAGTGCGTGACTGAGCACCAGGCCCCGTGGCAGGGTGGAGGTGGATGACCCGAGATGCCGTGCTTGCCGGCCCCATTTTGTCCAGTTGGAGACGCAGCCTGGACGGTATGATTGAGGTTGAGGAGTGAGCCAAACAAGCAGGGCGTGGCTGGCCGTGCAGGCGGTTGGACAGAGATGGGGGAGTTACTGTGCCCAGGCGGGTGAGCTTGCGCTTCCCTCCCCCTGAATCATGCTCCGAATCCCCACCAAAGACACAGTTCAGGGTTTCTTCCAAAGGTACAAACCCACAGGGGAGGGAGGAGAGGGACAGCAAGAGCAGCGACACCATCCTGGGAGCCGGGAGGTGACGAATGCTTGGAACTGCCTGCGAGATTGGGGAAGGCTGCAGCTCGGCCCGCGGTGGGGGCGTTGAGAGTGACTGACATTACAGAACTGCCCAGGGGCCTCTGAAAGCTGTGAACCCAGTGGGGCTGAAAGAAGTGGGCTGGTTCAATGTCTCTTGTAGAAGTGGGCAGTCTGGGGAAGACCAGATCCTCTGGGTGAGCAAAGCAGGAAGCCTCAGCCTAGTCACGATAGGCGAGCCATGCTTAAGTCAGGGAACTAGGCAAACATTTGCACCCTCGGGGCCCTCCCACCCAGGGTCTCAGAATGCAAGCGGCCAGGCCTTCCATGGTCCAGACAGGAGGTTGAGCCACCTGACTGGGTGATGAAAAAAGACCCAAAGATACCAGTAGTAACATTTCCCAACTTAAAGGCATAGTCCCCTCCCTTCACTGAATCCCATAATCATCGATTCCCCACCCGCCCCCCACCTTCAGCTTCAGATGAGCCTTTAGGGCCTTCTCCTGAGTATGAGCCAGGACCAAGGGTCATCAGACATACGTGTGAGCAGAGGCTCTAACGTGAAATAAACAGGTTACATGATTGAGCGAGTAGGAAAACATTCATCTCCATAAACCAAAGACCATACAAGAAGAAGCAAACTTTGCAGGAACTTTAATGTCTTTAAATAGAGAAGGGATGATATTCTGATAGAGAAATAAGGACAAGAGGCTATACAAAGGGGATCGTTCAGAGCCCCAAACTGAAATTAAGTATATGGCGTTGGAAATGAAAAGCTCATAAGTGACACTGGATTCCAACAAGTGAAAAGCCTCCCAGAAGGCAGAGTAAAAACTTCTGGGAGATGACTGTGCAGGAACCACACCACAATCCAGTTTCCTGTTTACCAGAGTCACCCGAGTGGTGACCCACTGCAGGAGGGGAGGACAGTCCACACAGGGGCAGGGGCCGGTCAGATGCAGGTGACACCAAGCAAGGATATAGAGTCGAACATCTGTCTTGATTGAGATTTGGGCTGGGTATAGAAATCCTAGCTGGAAACCAAATTGAAAAGAAGTGGACTGACTCATGGAACTTTGGCTGATAGGTGAGTGGTGACGCAAACCCAGGAAGACCAGACGCTCCATGAAGCAGGGCTCCATTTGTCCCGTCCGGCTCCGTGTCTCCTGCTGGGCCTTGCAAGCAGCAGGTACAGCAGAACACGAAGGAAAGTGACTCGCATCTTCCAAGCTCTCTGTCTCCTTTCTAGTTTGCTGGGATGGAGACCATCCCAAGCCTTGCTGCTGCTGCTGCTAAGTCACTTCACTTGTGTCCAACTCTGTGCGACCCCGTGGACTGCAGCCCACCAGGTTTCTCCGTCCATGGGATTTTCCAGGCAAGAACACTGGAGTGGGTTGCCATTTCCTTCCCAAGCCTTAGGGGCAACATAATGAGCCTAAGACAGAGTGGGCCTGGATCCTTGACCCCAAGCTCCAGAGCTGCCCCACCAGGAGTAAACTGTTGCTGTGTTAATCCTAACATCCAGGGGTTTCTCTGGTTGAGTAACTGAGCTGCCTTAAACTACTGTTGTTCCAAATCGGGGGCAAGCTGTCACTGTGTGGGATGCAGACCTTTCTCCCCAGGTAGGTCCTCCCTGCCTAAACGGGTTGATTCATCTCAGTAGAAAATACTGCTTCCACTGGACATTTGAGTTGAGTGACACAGTATCTCTCTGTGGTCTGCAGCAGGAGAACTCGCCGTGAGTTAGTAGAGGAGCCGGCAGGTTCAGAACCAGAAGCTGTGTGGAGGGGCACTGGTGACGGCTGTGACTAGTGCGCCGGGAGCACCGGGAGGAAGCAGGACAGGGCGAGTGTGTGCAGCGTCTTTATCATCTGCCTCCCCCTCCTCACACACCCTGGCCCAGCCCGAGTCCCGCGGCAGGCTGCAGGCCTGGGGAGAGCCCTGGAGCAGCGCCTGGGCTTGGCAAGCCTCCCTCCCAGCGCCGGTGAGCCTGACCTTATTTGGAAACTGGGTCACTGAAGACGTGACTAGGTTAGAGGAGGTCACCCGGGAGCAGGCTGGGCTCCTCACCCAGGGTGACTGGTGCCCTGATGAGAAGGGGGCGAGGCACAGAGATGGACCACGTGCAGGCAGAGGCAGGGGTCGGGCCAAGGGCCCTGAAGACTGTCGCAGCACCAGAAGCTGCAAGGAGCCTCCCTGCAGGCTCGGAGGGAGCAGGGCCCTGCTGAGCGGGGTTCTGAACTCCGGGCTCTAGGGTGCGGGAGAGCAGCTTCCAGCCCGGGACCCCTGAGTGGTCATTATCACTGCAGCCCCGGGAGGTGGAGACAGTGAGGAATGAGGAACAGGCTGGCAGGAACCAGCCAACAACAGAGGCCCAGCCCCGCTGCCCCTGAGACGCAGAGAGTGGGCAGCCAGGCCCAGCTGCTCGTGGCCAGGGGAGAGGCCACACGCCTGCCCGGCAAGGCCACGGCCACCGCAGCCAGCACCCTCTGCACAGGAGGGGAAAGGTTTTCCAAAGTCGGCCGTCCTGCCCTGCCTGAAGGATTTCCACCCGCATCCGGCAGAACTCAGCCAAGGGTGCTGCTCCCTGATGCCCGGGGCCCTCGTCCTAGTCTATACGCCGGTATCCTGCCATCAGACATGGACACAGCGGGTGCCCGTCTGACGAAACACGGCCAGGCGTGCTGGTTTATTCCAGAACCACCTCACTCCGGGACACATCAGCTCCAGCCAGACCCAGCCGCACAGGACAGAGAGGACTGTTTGTTTTCAGCCCTCGGTTCCCTGGCCAGTAGCTGAGGAAAGTCAGCCTCTCTGGCCATAAAGACGCCCCCCCCTCCACCCCCAGCAGCCTCAACCTGGCTTTCCCTCAGCCCTGAGTCTCAAGTTCATGTAATTTCCCATGACCTCCAACCTTTGACCTGTTCTTCTAGCTCCTGCAGGGCCACAACCGTCCTCCGCCTCAGAGTGAGCACCGCCTCACGTGTTCCTAAGTGTCTGCTGGACGGAAGGAACTGTCAGGTCCCTCCCAGCCTCTGCTGATCTCATCAGCTCCTTAACTGGCTTTAAAGGCGTGGATTCCTTCTGAGAGAGGAGAACCTGCTGTCTCTCCAGGGACCTGCCTGAACCTGTGCCGCAGGGCCAGTGGGAAGGAGCAGGGACCACAGACCCTCCACGTCCCGTCCTCCGCCCACACCGCCTGCAGAGCAAGTCAGCCCGCAAGCCCGGCATCCGGGCCTTGAGCCTGGAGGGAACGACGCTCTGGGCTGGGGGTGCTGCCCCTCGAGCCCCCAGGCCCCGCCCAGAGCTCCCTCACCTCCACCCGGCTCAGCGTCTCACCTCAGCCCGCGTCACCCCACGAGACACGTGCCCGCAAACCACCTGTGCTTCCAGCAGAGCTGTGAGCCTGGCTTGGGCAGAGAGGCCTTTAGGACGTCGGCAATGCGGTCTTCCCAACATCCTCTGGGAGCTCAGGTGGTCAAGTCCATCGGCTTATTGGGTCACCCTCCTCCTCGGGATCAGGACGACTGAGCATCCCTTCAGTTTCACTACATAACAACCCGCCCCCGAAACTTAGTGGCCGACAAGGAGGTGCTGTCCTCCGTTGCGTGGGTGGTCTGGGTGGGCAGGGCTGGCCTTGCCTAGGCTCCCTCCGTAGCCGTGTCCAGCTGGAGAGCTGGCTGGACCAATCTCATCTGGAGGTTGGCAGTGGCTGTTGGCTGGGCCACCCAGCTCTCCTCCACATGGTGACTCATGCAGGTTAGGCCACTGTCTTACCAGGGGTCTCAGGGTATGTCAGGAGGGCGAAGGCAGACACTGCAGTTTGTCACGTCCACTACAGTTTACTGGTCAAGGGATGTCACAAGCCAGTCAAGAATCCAAGGGTGGGGAAATAGACCCTATCTACCAATGGGGTGATGACCCCACCTCCTGATGGGGAGATGACCCCACCCCCACCATGGGGTGATGACCCCACCTCCTGATGGGGAGATGACCCCACCCCCACCATGGGGAGATGACCCCACCCCCTGATGGGGAGATGACCCCACCCCCTGATAGGGAGATGACCCCACCCCCTGATGGGGAGATGACCCCACCCTCTGATGGGGAGATGACCCCACCTCCTGATGGGTAGATGACCCCACCCCTTGATGGGAGATGAGCCCACTTTCTGATGGGAGATGACCCCACTCCAGGATGGGGAGATGACCCCACCTTCTGATGGGATATGACCCCACCCCCTGATAGGGAGATGACCCCACCCTCTGATGGGGAGATGACCCCACCTCCTGATGAGGAGATGAGCCCACTTTCTGATGGGAGATGACCCCACACCAGGATGGGGAGATGATCCCACCTTCTGATGGGAGACGACCCCACTGCCTGATGGGGAGATGACCCCACCTTCTGATGGGAGATGACCCCACCCCCTGATGGGGAGATGACCCCACCTCCTGATGGGTAGATGACCCCACCCCCTGATGGGAGATGAGCCCACCTTCTGATGGGAGATGACCCCAACCCATGATGGGGAGATGACCCCACCCCATGATGGGGAGATGATCCCACCTCCTGATGGGAGATGAGCCCACTCCCTGATGGGAGATAAAACATGAACTTGTGATTAAATTTAAAGCATAGAGAAAATAATCCTACAGTTAGGTGTTACTGGTAAAAATACCAATAAATAAGTCAAGCTGATGCTCTCCCAGCTCCATCACTGTGGCCCCAGAGGACAGGGATGCATAGCCCACGTTCTAGGGTGCACAGTGCTGAGCTGAGAAGCCCCAGCCCATGCAAGTAGACTTCACGTGCAAACAGCAGCAAGACCACTTCTCAGAGATGAAGAATTCAGGAAAAAAAAAACCACCTTCCCAATCTCTCTGAATGAAGTGTGTGTGACTCAGGGAACCCAATGGGGACACGAACACAGAACTCAGTATGGGCACCTCCCAATACAACCGTAGAATTACATCTATACACTTGTAAATGTGATTCTAAATTTAAAGTAAAATGAAAAATATTCTTGGAAAACAAAGTATTATAAATTATCTTCATTATTGTATGGCTTTAAAATATCCCAGGTTACATTAAAAATGTTTAGAAATTATTTCAGGGTGAGGAGGAGAGAGAAGTTCCCAGTCTTTCAGAGCAGAATTACTTTCCCATGTTGATAATTAGAGGACAACAGATTGAACTCAGGTCTTAGAAACACAAGAGTAACCACTAAATAAAGAAAAAACACCTAAGTTTCTATTCTCCCCTGGTAGCTCAGCTGGTAAAGAATCCGCCTGCAATGCAGGAGACCTCAGTTCGATTCCTGGGTTGGAAAGATCCCCTGGAGAAGGGATAGACTACTGATTCTAGTATTCTTGGGCTTCCCTGATGGCTCAGATGGTAAAGAATCCTCCTGCAATGCGGGAGATCTGGGTTCAATCCCTGGGTTGGGAAGATGCACTGGAGGAGGGCATGGCAACCCATGCCAGTATTCTTGCCTGGAGAATATCCATAGCCAGAGGAGCCTGGCTGGCTGCAGTTCATATGGTTGCAAAGAGTTGGACATGACTGAGCGACTAAGCACAACACATATTCCTCAAGCCAACAGAGGTAAAGCCGTATAATTTCTTTAGACAGAAAAGTGTAAAGGAAACGTTGAGAATAAGAAAAATTTGATTTAGATCAGTTGGTGAACATCGGGAACATTTATGTATTATTTTAACAGCTCACAAGAGACGTGAATTCCGAGTGGGGGCCTGCAGTCTGCATCGTCATGGTGACGATGCTTTGACAGGAGAAAGCTAGGGCGCCCCTGCAGCCCTGTGTTCACCAGCACCTGGAAACTGGAGGAACTGGGAAGAGGCAAAACCGCCACTGTTTTCCTGCAGTAAGATTTTCTCCTCCACTACTCGCTCAAAAAATAATAAATTTCAAAGTAAAGTCTAAATAGAAACTTCAGGATCTATTTAGACAACCAGTAGAAAAACACACACACACAGAATAATATAGTTCCCAAATGTTGGCAATGATGAAAAATCCATTCAGAAAAACCACACAACATAAAAGACGCTAAAATATGATGAAACGCGTCTTCATCAAGCAAATATTTCCTGAGGGAACAGATATGAGTAACATAAGGAGTATTTAATATTCGTAGATAGGAAAGCCACAGTATGTATTCCAGAAATGTTAATTCATCCCCAGATTATTTCATAAACTGAAAGAAATTCCAGTAAAAAGACAACAACACAGTTTTGTACATTTTAACCAAGTTATATCAAACTTTATAAGACAGTATAGTGGGCAAGGAAAATAGAGATCATTTGATGAGAAGGACCGCAGCTCCCTGTCAAAGCTACTACCCGGGGTGACGCTGACTCCAGCCGCATGCAGCGGCCAGAGGTGAGGCCGAGAGTCCAGCAGCAAGGACAAGGACGCAGAGACAGAGCGAACTGCGTCTTTAACGTGACGGAAAAACGCCTTTAAATCAGTGGAGGAAAATTATTAAGTGAATTCTTCCCATATAAGTGCTTTGCTATTAGTAATAAGTAGATTTTGACCCGTACTCACATCACGCACCTAAATAAACTACAAGATAACCGCCAACGAATAAACCAGGGAAAACCAGAGGAAGAAACTTTATATGCTTTTTTCTAAGAGCGTGAAGACCGACTTTGTAAACATAGCATTGAAATAGAAACACTTAGAAAAATTTTGATAGATTTGACAACGTAAAGTGTTCCTATCTTTTTACTGTTAAAAATGACCATGGGGAAATATTTAAAATATATACAGTACCCCAAAAGCCATTAAACACCCTAATATGTAAAAAGAGCTTGCAGATCAATAGGAGAATAAAGTAACTCTGTAGAAGAACAGACTATGGCTACAAATAGGCAATTCAGAAAGGCAGACCAATGAGCAGCCAGTCACCAGGGGAAAACTCTCCATCCTCACTAATGGCCAAAAGCAAACCACCTACAACTCGATACCACTGTTCGTGGTCAAAACGGCCAACGTTTAAACAATACCGACACTCAGACCGCCAAGTGTAGCTAGGAATCAGAAACTGCTCCCTACCTTGTTGATGGGTGTGTTCATTTGTGCAAATTTCTGCTGGAGTCCGGATCTTCCAAGTATCTCAGGTGTCTCATAAATGTTTCCCTCCTGTTGAACCAGCAACTGTAGTTTGTCCCCTGAGGAAATAATTAGAAAGAAACACTAAGATTATGACCAAGGACTTAAATTGTCATTTTCTATATCAAACTTGGGGAATAAAAGCCTAAATATTCATCAAGAGGAACATTCTTCAAAATAAATTGCCTTAACTGTGCATTTATAAGGGACCATTGCATAATATTCAAAAATCACTTTAGAAAAGCGTTTCATGGGGAAATTTTCATGATGTGATGTCAAGTGTAAGCACAAGATATACACTTTCTCATATGTTATGATCTCTACTTTAAAACATTCACTTTTCCTACAATAAGCATGTATTTATTTTTCAATTAGAGCAATCATACTCAATATAATTTTTCTAAAAAGCAAACAATGAGGTGCTCAGTTGCTTTAGTCGTGTCTGACTCTTTGCAACCCCAGGGACTGTAGCCCTCCTGGCTCCTCCGTCCATGGGATTCTCCAGGCAAGAGTACTTTGGTGGTTGCCCTGCCCTCCTCCAGGGGATCTCCGCCACCCAGGGATCGAACAGCATCTCTCTCTCCTATGTCTCCTGCATTGCAGGTGGGTTTACTACTGACCCACGGGGCAGCCCCAGTGATGAGGAAGCATCGCCAAGTGAGGCCTCTGGGGCTCAGGACCTGGCCCGTCAAGTCATTCCTTAGGCTGAGAATTCAAACACAGAGAATCGGATGGGAAGCCTAAGCCCAACCTCCGGGCCTGGCGGCGGCGCCGCGGGCCCCGCCTGTCTGGTTCCCTCCGTCTGAAGTATCCCGTTCGCCCAGGTTCTCTCTTGCTGCAGAGGCGGTGTCGGGTCCTACCTGGCAAAGAGGCCCGGAGCTCGCGGTCGGTGGGTCTTACTCCTAGAAGCGAGCGCGCGACCACCGAGCTGCGAACCAAGCACCCGGGCCCAGCGGGGGAAGCCGGCGGCGGGGGCCGTGAGGCCGGCACCGTCCTCGCGCCGGAGCCGCCGCCGGGCGGGCCTGGCCTTCCTCCCGCGCCTCCGGGCCGAGGGGCGGCGACGGCGGGGCCGCCCTCGCGTCCAGCGGCGCCCTGCAGCCCTGGCCTGCTTTCCCGGCCCCACAGCCGGGCTCCGCTCAGCGCCCTCCCAGGAAAGACGCGGCTCCTCTACTCTGCCACCAGCAGCGGCGCCGCCGGGCTTGTCGAACGCAGCCCTGAGGCCTGTGCTTCTTCCCACGCTGGCTAGCTTAACGGTTTGAAGGGAATCCCTCTCTCCTGGTCTCCCACCCCGTCTTTCAGTGTTCTTATTTCCCGGTAAGCATGTTGGGTAAACATCGCTTCAACTCCTTCACCGAGTGCTCGGTGGAAAGGCGATCTCACACCCCAGGTTTGAGTTCTTCCAGTTCAGATTCTTCCCACCTCTTAAGATGTTTTTAACACGTTGGTCGTGTTGCTGAATACTAGATTATATTTTAGGCTTCTATAATTTAACATGCTTACTTCGCAAAGTGGTTTTCCCTCTTGCTTTAAAACGGCTACAGACTTTGAAAGGCTTGGCGCATAGAAATTCCGCATTTGAGGGTGTCACCGTGGTAGCTGCGGGGGCTGCTCTGCCCCGGAAGTAACTTGATGCTGTTTCGTTTGTGCTCTCCAGCTCTCACAGTGTGAGGTCTGTGCTCCGAGTCTCGGCGCTGGCTCACCGGAGCACGTCAGTTCAGACATTCCCAGGCCGCCGCGTCCGCTCCCACCGTGGAGGGAGAGGCGGCGGGTTGCGGAGGGAAAGGCCCCGGGAGGCGGTGTTCGGAAGCAAGCAGGCGGCTTCGGGACCGCGTGGCTGGCCCTTGCCCGGCACCAGAGTCAGCTCCCTGAGACCTGCTTTCACCGCGGAGCCCTCGGGTAACGACTTCCCTATCTTTCTCCAACCAGCGGCTTGGGATCTGTCTCCACACTCCTTGGCAGGACTCGCTTTCTTTCAGAGAGGAGGACTCACCTCTGTTTTGTCTCCAACTCCCTCTGGCGTCGACCCTGCCCCTCAGAGTCCTGCTCGCCTTCCTGCCCCGCTCAGAGCCCAGCTCTGTGAATCTGTCACTCGAGCACGGGCGGGGGCCTGGGGGTCAGCAGTGAGCAGGACAGGAGACCTCTTGCCCGCCTTAGATTCCAGATTATTCTGGATGCATGGGGGCGTGAACTTGGACCCCCACTTCCTGCACCCAAACTCTGACCTTGATCAGCGAGGCGCCCCTCTGGGCTTGGCCCCTCCCTCCTCACTCCAAGGGCACGCCCTTTATCTGGTCTTCCTAATTAGCAGCCGGGAGTGGCCCAGGGCTGCGCTCAGAAAGCAGCAGGGGTCACGGAGCTGGATCTGTTTCTGGAAGGCTCAGCCTCAAGCCCATCAGACTTTGCTTGGAAGACACAACCATTCCTTCCAGACTGAGTGGAGATGAAGGGGGCTGAGGGCTCAGGGCTGTGCAAACCTTCTGTGGTGAACTTGGGGGTGAAGGAAGGGCAGGGCCACCAGCCAACGGCAAACCCAGAGGGATGCTCCGAAAGCGCGGTTTGCACGGGAGCTCAGACTGCATCCAGAGTCAGGGCTCGTGTCCAGTGAGAAGCCACCGAAGCTGAGACTTTGGCCTCCCTCTTGCATGGCCCCTTCTAAGGGCCCGGGGAGGGTCTTACAATTTTGTGTTCGTTCATTTGATTTCTCAAGCTCGTCGTTCCACGTTCCCATGAGTCACTTAGATTTAAGCTCTCAGTCTGGCTGGCTCCAACCACATCAGTGCCTAGTGAATTTCCAAAAGCTCATGTTGCTGGCACACTGGCGTGTAAAATGCAAGACCTCACATAAGCATCAAGGGGCCAAGTTCCATGTTTCCTGTCCCTTGTCCCCAAGACCACTTTAGGAAGTACGACAATCAGAGGGGCTCTGAAGTGGTCGGATAACAGCCACCAGAGCACTCAGGTTCATCGAGGGTTTACTCTGAACCAAGCAGCGTGTAAAGTCTACACTTTGTGGTGTTTCATTCTTGCTAGAACACAATGGCATAAGTATGAGGGGCCACGATCCCTTATCTAAAACCCCCAAGGCCGGTTGTTCTTCAGAATCAATAACTTTTTGTATTTTAGAAAGGAAATGCTACAAAATACTAATCTGATTTAACGAGGGGATCTCAGGCAGCAGACCGTAATCAAACAGATTCTGCAGTTAAGTGTATGAATATTCACAACAAATGGTATAAAGATCATAAATAGCTTCACAGCAGCGGGAGTCAGGGTTTGCCACAAAACGTTACTTTATGAGAACTCACAGGAGAACATTTATGTTACTATCCTGTCTGTCAAGGAGGTGGTACCTAGCTTGTCTAAACTAGTATTCAGTCATTAAGTAATCATCTAAATGAGAAAGGATCTCTAGCACGGTTTGGTTTTTCCCCGCTGGGATTCCTCCCTATTTGGACAAACTGGCCACAGCTCAAAGGAGTATTAGTGCAAAAGTTTGGTTTAAACGTCAGTAAATACGGGTTTCTCTTGAGCTGCCAGGACAAATGCCCTAATCAATTTCCGGTCTCAGAGTCAAGACTTAAGGGAAGGTCAGTGATATCGGACAACCATCTTGTTCTTCCTAGTGTGCTTTCCACAGGTGGTGGTGAATATAACAATGAGTGACGTGTACTAACACAAGCTAAAATCTTTCTTGACTGTATATAGAATGGTGGACTGAGACTTCAACTTTTAAAAGAATGAAAATTTTGATAATTAAAAATAGAAACTGTAATAGAAAAGTTACAAAGCAGACTAGATAGAGCTAAAGAGAGAGTTATATGATTGGAAGATAGACCTCATTGGCAAAAACATTCTCAGAATGGAGCACAGAAAGAAAGGAAAGAGAAAGAAAACACACACTAGCCTCTTACAGGTGTAGCATAATATGAGAAAATAGAATATGTTTCTGATCAGAATTCTAGAGGGAAAATAGAATGGAAGAGACACAGTATTTGAAAAAAGAATAGCTGAAATTTTCCCAGTATTTTTAAAAGACATGACTGTTCATATTTAGGGTGTCCATAAACCCCAAGAAGGGTAGTTAAAAATAATTCACATTTAGACACATTCTAATGACACTGATGGATACAAACGACAAAGAGAAACTTCTTAATGGGAGGAGAGAAATAGATTTTCTAAAAGAAAACAGGATTTAGAAATATGGCTGATTTCTCAATGGTAATAGGGAAAACCAGAAGACCATGGCATAATATCTAAACTGCTGAGGAAAAAATAGATGTTTACTTTAAATTATAGGTCAGTTCCATGTACTTTTAAAAAATGATGATGAAGTATATTTCAAAAATCTCACGATTGACCCTCATTAGAGACACTTCTGTAGGGAAAACTCTAGGAAGAGAGAAAGGACCCCAGAAAAAAGATGTGAGATACAAAGAATGTTTATGAAAGAAAATAGTAAATATGTGGATAAGTCTAAACAAACATTAGCTGTGGAAAATAATAACATATAATTTGTGCGGTTAAAAATAACAAAATAGAACTAAGAAACAGAACAACCGCAACATGTAATTTATAATAAAAGAACTCCAAGTTTCTTGTATCATTTGTAAAGAGGGTAAACATTAGCTGTACACTTTGTCAAGTCAAATGACTTATGGATTATTAATATTTTACGGTAATCAACAATATCCTAGAAATAGAATCTATTCCAAATTGAGTTGCAAAATAAGATGGGAAGGAATTAAAAATCAATTAATTTAGAAGGATGTAAGACAGAGAGAAGCCTAAGAAAGGGAGGGCAGATATTCAATAGAAAGCATTAAGTAAAATAGTGGAAGGAAATTTCAGTTATCACTAATCATAATAAGTACTAATGAATAAAACTTTCTAAATAAAAGATAAAGATTATCATGCTGAATTTTTAAAATCCCGGTTATATGTTGTTTATAAAAGATAGATAAAAAAATGAGAGCTTAGACAGGCAAAACTCAAAAACAAAAAGGAAAAATATGTTCTAAAAAAAGTAACCAAGGGACACTGATATTAATATATTGGTATAAGTTGAAAACAAAAAATTAAGGCCAAAGGTATTAATGGTTACATTTTTTAAAGGGTTGTTACATATTGATAAAAGACATAAACAGCTCAATTCAACAGGAAAGTATAACAATTTTAAGCACTTCTGTTCCTGATAACTTGATCAAAATACATAAAACAAAAATAGGTGAAATTGTAAGGAAAATTTGAGAAATCCAGCATCAGAGAAGCAGATTTTAAAATACATCCTGTGAATAATCAGTAGACCAAATAGACAAAATTCAGTAAGGGTATAAAGTATATGAACAATACTCTGAGAGACGTTGATAAAATGAGATAAGAATCAAATTTTTTCAAACACTCCAGAAACATTTACAAATACTGACCACATACAAGCAAATAAAGTTAAGGGCACTGCATTTTAATACGTTGATATAATATAGCCATATCGTTTCTGACTTCACAATTTTACAGACTCTAAAACAGTCTTCTTTTCCAGTTTTTAGCATCTAAACTGGGATGTGTCTTACAATCAGGGGGTCTTACTGTTGGCATTTCCCACATCTTAACCTTTCTGAAATCTTAATACATCTTGTGTAGCATTTTAGGTCCAGTAAATATGTTAAGTTCAAAATCAATAATGAAATGATTTTAACACAAATCCATGTGAAGCAAAACATACACTTTCAAAAACCTGATGATCATTTCGTGATGTGAAATCATTATGCTGTACACTTAAAGCTTATACAGTGCTCTACGTCAATTATAGCTCAATACAAGTAGAAGAAGGAAAAGCCTCCTGGGTCAAAATAGTAATCTTTATGGAAGTTAGAAAATACTCACTAAAAATTTCAGGTGTCAGTAACTGTGAGATGCAGCCAAGGTCATGATAAAAGGCAAATTTATAGTCTTAATTTATATCAGAAGCTTCCCAGGTGGTGCTAGTGGTAAAGAACCCACCTGCCAATTCAGGAGATGTAAGAGATGTGAGTTCAGTCCCTGGGTTGGGGAGATCCCCTGAAGGAGGGAATGGCAACCCACTCCAGTATTCTTGCCTAGAGAATTACATGGACAGAGGAGCCTCATAGGTTACGCTCCATTGAGTCGCTAACAGTCAGACATACCTGAAGTGACTTAGTACACGCACAAATTATATTAGACAATTTTAAAAGGCTGGAAGAACAGACTAGCCTGCAAGAATAGCAGAGTAAAGTCAGCAAAGCAAAAGAAGGGAGACAGTGATGAACAAGAGGCCATGCAGCTGGAGAGAAAGGGAGAAAGGACAAGCAAAGCCTAGGTTTGATTCTTCAAAAAGATTCATCAAATTAACAAATCTTAGACGAGTATAAACGTAAAAAGAGTCAAGATAAAATATGCCTAGTATAAATGAAAAATTAGGTAACTGTGTATAAACAACAAAATTTAAATATCCAAGATTATTAGAATACATCTAGGACAAATAATTTGCAAAAAATGCGAAAATAACAAATTCCTACATAAAACAAGTTATCTAAACTGACCCCTACAGGGCTGAATGCTCTTGAAACCGTTAAATGCCTTGAATCAATATTTTAAAATCTATCTGCAAAGAAAATACAGGCGGTCTTACAGACGAGTTCTACCAGTCATTGCATAACTCCATCAGTCAACTATTCCAGAGAACATAGAAAGAACAAACATTCCTTCAGCTCATCCTATTGGGCTAGTTACCAAGATCACGGATAATATAAAAGAGACGACAGGCCAACCGTTCACATGAGCAAAAACCTGCATGCACACAAGTGCAAAAATACTGACAAAATCATTAGCAAATAAAAGCCGCGTGCACACAGGACTTCGAGGTTACTTTTGCACAAAAAACATTAAAACCCACATTACTGTAAATACCACACAAGCAGCTCAAAGCAGGAAAACCATGAACCAGACTCAGAGACTTGCCGTGCAGTTTCAGTAATCAGGGGGCGTGGTGGTGGCTGATGAACAAGTGAAGTCCAGTATAGGGGCCAGAAAAGGGTCCACGTGCGGGAAGCTGATTTCCAACAGGGCTTGTGGATGAGCAAGGCGAGAACAGGACCCCTGGTCGTCCAGAGAAACCCAGAAGCCGGCTGCCCACCTCACCTCACGCACAAAACCCCGGCATTAGTAGCCTGCGTGTGACAGCGTTTTCTTTTCATTTAGAAGAAAGTACAGGATAACATCTTTACGAATTTCATGCAGAGATACTTTATGTTTGAACTGTCTGATCCAGAGTGCTTGCATGTGGGAATGCTCCTATAAAAGCGAAGTAATATTGAAAATAAGATACGATTGGTGAGATTTAAATAAAAGCTAAATCCAAAACCCATGGAGATAAAAAGCTCAAAAGATGAGGGAGAGGGAAGATTAAGATACAAGTTGAAAACCCACTAGAGGTGAAGTGGAAAAACCCTAGAAGCGATGAGATGGAGATCGAGGAACATCAAGTTTAAACCAACAGAAGATGACGAGGATAAAGAGTCTTGAGAAGAGTCCTTTCACAAGAAAAGGCTGCACGTGGTGAAGAGCAGCGGAGCGGTCAGCTGCTGGCGCTTCAGCCGCCCCGTGCGGACCACCGTGAGGGGCACACAGGAGGCCAGAGTGACGGGCAGGCTTGGTCAGACTCTTTACCGAAGCCCCTCCCGACACGGGAGCCCTCTGATGGGAGAGCACATGTCCCACCAATAAACGATTATTAGTTTATTCACTGTCCTTCTACCTTTCCTGACCAACCACCTAGCTGCCTGCCCGCTGCCTGGTAAGAAAGGCCTCCACACGTGGTCCTCCCCAGCATTATGCCAGGCAGCTGGGTAACCCCTGCAGTGTCAGGGTTAGGGTCTCACAGTAAGGGGTGATTCCTAGACCCGGGGTGACGGGTGTGAAGTGAGGTTGGAGGAGGTGGGGGCCGACGACACAGCCTCTGCAGCCTCACAAAAGACTTTAGAGCCCCTCCTGCGGACAAGGAGGAGCCGCCAAGCACCTCTGCAGGAAAGAGCAGGAAATCCAAGATTTCTGGAGAGACCCGTGGACTGGGACCAGACAGAGAGCAGAGTGCAGGCCAGCTGGGCGTCCACGCCCAGAGCAGGCGGCCATGATGAAGGTTCAGAGAAGGGGCTTACAGATACTTAGGAGACAGGATGGAGGCTAGATGGGAAAAGGCTTAGGGGAAGAAAGCGCGTTTTCTGACATAGACGACTGGGAGGCATCTCTTCTGCAGAGACCTAAGCAGAGCAAGGGGCTCAATATCGGCCCCTCAGTTCAGTTAGTTCAGTCGCTCAGTCGTGTCTGACTCTGCGACCCCATGGACTGCAGCACGCCAGGCCTCCCTGTCCATCACCAACTCCCGGAGCTTGCTCAAACTCATATCCATTGAGTCGGTGATGGCATCCAACCATCTCACCCTCTGTCGTCCCCTTCTCCTCCAGCCTTCAATCTTTCCCAACATCAGGGTCTTTTCCAGTGAGTCAGCTCTTTGCATCAGGTGGCCAAAGGACTGGAGTTTCAGCTTTAGCATCAGTCCTTCCAGTGAACACTCAGGACTGATCTCCTCTAGAATGGACTGGTTGGATGTCCTTGCAGTCCAAGGGACTCTCAAGGGTCTTCTCCAGCACCACAGTTCAAAACATCCATTCTTCAACACTCAGCTTTCTTCCCTCCCAAATAACCAGCATGACTTGAACTGGTGCCCCAGCGTCTCCTTCTGGGAACTTCAAGGTAGGCGAGCTGGCTCAGGCGCCCCAGGTCTAGGATAGGGCAGAGCCAGGGAGGGGCCCCTTGCAGGCGGAGCCCCGCTGAGCCAGGACACATGTTCTATCCTACAGCCAGGGTCCTCCCTCCCAGGGGTTCCAACCGGCAGGTGCAGGGCTCAGGGACCGACGGTCCTCAGACTCCACTCAGAGGGGCCCGGAGCCTTGCTGTGCAGACAGAGCATGGTCCCCAAGGCTCCAGCATCTCCTGGGAGCTGCTGGAAACACAGGCTCACGTCCCTCCCCTCCGGGTCCCATATGCATTTTTCAGAGTCTGCAGGAAGCTGGAGACACTGACTCCGAATCACAGCAAAATCACAGACGAGTCACTGTCAGAGGGCCTGTGTCAGGCGGATGGCCGCCCGCGTGCACACGAGCAGCGCGTCCCCGGGCTGACCGCCCTGACCAGGAGCACTGATGCCGCTCTGCCCGCCCCCCGCCCCGGCTCTGCTCTGCTGCACTTTCCTTAGATAGACTTTCACGTCTGAACTGACGGAAAGCGGGGCTCCTGCTAATTATACACGCCACAAGCCAGGCACTGGGTAAGCATCACTAATAACAAAACAGCCAGAGAAGCCACAGAAAAACATCGCCTCAAACAGGAAGCGGACTTCCCACCAGCCCTGCTCTGTCCCCACGCGGGCGAGTCCGGCCCAGGAGAGCAGGCCGGGCGGCGAGGCCGGGCGGCGAGCCCGGGACCCAGTGCGGGGCCCAGAACACTCATCCCTGCTTCCCTGCCTGCCCACCCCAGGCCCCGGTTTGCAGTGCTTTGCCTCCCCAAGCCTGTCACTCAGCCTTACTCAAAAGGCCAATCCAAGTCCTGCATCCTCTAGGAAGCTTTCCCATTTGGTTAAAGCTGTATTTTTGGAACCAAAATTCTAGGCATACGCTAACAGGTTTAACTAGATCGTTATATGTACAGCCCAGTCTTCCAAATAAAAACGTACCCAGCTTCACATTGAGATCACCTTGTTAAGTATAACATTGCACGATGTGTCATTCCCTTGGGTAATTCCCAGCAGCTCACAGGCACTTTTACAGTGGTTCTCTCGTAGATTAGCAACTCACATTCCACAGAGTAGGCGGCAGTGGGCAGTTACAGGATGGGCACAGGAATGACGGCCGCAGGAGAAGCAGGATGCTCCCCACAGCACCGCGGGGACTGAGGGCTCAGGGGCAGAGCAGCAGCCCCACACCCCAGCCCCGCCCGGCCGGGCTTCCTCAACAGCTGGATTAGAGCTGCCATTTCTGGCAGGGTTACAAAAGCAGACTAACCCTCTCAGGGCACCTTAATGGTGGGAGAGGGTTCCTTCCCCCAAATCCACGGAAGACCAGTGACAGGTATGTATCAGAGCAAGGCCACCGCGGTCCCATCTCAGCCCCCAGACGGCGGTCCCTGGGGTGCATGCCCACACTTGGGGAAGCACCCTCTGAAACGTGGACATTGATTTTAAACAACCAGGGCTCACATTTTCTCAACAAAATTTCCCAAATTTAAAAGCACTGATAATTTTAGTTTCTTACCATGCTTTTTTAAATTATGGGGGGAAAATGTATAGAAAACCTAAGAAGAAAATGATAACATGGAGGTTATTTTTAGATAGTTTAATATTTTAGATACTTAGTATTTTTAGATATTTTAAACTGGAAAGCATTGTTCTTATTCCTGAAACATGACTGACAAAGCCCTACTAAACTCATGAGGCTGGACCAGATTCCTGACAGCATTGGCTCTGAGCATTGCTGCTAGACACCAGGCCACCATCCGGGGACAAGAGTCGTGTGTGCAGGGCAAGGCTGGGGCAGGCTGCTGCCATGGACTGAACTGTGTCCCCTAGAACCACATGCTGAAGCCCTAGCCCCCCAGGACGCAGAGTGTGACTGCCCATGGAGTTGGGCTTTTAAAAAGGCGATTAAATTACAGGTAGGCCACGTGGGCAGGCCCTGATCTTGTCCGACCAGTTTCCTTAGAGGAGGAGGTCAGGACATAGACACACACGTGGGATAACCAGCTGAGGACTGCCCCTGTTTTGCTCAAGTTAGTTTTGGTGGGGTTTCTAGCATTTGGAATGAAAGTCTAAGGCGTGTACAAGCCAGAGAAACGAACATGCTTTGTTCACACTCAAGGCTGACCAGACAGGTGTGCTCAGAGCCGCCCGCCCACCATATTTATTTGGATCATGTACACAGGACCTCGCAGCGTATTTGTTTTGACCCCATCGCATGACAGTCTATAAGACTTACGAGCCAAGCTTACTTCCTGATGTGAGTTAAAGGCACACGGTGCCTGACTCCTTATCTCCTTCTGTTGGAGGAAAACCTGTATTTGGTTGGGGATGTGTAGATTTCAAAGCTGCCCCTTTTTAACAGTCGTTTTTGAGGCTGAAGTACAGTTACTTACAATATTACGTTAATTTCAGGGGTGCGACACGCTGATTCTGTCAGTATTTCTATAGATTGTGCACCGTGGAAAGCTGTTATAATATTGACTATTTCACCCGTGCTGGGCATCACACCCCCACGACTGACTGACTTTCTAACTGGTAATTCCCACCACTTAATGCGCCTCACCTATCATGCCTGCCCCTCACTCTCCACCCTTCTGGTAACCACTAGACTGTTCTCTGCGAGTCTACTTCCACCTTGTTCCACCTGTTCATTTGTTTTGTTGAGTCCACACGGAAGTGAAAACATGCCGGGTTTGTCTTTCTCCTTCTGAAATTTCATTTAGCATAATAACTCATATAACTCATATCAAGAAAACAAAAAAAAAAAGATTAAAAAATGCACAGAAGACCTGAATAGACATTTTTCCAAAGAAGACATGAAGATGGCCAAAGGGTACCTGGAAACATCACTAATCACCGGGAAAAAGCAAGTCAAAACCCCAATGAGCCATCAACTCGTACCTGTCAAAGGGGCTGTTATCCAAAAGAGCACAGATAACAAGCGTTTGAGAGGGTGTGGAGCAAAGGGAAGCCTTGTGCACCGCTGAGGGGACCACGTGGCTGCAGCCACTATGGAGACAGTACGGAGGGTCCTCGGGAGTCAGAAATGGAGCGACCCCCTGACCCCACACTCCACTCCTTCATCGCTCCTTCCCCGCCCGGGGCAGCTGGTGGCTGCGGAGAGGACAGTGGAGCCGCCTCCGGGGAGCATCCCCACCCCATCCAGATCGTGGGCCCCACTGACCCTTACATGCGCCGTTTAGTCTGAGCAGGGGCAGGAAGACAGCCGCCCCAGCAGGACGCTTGGGAGCTCCTAACACTCAGCTCCGCTTCCCGGGTGACTCAGGAGTAAAGAATCCGCCTGCAATGCAGGAGACACAGGAGCCATGGGTTCAATCCCTGGGTTGAGAAGATCCCCTGGAGGAGAGCATGGCAACCCACTCCAGTATTCTTGCCTGGAGAATCCCATGGACAGAGGAGCCTGGTGGACTACAGCCCATGGGGTCACAAAGGGTCAGACAAGACTGAAGCCACAGAGCACACACGCATGCGACTCAGTCACACCCTCCTGACCTCTGAGCCAGGTTAGGACAGTGAAGCTCCCAGTTTGCCCCCGAGAAGGGGAGTTTCTGAGGAACTCTTGGCATCTGGAGGTCTCATCTGCATGGTCTCCCCAGGAATCCATCGGGGTGGCTGACCAGGCAAGCCTCACTCCATCCAGAGACCCTCTGGTCTTCCCACCTGGGCCACAGGCGGCCACCCCATGAGGATCACTGAGGTTGGGGAGCAAGGGGACCCGGAGCTGCAGAGCCCTGGGGAGGGTCTGTCCCAGGCCCAGGAACGGACGACGGAGAAGGTGGGGACATCCCATCCATGTGTGGGACCTGGGGGGAGACCCCCATCCGTGTGCGGGACCCAGGCGGGGAGATCCCCATCTGTGTGCAGGACCCAGGCGGGGAGACCCCCATCTGTGTGCAGGACCCAGGCGGGGAGACCCCCATCTGTGTGCAGGAGCCAGGGGAGACCCCCATCCGTGTGTAGGACCCAGCCGGGAAGACCCCCATCTGTGTGCAGGACCCAGCCGGGAAGACCCCCATCTGTGTGCAGGACCCAGGCGGGGAGACCCCCATCCGTGTGCAGGAGCCAGGGGAGACCCCCATCCGTATGCAGTACCCAGGCAAGGAGACCCCCATCCGTGTGCAGGACCCAGGCAAGGAGACCCCCATCCGTGTGTAGGACCCAGCCGGGAAGACCCCCATCTGTGTGCAGGACCCAGCCAGGAAGACCCCCATCCGTGTGCAGGACCCAGCCGGGAAGACCCCCACCTGTGTGCAGGACCCAGGAGCCTGGAGCACAGAGGGTGGGCCTGGGTCGCTTCTGAACACGTGTCTTGGCTGCCGCACGGATTCAGATTTCATATCAGACAAAACCGTTTGGTGAGGATGTCCCCGCGGTCTACCAGCCTGTCCTCCTGGGCTAGAGGGGTTGACCTGCTCTGCACAACAGCATCAGCTACGAGACCCCAGAAGGGGTGGGGCCCCTTTATTAGATGTGGAAGTCTTGGAATTCCGTTTGCTCCTTGATGAAGAATTTGAAACGTTCCCCCTGTCACAGAACAAAGGCAGCCGTGACTTCTGTTTCACCATCTGCACGGCTGATTTCATGCACTTTTGACAGTTGCTATCACGCTTCTGACAGTGACGACCTCCCCCCCAAGGGAGGCTGGGTGAGTGGGGGGGTCGTCTGAGCCTAACCCATGTCAGCTCATCCCAAATGCGAGCTTCGTGTAACCCAAGGAATGAGCTTAGCAGACGCTCTGCCTTCCACTTGGAAAACAGCCCCACAATCCCAATCCAAATGATTCAAGATCAAACAAAAACACCCTGGGCAGCCACCTGCTTCAACCTGTAGAGCGTTCAGGGTGGGACACTCAAAGGGCCTTCTGGCTGTGGCCTTGGTCCCCGAGCAGCGTAGTTGGGGGCATCTGGGCCCAACCACACTGACTATGAGCTGTCCATCCTTCCCCGAGGGGTCCTGTGTTCTCAGGGGACCCCAGCAAGGACAGCGCGGTCCCCTACACGGAGCTTGCTGTCCACGGAGACGCTCCACCACTGACATAATCCCAGACGTCGTGCTGAAGACAAGGAGCCGGGGAGGGCCTTCCTGAAGCAGCGATGTGTGCCTGACTCAAGACCCCCACCCGACGCCTGCAGACCCAGGAGGTCCTCGCTCTTGCTCTGCAGCCCTGGCCCTCCTCCCCCAGCTCGAGGCCCCTCCACACAGAGGACCCAGGATTCACCAGGAAGCCCTGCCCTTCTGGCTCAGCATCGCCCTCTGGAGCCTTGCTGCTGCTCAGAGAGCCTCCATACCCCGCCCAGCCCCCGTGAGGACCCGCTCAGGCGAGCTTGGCCGGCTGCGTTCCGTGGGGAGAGAAACAGGAAGAGGAAGATTCTAACGCAGCTTTCCCTCGATGCCTCTGAGTGGCAGAAGATTCCTCTCAGCATGTCAGAAGGCATCTGTCACCAACATGCCATCAGGGCGGGCAGTCTGCGGACAAGGAGCATGGAGCCCCAGATGCAGGCTGGGGGCACAGCGCGCCCTCCCCCAGGAAGGTCTGATGCAGCAGGAGAGCTGCCCCCGGAGCCAGGCCGGAGCAGGACTCACTTCCGCTCCACTCAGTTTAAGGAGGAGAGGGGAGACACATGTCACCGCCACGAAAGCAGCACGTCCCTCCCAGGAAATTTCAGCAGGAACACAGCCCTTCCCCGGCCTCTAGGTGCAGACTGTCTGATTCCTTTTTCTAAACATCAGGAGGGTAACAAGCGTGCGTGCGTGCTGAGTCACTTCAGTTGTGTCCGACCCTTTATGACCCCATGGACTGCACCTGCCAGTCTCCTCGGTCCATGGGATTCTCCAGACAAGAACACTGGAGTGGGTTGCCATTTCCTCCCCCAGGGGATTTTCCTGACCAGGGATTGAGCCTGCATCTCCTGCATTGGCAGGCAGATTCTTTACCACGAGCGCCACCCGGGAAGCCCCCAGGAGGGTTACCCCGGCTCATAGTAACGGTCTTGCCGTGACTTCGATGATAAGGCAGAGCCAGCAGCTGGCTGCCTTGTACTGTTAGCTGAGTGTTTGCTTAGGATTTTACAAGCAGACAGGAGCTGTGCCCAGGTGGCCATGTATGCCGGCACACGCCAGGGTCTCCGATTCCCAGTGAGACGCTTCAGCAGGTACACTCGTGTCTTCATGGATGATCGATAGTCCCCTGGGAGGTTGGGGGGTGGGGGAATGCATGAGTCCAGCTCATGACCTGCTGCCCAGATTAACAGATGCATAAGGCATTCCTTCGAGTAGGAGCGCAGACAGCCTTCTGGGGAAATTATCAGGTCATTGAGCTTCAAGACAAGGCCCTCCGAGGCTCCTTCATGGGCATTTTATTGTCATGAGAGTGAAAAAGCAGCACTTTTTGGAGAAAAATTATAGCTGTCCCTTCCCAGATTTTCTGTGGCCATTAACCTAGAAACGCAGTGACTCCAGGCCTCACTAATGACTCCACTGCTCAGAAAGCGAGCTTTCCCTCCATCTCCCCAGCTGTGTCATCAGGGTGTCATCAGGGTAACCAGTGCTCTTATCTGGTTTCAGGTCACCTGATTAACTGGAGAAACAGAGAAGGCAGGGTATCCTTGCCCAGGGTGCAAATGCCACTGAAAGCCCGGGGGACGGAGGCTGCAGCTGCAGCTCTGAGGGCACCTGGGGCCGCTCGGCACTCCTCGGCCTGCAGGTGGCCGGCTCTGTCCTCTGCTGCCCTCCCGGGCCAGCAGGAAAGCCCCCGCCTCCTCCGTGAAGCCCCTGCCCACCACTCCAGAGCCGGGTCACAGCTCCGCGTGCCAGGCCGCCTCCTCCACGTCAGGGGAAGGTCCCAGATGCGACGGAGGAGCAGGTCGGGGCTCCGAGCTGGTGGTTTCCTCCTTCAGCCCATCTGGGCTCCCAGACCTGAACGAATGTTCAAGATCCGAGAACCGGAAGGGTTTTAACCTAAAACAAACCAGGACGTGAAAGGGAGAAACTGAGAGCTGTGCCCACAGGAAACCAAGGCCTGAGAGGGGAGAAACAGAGTTCCCACAGATGCCTGAGTATGGAACACGGACAGCCAGCTCCTGACCAGGACCACCCGCCAAATCTCCCCCATCCTCCAAGCGGCCAACAGACGCCGCTTGGACCTGGCCCCAAACCCTCGAGTCCTCGCCGCAGTGGCTGTGGGTGCGCTTCGCTAGGTGCAATCCCTGCGCTGGTTCCCGGCGCACTCCCTTCCCAGCTGTCCTCCGTATTGAGATGGACAAGGGGGCGTCCTCCTGGAGGGGAAGCCTGGCCCCCGCTGGGGTTGGCCAAGGTGCTTGTGACGAAGGACTCGCAGTGACCACTCCACCAGCTGACGGATGGTCCTCGGGGCTGGACTGAGGCCCCACGTGCCACACGACAACCCTCGGCTCCAGCACAGCCTCTCGGGGGTGCCCTTCAGAGGACAGGAAACGTCAGGCTCCACTAAGGTCTGGAAATGTTGCTTTTAAGGGATTCCCAAGGATGCGTTCCTTCCAATACAGTGCAGGGAAGTGATGTCTGTGTGTGCACCTAAGTGTGTGTGTATGAGCATATATGCATGTGTGCATGTGTGTGAGCGTGTGTATGTTTGTGCGTGCACGTGTGTATATGTGTGCATGTATGAGCATGTGCATGCACACGTGTGTGTGCATGTGTGTGCACGTATGTCCTTTCTTTGGTTTCCCAGCTGGCTCTGTGTGGGTGTTGGAGGGCCAATGCCACCAGCCCGGCTCTCAGGAGACAGAAATGCCCACCTCAGGGCTGCCCTGCCCTGTGGAAACGAGCTCCATGCACCTGCAGGGCACATGACCCGGGTGCAAAGGTTTGGGTCTGCAGCTGGACGTCAAATCCGTTTGTCCCCCAGCCTCCCGTGGGGGCACTTTCGGCCCAGATCACAGAGCAGGAGTGAGGCCCCGGCCCCTCCCAAGAGCGGGAGGTGCAGACTCTGACAGGCACACATTCTCCTGAAGCTGCAGCTCATTATTCCCTAGAACAGTGGCGATATAATGCATTTTCATTTACTTAGCCTGAAATATATGTAAATTAAAGGGTTTTCTTTTATTAAAACTAACCCTGAAACTCACCACTGATGTGTTTTTGTTATTCTAAAGAGAACAGCCCTGGAGGACGGGAGCTCTGATGGCGTTTCACATGCAGGCGTGGGTCTTGCTGCAGAAAGAAGGGCCCTCGCGCCCCAGGCCTGAGCCCCCGAATAAAGCACTGCCTGGTGGCAAGGCTCACCCTGCTCACGCGCCTGTGGCCTCCGTCGGGATGGAGGGGACGGCCCGCCCTGCTTGGAAGCCTAATTGCAGCTGAGAAGGAAAATAAATTGCCGTTCTGCTGCTGGAGCCCAGGGCGGGGACGGGGGTGGAGGAGAAGGTGCTGGAAGGCCACTGATGTCCTTGGAGGGAAAGACTCAACCCCCTCGGTCCTATCTCCTGGGCCAGCCCGGACCCCAGACCCCAGCCAAGACCCTGGCCCGGATCCCAGAGCCTGGCCCAGACCATGGACCCCAGAGCCTGGCCCAGACCACAAACCCCAGACCATGACCCCAGACCCTGGCCCAGACCCCAGACTCCAGACCCCAGACCCTGGCCCAGACCACAGACCTCAGACCCCAGACCCCGGCCCAGACCACGGACCCCAGACCCCCAGACCACAGATTCCAGACCCCAGATCCCAGACCCCAGACCCCAGCCCAGACCATGGACCCCAGACCCTAGCCCAGACCACAGACCCCAGACCCCCAGACCACAGATTCCAGACCCCAGATCCCAGACCCCAGACCCCGGCCCAGACCCCAGACCCCGACCCAGACCCCGGCCCAGACCGCGACCCTGCACGATCACAAAGCCCTCAGCAGCCCCTACCTGCCTGGAATCCTCACCGATTCCCCAAACCCCCACTTCTGACCCCGAGCGTCCCTCCAGAACCGCCTACTTCTGCGCCCGTTAGAAGTGGCTAGACCCTCTTTGTCCATGTCCCAGGCTGTCTCAGGCACAGGAATGGACTCTCGCAGTTTGTAGGCCAAGGGCCGAGATCAAGGGTCTGGAGGAGCTGCGTCCTCCCCTGCCCGGTGTGAGGCGCCTGGCACCCTCGGCACTCCGTCCCTGGCTCCAGGCCTGCCCTCTTCCCACAGCACCTCTCTCCTCGCCAAAAGGACCAGGATCATATTGAATGATGGGCCCGCCTTCTCCACTGTGACCACGGCGTGCCTCACCTAGGACGTCTGCGGGAGCTGAAGGAGGAGAAACGGATGTGGAGAGGAGGCAGCGGGCGGGCCAGCGTCCAGGACTCGGGCAAGTCCAGGGCGCCAAGGAAGTGGCCGGCAGAGGCGGCGGGGTCAGCAGGCCAGCAGACAGGCAGGGGTTCCGTGCCCCCCAGGACCAAGCGTGAGGTTGAGACTTGGCATCCTCACTTGGGTGCAGGCACCCGCATGTCTGATCTCGCCCCCTCCCCCGAGCCCAGGAAGAGCTCTGGGTGAGGGCAGACAGGGATGGGGCAGGCGGCCTGGACGACAGACTTCCCACCCCCGGACCGCAGCCCTGACCCCCAGCTCAGGGAGGGTCGACGGCTCACAGCTGAGACCTTCTGGAGAAGCTTCTCGGCCGGAGGAAGCTCACCGTCTGCACTAGCATCCCCCAGGCTTCCGACCACGGGACTCTCAGAATACAACCTGGTTTGCAGATAGGGTCTTTGTAGATGTATCAGTTCAGATGAGGTTATATAGGGGGTGGGGGTGGGGGTGGATCCAAGGTGACTGGTGTCCTCGTGAGAGGGAACACAGACACGGGCAGAAGATACCGTGTGGCATCTTGGAGAGATGCTCCTACGTGCCTCAGGGCGGCAGAATAGAAGACACAGGGAAGACCCCCCAACACCTGACCCCCGGGCCCCAGACTTCTGGTCTCCAGAGCCATCAGACAGCACATTCCCGCGGTTTGCCTGGGGTGCTGTGATTTGTGTCCCAGCTACACCCCTGCACCGCTGGGCCTTTCAAAAGCAGGCCTGAGGTTGAGGACTCTCCGAAGGGCCGAGCGTCCCGCTTGACTGCCGAGGTCTCTCTTGACCCGCACTTCAGCCCAGCCCTGCGTGGGGATCTCCACCAGAGACAGCCGTGTGGGCTGCGGGTGCAGGGGGTCACAGGGAACCCGCCACCCCCGCTCCTGTCCAACGGCGCCGTAACGTCCCAGAAGCTTTTACCCTGGCGACAGCAGGCATGTGCATGCAGGCGCACACACGTGCACACACACACGCTCACGTGTGCACACATGCACACTCGCACAGATCTGAGAAGGGAGGAGGCCCTACACCTGCTGGGGTGGCAGGCTGGCCCATTAAGGGATGAAGACCAGGCAGGGGTTGGCTTCTGAAATAAAATTCACCGAGCTACCAGCACCCCAGCACCCTCCACGCCTCTGCTCCACTCACCGCTGAGGCGGCCGAGTTGGGTCATCGGGCTCAGGACTGCCTTCTCTCTGCAAGCTTCCAGCCAATGGTCAGAACCCTGGAGGCTGGGAGGGGCCGGCGCCCACAGCCCGAAGAGTCAGCGGGCCCTCCTCTCACAAGGAGAAGGGCCACTAGCTGTGCCAGGAGGACCCCCAGGCTTGCCAGCCATCCTGACTGGCCATGCCAGTCGGGTAGGTCACAGGGGTGGGGCGGAACTGAGTGGTTTAAGCAGACCCACTGTAGCCAGCACAGGCGGGCTGTCAGCTAGCCTCAAGCTCAGCAGAGCTGCGACTGCCCCCAGGCAGGAGGAGCCATCCGTAATTAAGGGTGGCCTTGAGCACTGAACAAGGATTAACACCCCTCGGACCCCAGCAGGGCTCCTCAGGTGAGTTCTTATATTCGCCTCCAAGGGGCACAATCAGGGCCTTACACGTTCTCTCTAAATTCACCCCATGATGACACAGATGCCTGCAGAAGCTTCCACTGGCTGAACACAGACTGGTATCCAGCCCATGGCAAAAGCAAGCCCCTTGGTCACTGGAAGCCGAGGCGTGAAATCAGCAAAGACACTTCCCTCATCCACCTGCAGAGCACTTCCAGGAGGGGTGGGTGACCCTGGACTCGGGAGGGCTGCACATGGGGGAGGGTGTGGACGAACCCCGGAGAGGAGAAGTCACGGGCAGAGCCTGATGAACAGACAGATGTCAAGACACAGCTGAGAGGCTCCAGGGCGGGCAGGGGTGTGCATTTTACAGCGAGCACAGTGGGTGCTTTGCAAGAACAATGTCTACAGCACAGCCCAGCAAAGGCTGTCAGCAAAGGTGTCTGGCCCAACAGTCCGGGATGGGGACAGTTGTGTCGTCTGAATGATTCTCCATGCTTCTGGTCCCTGAGAGGCAGGGAGTGGGCGCCATGGCTGAGTACATCAGTCGGCGTGTGTTTTATGCACAAATGAGGGTGGGGTTGGATGTGCCACAGACCTGAGAAACAGGCTACTCTTAGCTTAGACTCTAAGAAGTGAAGCAACTGACTTCCCGATCCTTTGTCTCTGTAAGAGCGCAAGTTGGTGAAATGAGTCGAGTGTCACAAATGCAAATCTCTGATTTTCACAGTTCTTTACAGTGACCTATGACGTGACCACTTAGTCCTCCCCTGGAATAGCGTCCATTTGTATCCGTGACCTCTGATCCTCCCCAGAAGTGTTCTACTGCAAGAGAAATGGCCGTTTGCTTTTAAAACATCTTATTCAGGTAGAGAGGGAACAACTGGCCCGATTTGAAAGCCAACAAGATCCATCCCCAAAGATGGCACCTGTGATGGGAAGGGAGACCGTGGTGACAGGGTCCTGCAACCTCAGACTGCTTCCACTTCAGCTACCCTGTTAGGTGGCAGGAACGTAGTGAGCACCCCCAGGTCTGGACTTGGGAATTAGAAAGAATGTGGGGAAAGGCGGAGCCAGCACTGAAAACAGCCGTTGGTCACCAAAGCACAAAATGTTCACCAAGCTGACAACCTTGTGTTCTTAGGCCACCGACAACCCCACAGGGCATGAGCGTGCTCTCGCAGGCTGGTGTTCAAGTGGCCATTAGCCCCATTCACAAACACAGTCGACCCTTGAACACGTGGGGATTAGGGGTGCTGACCCCCCCCACAGTCAAACCTCAGCGCATAAATTTTGACTGCCCCCAAAGTGAAAGTTTTAGTCGCTCCAGTCGTTTCTGACTCTTTGTGATCGCATGGACTGCAGCCTGCTAGGCTCCTCTGTCCGTGGGACTCTCCAGGCAAGAATACTGGTTGCCATTTCCTTCTCCAGGGGATCTTCCTGACCCAGGGATGCAACCCAGGTCTCCTGCATTGCAGGCAGATTCTTTACCAGTGAGCCACCAGGGAAGCCCCCCAAACTTAGCTGCTGCTGCTACTGCTGCTAAGTCGCTTCAGTCGTGTCCAACTCTGTGCGACCCCATAGATGGCAGCCCACCAGGCTCCCCCATCCCTGGGATTCTCCAGGCAAGAACACTGGAGTGGGTTGCCATTTCCTTCTCTAATGCATGAAAGTGAAAAGTGAAAGTGAAGTTGCTCAGTCATGTCTGACTCTCAGCGATCCCATGGACTGCAGCCCACCAGGCTCCTCCATCCATGGGATTTTCCAGGCGAGAGCACTGGAGTGGGGTGCCATCGCCTTCTCCGCAAACTTAGCTACTAATGCCTATTATTGACCAGAAATCTTATCAATAATACAATCACTCAGTTAACACATATTTTTATAAAATTTTATGCATTCAAGACACACCTAAATTTTCTTATTTTTTTCAATATTTCTAGGTCACACAGTCCACCTGTGAGTGTTTTCAAATTGTCACAGTTCTCAAAAAAATTTTCCAATATCTTTATTGAAAAAAATTTTCGAGTAGGCAGACTTATACAGTTCAAACTTGTGTTGTTTAAGGGTCAACTATACTTTTTTTTTTTTAATAAGAGAAGCACAGTCATAAAAGGGATTCTTAGAAATAGTTCTAAGCAGTGTAGGAACTGTCACTCTGGGGCAGCTTTTCCGAGCCAAGCTGCCTTCGAGGACGACTTCTTGAGTCTCCAAGTGGCTTCCGTGGAGTCTGAAATTCCAGATCAAGATGCCCACGGACTATACATTCAGCCAGGCTGCACCAAGGAGAAACTAATTCAGGCTCTTGAAGTTCCAAGTTCTAAAATTACTCACCGGCATGGGCCGTTCAGGGCCTTCAAGTTTAATTGTTGTTGTTCAGTGCTCAGTCATGTCTGACTCTGCGACCCCTTGGACTGCAGCCCGTCAGGCCTCCCTGAGAATTATTATCACATCGTGTTTCTCCAGAGGCCGAATGCTGGCTTTCGGATAATTCTCCCAAATCTCAGAGGGGAACACGCGTGTTCTGGAGGCAGCGTCTAAGCTGGAGCAGACACTTCCAAGCTCTTTTCGTGATTAGTGGTTTAGATGAATCTGCGTTCATCAACAGGGCTTCCCTCATAGCTCATGAACACCGATCTCCCCTCACGCCTGACACAGGGCCGCGTCTTCACCAGCTAGAGGGGCCCGGATGTGGCCACAGCTCTGTCTGGGGCAAAGGGCAGGGGTCGAGCCCAGCCCCACAGGGGCCCGGAAGGATGCGGCTGCCCTGCCTCCGCGCCCAACTGCGCGGCTCCTGCGAGACCCAGCCCAGGGAGGCTGGCAGCACCTACTGGGTTCAGGTGAGACCAACATTCCTTCCCCGCCTTTTATCCAGTCTGACCCTCTCCAGGCCACTCTTGCCTTCCGGATGCCCAGCAGGGCTGCTTGGAAGGGACAGGCCGCCCCGAGCGACACTGACCCGGCCGCCACCTGGGGCACCTTGCTCCCGAAGGGGCTGTTCGCAAGGACACTTGGTAAAAGTCAGGGAACCGGCATCCTGAGATGCCTTTAGTGCTCTGCTCTGCAGTCCAGGACACAAACGCCGAGGGGTTCTGGAAGGGTCCCGGCGGGGCGGGGAGAGGCGGACACACGGGGAGGAGGGTGACAGCGGTGAGACCACCTCCAGGGAGGCGGGGCCTCAGGAGAGTGACAGCGGTGAGACCACCTCCAGGGAGGCGGGGCCTCAGTGCTGCGAGCACAGGCTGCCAGCCGCAGACTGCGGGTCCCCCCGGGGGATACCCCACCAGGGCAGCGGAGGCCGGCCCCGGGGGCACACCCCACCAGGGCAGCAGAGGCCGGCCCCGGGGACACACCCCAACCAGGGCAGCGGAGGCCGGCCCCAGAGGGACACCCCACCAGGGCAGTTGAGGCCGGCCCCGGGGGGACACCCCAACCAGGGCAGCGGAGGCCGGCCCCGGGGGGACACCCCACCAGGGCAGTTGAGGCCGGCCCCGGGGGGACACCCCACCAGGGCAGCGGAGGCCGGCCCCGGAGGGACACCCCACCAGGGCAGTTGAGGCCGGCCCCGGGGGGACACCCCAACCGGGGCAGCGGAGGCCGGCCCCGGGGGCACACCCCAACCGGGGCAGTTGAGGCCGGCCCCGTGGGGGCCGGCACACCCCAACCAGGGCAGCGGAGGCCGGCCCCGGAGGGACACCCCAACCAGGGCAGCGGAGGCCGGCCCCGGAGGGACACCCCAACCAGGGCAGCGGAGGCTGGCCCTGGCCGAGCTCCCAGCCAGCCTCTGCCCGAGACAGACTGTGCCCGGCAAGGTCTGCAGGCCTCACCCCCAGGGAGTAACCACAGGGGGTGGGCGAGGCCACGTCCCGCCCACCCCAGTCCTTCCCGGCTCCATGGCCAGCCTCAGGCAGGGACCCTGCCACGAGCTAGGCTCTGCGATGAGTTCCTGAACCTGCCGCCAAACAGCTGTGGCTGCTCTGGAGCCCAGGAGCTGAGGCTGCACTCGGGGTGACCCGCCAGCACCTCAAGTGACCAGGAGACCCTGGAGCCGGGGAAGCCCCCGACCGAGAAACAAGCCCACACCCTCCCCAGGGCCAGAGGGGTCAAAGGGGCCTTTGCAAACTCCACGTCCTTTTTCTCTGTGAACGTAAGACTCCCCGAGGCTGCACACCTGTCTCCATTGGTAAATTGAAAACATATTTATCCTGTTGGTGCCAGGCTTTTTTTTTTTTAAATAGATGGGAATGCTTCCACTTCACCCTGAGGAATGCCTAAGAAATGCATAATTAAAAATGAAAAGAGAAAGTCTTCTAAAAAGGCTGTTTGCTTGGGTGACGCGGGTGGCACAGTCTCCCTCTGTCCTCCCTGGGCGTACTGCTGGGAGGACAGAACGGTGGTGCGGGGGGCCCGCATGGATGGCCCGCGAGGCCCCGCGAGGCCCCGGCCTCCCCGCGGCATGCGGCCGCCAGCTCGTTACACGCCAGCCACCCCCAGCCACGGCCGCAGCCCCGGCTCTCCAGCAGCGCCCAGGTTTACAGCTTGACAAGCATCTCTGAATTGTCCGAAAACATGGGAAATAACCAACATTTAAGAAAAAAAAAAAAAAAGAGCGGGCTGGCTAGGGAGAAAGGATTCACCCTGCACACATACCAGTTTACAGCAAAAAGCCCCACGTTCCGTTCTCACATGCCCTGGCCTTGGACAAACTTGGACGAACCACCCTCTGTGAACCCTCAGGGCACAACCCAAAGCCTCTTTCAACCCGTGGATTGATGGATGCGTGTCAGCCCCGGGCGGCCCCGGTGACAGAGGGTTGAAGTTATCCGAGCACGCGGATAACAAAAGTTACATCATTTTTCATCAACATTCATCATTCTAATTGCCTGAACCTCCAGCAGAACAAAGTCACGCTATAGTTTTATGGTATTTGATTAATGAGGGCAGGGAAATTGAAGTTTTTGCAATAAAACCAGGGGGGAAAAACCCCACAGACTTTGATCGTTTTCTCCCTTATGATTTTAATTTAATGGCTCGTGTTTTCATTACGGCTGGGGCTGTACACTTTACTTGCAATTATGTCCCATCTGTGAGGCGCTCTGTTATTACGGCTTATTCTAGCAGCTTTTCAATCACTTTTGAGTTGGGCTTTGCAAGTATTCTTGCAGCAGGTGGGCTCCCTGGCACGAGCCCAGGAGCACACAAAGCGCAAAGCTGGAGTTTAATGGCAGCATATGCACGCGGCACAGAGCAGCCGCCTTCCCCCATATGCCGCGCAGCCTCTTCCGCCTGCCAGTCACCCTCCTTGCCGACTGCAGTCTCCGAGTAGTCTGCTGCCAGGGAAAATGTACCACGGCAGCAAATTTCTCCAGTGCACCATCCTTATTACCGAGACAACCCTGTCATTAGCACGAGCACAATGAGCCTGGACGGGGAGCGAATACCAATGAGGCAGCAGGAGCCGCGCTTCTCATCGCTATGGAGACGCCCCCCTCCCGGCGGAGTGGACAGGAGGAGTGCCCCCACCCGCGTGGCACCCAGCTAGCGCTGTGCACTGCGTGTGAGCCAGAGTCGGCCCCGGGCCCTCGCGGCGCCCAGGGAGAGCCTCAGGGACGCCTGGAGTCTCCGCGGGCCACGGGGGCGTCCGCCTTCAGACTCTGCATCCCGGGCGGCTCCCAGCCACGAGCAGGAGCCGATGCCGAAGTCTATAAACAATGTTCTCCCGTTAAATCTCGCAGGGGGTCGAGCGATCAAGAAGAAATTGCTTTATCCCAGTAAAAAAAACATGGAGACCAAACATTGTTTTCTCTAATTAACACAAAGAGGGCTTCACTTCCAAGAGGCTGGGACAACTCCCAGACCACGGGCCTCCCAGGCCCTTCCGCAGACTCTTCCTGCCCCGCAGGATGGAAGGAACCTCAAGAAACAAAGGCTCAAATGCTTGTGTGCAGGGGGTCTGCCCACCTGAGAGCTGCAAACTTTGCAGACCCACAAATAAAGTCCGGTTTTCAGTCTGTGCGTGAGTGTGTCAGTGTGTGTGTGCCTGGATGTGTGTGCACCTGTAAAAGGGAAAGAGCCAAAGTAGAGGCGGGGTGGGGGCACACTGGGATTTTATTTCACAGCCCAATCTGTACACAACTGAGTCAGTTTTAAGTCTCCTCCCTGCGCCTGGGGTCTTGTAACTCCCAGCGGACGACACACTTGCTTTATTCTCCTCCCGATCCCACAGTCAGTTCCAAATCAGAGCCGACACCGAGTGCAGGCGCCCGGGCCCTGGCCCCCATCCTGGGCCGGCCGCCCCTGCTGTCTCACCAGCAGCCCAGCAGCATCCCCAGTCCCGTCTTTCCTCCCACTGGTCATGCTGGGCGTGCTCGTGAGCCCGGGTCTTACTCTCCTCGTGTGTGGGTGCCTGTTTCCATCATCTCTCAGCTGACACCTCGCGGTGCATGTGAGACCCCGGCTGCCTGCGTCCACCCCACTCTGCCCCACGCCCCGGGCCCCCTACCCCGGACCTATCTAAACGAAGCCATGTTAAAGCCACCAATAGTGTTATTTCCGAGAACACCCATCGGGTATTAGGTGCCGTAAAATGAAGCTGCAGTGTAAGGGGTGGAGACTCAGGCAGATGACAGATAAAGAGGAGACAGAAAAACTGACTTCTGAGCCCAAATCAGCCAGGCGTGTCAGAACTGGCGAAATTCCCCCGGTACCGTCACTTATACAGCATTTATTTTTTATTATAAAAGCACTTCTGGATACATGTGAAATTCACCAGGTTCTAATGGGAATAATTTCCTCCTGCATAACCATCCCGGTGGGAATCCTGCAACTCTCTGATTTTTGTTTTTAAGTTAAAGACATCAAGGGAGAAAGAAAACTTCTTCACAAGGAGAGAGGTTCTCAGCTCAGGCAAAGCAGAGAGAGCTGGAGCAGAGAGAGCTGGTGGGGTCCAGGGGGGATGCCCAGAAGTCAGTAGGGGCGCTGGAGGCTGTCGGACCTTCCCTGACACGAGAGAGTCAGCACTGAGGACCCGCCTTCCTCCGTTTAAGGGGTTTCCGGTGGGAGATTTGAATGATCACGAAGAACAGAGTTTCCCTGGTGGAGATGCTACAGCTTAAGAACCCAGAGAACCTCAGAAACTTGGGTGTGCTTTTATTTTGAGTTCTTCCTCCTCAATGCCAGATCCTGAAACCCCTGGTTCCAGGACACAGGGGAGCAGGATGGGGGCAGGGCTGGGGCCCCCTGCCCCTCAAGACTCTCTCCATCTCCGAGGGCAGCTGGTGTCTGCCCGGCCTTTACAGGTTCAGCTGGAGAGAGACAGGAGCGCCTTCAGGTCACGAGCAGGCGTCAGAAGGGCAGCTGGCCTTGTTCGCCCCGACGGTCGCAGGGCCTCCCGCCCTCGAGCAGGTGGGCCTGCCCTGTCTCCAAGCTGGCCTTGGATGCTCCTCCCCCCAGTGACAGGCAGGAGGGGCTGGTGCATCACCTCGGCCACTGCTCCCTTGATCTACACGGGGTGTGTCCAGTCTCTGCTTCAGTACCGTCCGGCTCCAAGGCACTGGCAGAGCCACCCATGGTCACCCTCAGGCCCACTCAGCCTGTCCAGGGGCCAAGGACACCGCCCCGCCGGGCTGGGAGGGGCCTGATCAGGAGCTCACGGATGGTGCCCACTCCTGCTGGCGCCCTGTCTGGTCCACCTGGCATCTGGACGGAGCGGTCAAAGCCTGGACCTCGTGTTGTCAGATGCTTGTCTGAGGCCGAGCTTTCCCTCCATGGGTGTGCTATGGGTTGAACGGTGTCCCCACAGGACAGGAGAAGGCCCTACCCCAAGGCCGCTGCCTGTGACCTTATTTAGAAACAGCATTGTCAATGTAGTTAGGGAAGATGAGATCGCCCTGGAGCAGTGTGAAAGCGCGTTAGTCCCTCAGTCGTGTCTGACTCTTTTCGCAACCCCATGGACTGTAGCCCGCCAGCTCCTCTGCCCATGGGATTCTCCAGGCAAGAATACTGGAGTGGGTAGCCTTTCCCTTCTGCAGGGGATCTTCTCGACCCAGGGATCAAACCCAGGTCTCCCACATTGCAGGCGGATTGTTTTCCATCTAAGCTTCCCAGGAAGCCCGAGCAGTCCCAAAGCCAGTATGACCCCAGGGTCCTTGTAGGAAGAGGTGTCAGCAGGTGTCAGCTCTCAGCAGGACCACCCCAGTGAGGCCCCCTCCTGGACGAGCAAGGAGGCGGTGTTGGTAACTACATCGGGACAAGGGCTGGAAACCAGGGTGGTAAGCTCCCGAGGAGGGTGACGTCTATACTGCGTGTAGGGACCCTGGGGCCTCCCACGATGCTCTTCCCTCTGAAGCTGAATCTGAACTGAAGTACCTCAGGGGGATGGTTACGACCTCCTCAGAGCAGCCTGGTGACCTGCACCCCAGGGCCTGAGGCTGGGATGCTGGCAACGGCAGAGACCTGAGGTGAGGTAAGCTTCCAAACCCCTCACGGCAAAGCGACAGACACCTTGGTTATTTTTAACGTGTCAGTTTATCACCATACCCCTCCCCAAACAGAGAAAAATAAAGACCCAATGCTAATTTCATAAAATCACCATTAAACCTCTGATTTCATAAAATCTACACACCATTCATAAAATTTTTGTTGCTGTTGTTCAATTGCTAAGTCATGTCCTACTCTTCATGACCCTGTGAACTGCAGCACGCCAGGCTTCCTTGTCCTTTATTAATATTTGTGGTCAAAACAGAGATACAATAACTGGGTGATGACAGTAGGTAGGAACCAGCAGGTCTAAGGCCCCCGTTGTGCTGGAATCTACCGATGCGTGTAGATGCTTCTGGGCAGGTGGAAGGCTGCTCATCTCAGAGTCAGCGAGCCCCAAGTTCGAGTCCCAGCTCCGGCTCCTCCTGCCAGGACAGGTTGCCCGCATGGCCATCCTCCTGGGGTGGAAACGGGGCCCCCGCTGACTTTGCTCACCAGGGCAGGGTGGGGGAGAGCCCTGGGGAGCCGTTCACACACACTGTCTCTGTGCCTCACCGCCCGCTGCGTGCCTACTGCGTGCCTCGTCTGAGCTGAGGACGTGGGGCAGTGGGGAGACAGAGAGAGGCTGGCCGGGAACAGCGACACGGTGTGCTGTGAGTGATGGCAGAAATACACCCGGAGCTGGCAGATCGTCCAGCGCGGTCTTCGTGCAGATGGAGCTGGTCCTTCGGACGCCTTCCTGGCCGCCTGTCCTTATCAGAAATGTCCGCACAGAACTGTTTCTTAGCTGGTAAGCCCAGGTCTTTGCTCAGATGGCACCGTATTAATGGCACAAATGCATAGCAAGCTGCCAACGAGGCCAGTTCTCACCATCGCCTCCGGGTGCGGAAATGCACATTTGTGAATGGCAGATTCCCTCTCTGTCCCACTTGCTGAACCGTCTCCCCTGGTAACATTCAAGGTCTCCAGCAACAGCCGTGGTCATTTTTCATGCCTGTAAACACCCATTTATTCCCTTTCGGTTTTCAAAGCACAAATCACAGCCCAGTTACTTCCAGTCCCGGCTCCTCTGCGTCCACATCACGACATGACATTTCAGCTTCTGTCCTGTGTAATTAGGCCAGCTGAGAGCACGAAAGCTGAGTCGTCAGAACACTTGCCTAACTTGCTCTGTTTCATCCACACAGACGGGGAAGGTAAACAAATAAAGCACACGGAAAGGATAGCTTTGCCGAACTGTCCGAGTCGAAAGCCGCAGGAAACGTCCCTTTTGTGAGAGCTGGTAGGCGTGAACTTGACCTCACAATAGGGCTGTGGCTCCCTGGCTGCCCTTCTATAACCTCCCTCATGACCTTCCTCCCATTCCGGGCTTTTCTGGAATTTTCACGGCTTCCTCCTTGTCCCTTTGGGTTTGTAACCGTTCGCACACGTGGCAAAGACCAGCCTGAGTCTCACCAAGCCCTCCCCCTTCCAAACCAGCAGCTGTGCTGGGACGCGGGACCCAGGGACCAGGAGGTCTCCGGGAGCCCCCCAAGATTGCCTTCTACCCGCGTTGCGGCCGACCCAGGTGAGACTGGAGGGGTCACCCACCCAGCACTCAAGACCCCAGGCTGCTCTTGGCTGCAGAGTCCTGTCTCCCCACCGACAAGGCGATCGAGTCTCTGCTGTGCTCCAGTGCGCAGTGGGAGGTGGCAGCATTTCACAGTCCGACGAGAGCACTTGAAGGGGTCGTCGCAATCATCTTCGGTACCAGGGACATTACATGGGGTGGACAGCGGTCAACACCCAGCCCAGACACATCCTGGTGAGAACTGTGTCTGGGAAGGTTTAAGCCGCCTCGGCCTCAGACGCAGCCTCTCCGCTGAGCCTGAGTGGGGACAGCACTCCATGGGAAGACGAGAGGGGGAGAAGCCCCACGGCGTCCAGGGACTCGCTGACCATGCCCCGGCCTCCCGAGGCGGCACCCCGCCCGGCCCGGTGCGTCCCCAGGGAGCTGAGGACACGTCTCCCGCCACCTCGCCTTTGGGGCTGCGACGGATGAAAATGCAGGTTTATGGTTAAAAGCCAGGTCCCAGTGGGGCTTCCAAACCGGTAACACTTACAGACAGGTTCAACATTTCGGAGACAAGACGCTGGTCCAGCCACGGGCCGAGGAATGAGGCCGGACGGTGACCGCATCTCCTCTTGGGCTGAGGTCCCTGGGCCGCCCTGTGTGACCCTGAGCCATGCCATCCCCCGGGCAGCCCTCCCACCGTGCTCCATGCCGTGGCCCCTGGGAAAGGGCCTTCAGGGGGCCTCGGAGCCTGCCCCACAGGAAGGGCCACTGCTCGTGTCAGCCAACATGCATGTCACCGTCATGCACTCACACGATGTACCCCAGGATCTGAGCCCAGCTATGACACAGCCATGATGGCAGGGGGTCCTTCTTCAAGGCCTGCTCGGTTTTACATACGTGGAGATTTTCTATATTTGCCCCCAGAAAAGCCCAGGGCCTCATTGCAAGTATTTTTCAAGGTTAAAACTGGCACATTTTCTTAGAATTTTAAAACATGAGAAACAAATGAAAAAGTATCCTCTTCCTTGGGAGGAAGTTTCAGATTCTTTAAACTTAAACTAACATGTTTGCTTAGTCGCTCAGTTGTGTCCAACTCTCTGCGACCCCATGGACTGCAGCCCACCAGGGTCCCCTGTCCATGGGATTCTCCAGGCAAGAATACTGGAGTGGGTTGCTGTGCCTGTCTCCAGGGGATCTTCCCAATCCAGGGATTGAATCTGCATCTCTTGCATTGGCAGGTAGATTCTTTACCACCAGCGCCACCTGGGAAGCCCCTAAACTATTAAAAAAATCTTTAGTCCAGTCGCTCAGTCGTGTCCGACTCCTTGCGACCCCATAGACTGGACTTGGCCCAGCGGCATTTCCCTTAAACGGAGGGCAGAGAGAGTGGTATGGAGGAGGCGGTGGGTGGCGGGGCGGGAGGGGGCAGTGAATGGAGATCTGGTCCCAGGCCGGCCACGGGCTCGACCCCGAGTGCAGCCACGGGGCCACCCAGAGGCCATGAGGAGGCCAGAGCGGCTCCTGGGAAGAAAGTGGGAGATGCCGCCCGCATTTCCACGGGCCCTGAGTCTCCTCTCCAAGGCAGGCATGTTTCTGGAGCTTGAATGTTCCCGAGAAGCTCACTGCCCCCCACCACTCCATCCCACACTCCCGTCCCCATTCAGTTCTATACTGCAGAGGAGTCAAGGAAGCAAGACGTGATTGGGCCTAAGAAAATGAAGGTAATTTTCTGTAATTTGGTTTTATGTAACCAAATGTATGCATTTTAAATAGACTCATGCTAATATCCACAGGTGGAAATAAATAAGAATTACGCTTTTTAGTTCCCTCCAGGACCTCAGAACATCCATGGGGGACCTGGGGCCCAACCTCAAGGCAGGGCCACCAAAGCCCTCCAGATAAAGAGGCTGCTGCTTGTTTGTGGAAGAAAACTCGCAGTCCCAAAGCCTCAGGTGTTCTGCCAAGAATTGGGCCTTCACCGGGAGGAAGCTCTGCTGCAGTGGAAAATGCTCCCTGCCTGTGTGTGTGTGTGTGCCTCTGTCTCTCTCCATCTCTCTGGGTCTCTGTCTGTCTCTCTCTCTGCAGGTGGATGCAGGTGGCTCTGTTGCAGTCCTCACTGGCAGACGCTCCTCTGGATGAAAGAATGGACCCCTTCAGCCCTGCCCCAGCCTCTGCAAGTCTGCAGGGGCGTAGTCCTGGGTTGGATCCCGCAGGTGACAGGCAGTGACGTCCAACAGCACTGTGGTGCCGCTCTCTGCACCCACACAGTGGGGGCTTCGAAGCTGGGCAAGGCGGCTGTGAACACGCAGCCCTGTGAACACGACCCGCCACGCCCGCCCAGCCCCCGGCACACAGCAGGTGCTCCATAAATGCCTGTGCAACCTCGGGAGAGACAGAGCGGCTGTACCTAGAGACGACTCTGCTCCTCGGGGCTCCCGAGTCCCCTGGGCTTCCGAGGGGGACAAACCTTGGCAGATTTTAAGTTGGTATTATATTTATACCTTTCTTTCAAAAGTAAAGTGAAAATTTATTTGAAATACGTATCTTTTCAAATTTTGCTCGCAAGATGAGTTGCTGCTAAGAGATTTTCCCTTGAGGGAAAATAATAGCTTTTTCCATCACTAATAAGCTAATATCCAGAAATTCAGAGGAAACCCACCCCATTGACATAGCAGCATATATGGATGGTATTAATACACTGTTGTAAGACGCTAAGAGAATGCTCTATTCCTATAACAGGTTTTTGTGTCTTTCATAAGAAGAAACAATAAACATTTTACAAGATCGTATATTTTATAAATAGTAAGATTCTTAATATAAATTTTACTGCTCAGCTATAGTAGTTCAACCTTAGTAGAACTCACTAAGGTTCTTTAATTGCGCTACCAGGTAAAATGACAGATGCTTTCTCTTCTCTTCGATAACACTAATAAATGTCCTTCTTTGCTGTTGAGTTTTCAAAATAGCAAGCTTGATTTCACTTCAAGACTAATAAAAAATCGAGCTAGTATATACATGCTAATTTTCTTTGTGGCCCTTACAATAAGATTTTGAAGTTGCCAAAGCTACCCCTTTAGAACTGCTCCAAGATTCTAAAATTAGGAGACAGTGAAATGTTAGACTGCGCACATGGAGACTGAGAAGCGACTACACACAATTCAAGTTTCTGAATTTGAAAATGCCAGAAAGTTCCATCAAACTCAGCACTGCACCGTTCTTTCGGTTCTTCTCTATAACCAGCAAGGGCGTCCTGACGTAAAATAAGGACACTACTCATTCACACACTTATTCTTCCCCTGAGTCAGGTTCATCCCCCACCTCACTGATGTACAGCGCACGCACGCACGCACGCACACACGCACGCACACACGCACGCACGCACGCACACACGCATGCACGCACGCACGCACGCCCCTTTCCTGTTGGCTGAGCATCTGTGTGCATCCAGGGTCATATTAACCAGGTCCCTGCAGGACCGCGGGGGCTTCGTCGGGGCGTGTTGCGATAGGCCCCTCACAGCCCGAGGTCCCCTCTGCCTTGCGGTAGTGTCCTCGGATGCACACGAAACAGAAACACGAGCCTGCTCACCCTCTTAGAACAAGTGGTGCCCTCGGAATGCACACCTCGCGTTGTTGCCCTTTGCAGACACTGCGTTTCTCACAGATGGAAGGCTCGGGGCAACTCTGCACCAACAAGCCTGGCACTGTTTTTCCAGCGGCGTCTGCTCACTTCCGGTCTCTGGGCCACATTTTGGTAATTCTCCCAACATTCCAGACTTTTCACTATCATTATACTTCTAAGGTCATCTGAGAGCAATGCTCTTTGATGCTCCTGCCGAAGGCTCAGATGGTGGTTAGCACTTTTCAGCAATAAAGCGTTTTTTAATTCAGGCAGGTACATAGGGGTTTGGGACATAATGCACACTCAGTGGACTGCAGGGTAACATCGTGACGCTAACTGTGGTACTCGCTTTATAAGCGGTAATCTGGAACTGAACCTACGATGTCTCCAAGGGGCCTGCAGACACAGGTCTTACTTCTAACTAATATTCTTGCCGTGAGAAGTGGAGGTCTTGCCGGGGCCCAGGCACGGGGTGACAGGAGGGTGCGTGTTTGTCTCGTCTCAGATGCCGGCCCCCACGTTCAGGCTCTGCCGGGCTGCCCACCCCCGCACCAGGCCCATGGGGGTGGAGCGTCCACTTGGGGACCGCGGAGCCCTCTTTGCTTCTCCCTCAGTAACGACCGTGAAGTGGACTCAGTCAGACCGTGTGTGCAGAGGTGCGTGCGGTCCCCCGGAGACGTGCAACTCCGCAGGTGTGGACGATGTCGGGACCACCTGCTGCTTGCCCTCGGGCGCGGTCTTGGGCACAGAAGTCAGGGGTCCCTCTGCGGGGAGAGGAGAAGAGCCCTGTCCCCAATGGTGGGGGCCTCTGGGTCAGCTGCCCCCTCTCCAGCTAGGATTTGTGACCATGCATAGTTCAGCACATGTCACCCAGAGCAGGGGGTCTGCCCCAGGCACCTGGCCTTCCTGGCACGGGGAGAGGCCACAGCCTTGTGCAGCCGGGCCTCTGCAGGGTGGAAGCGGTTAATCAACTTGATATCACGCGCTGATTAAACAATGAAGCGCCCCGGGGCTCTGCTGTCTGTCCCTACGAGCTCAAATCGCGCTAATGTGAAAACCCCACTCGGCTCCCTCGGAGGCAAACTCCCTTTTAATTTTCCCTCTAAAGATTAATCCCATTGTTATGGAACTTGCATCAGAAGCACCATAAACTAATCATCAGTCATTTGCACACAATCCGACCCTCCCTGCCCCCACCATGGCGTGTTTGCCAAGGTCTCCTCTGGGTTCTGAGGATTCGCATCCTGCAAGTGCAGAAATAAGCCTGGAGCAGAAACAATGTCCTGTTTGCCTTGCAACTTCGCAGAAGTGGGAAAAAAAGTGAAATGACTTATTTTCACTTGTGTGGCTTTTCCTTTTGTTAACAGCCCAGAAGGCCAAACGGAACAGCGTGTTTGTCAGCCCCACCGCCCCCGAAGGGGACAGGGGAGGACGGGGGACAGGCACGCGTGGTCCCTCAGCCCTCATCCTCCGAGGCCAGTGTCCTCCAGGGCCCGGGACAAGGTGGATCACGGCTGGCAGCGCTGGGGCAGAAGCTGGGGGGGGGCGGTGTGGGCATGGGGCAGAAGCCGGGGGGCGGGGGGGGCGGTGTGGGCAGGGCCGGGCCCGCTGCGGGGGCGTGCAGGGTCCGTCCTAGCCTCTCGAGGCATCTGCTGGTTCCCGGCTTGTGGAGGCACAGGTCCACTCTGCCCATGGCGTGTTCCGGGTTCCCGTCCGTGTCCAGAGTTGCACAGCTTCTTAATGGAATAATTCACAGTCATTGAAAATGATGCTATAGAAATAAATGTGTTTACGTGGGGCAGTCAGCTGTTAGGAGAAAAAAGACTAAAAGGTCATGAATGTCAGGATTCTATCTCTAAGTATGTGTATAAATATACATCCTGAGTAGAGAGCATGATACGCCCTGAGGAGCTCGTGCGTAGACATGTGCAGGACTGAGCCAGTGTGGCCGGCTGGGAGGAGGGTTCTGGAAAGGTGCCTGCCCCCGGGACACCAGTTTTGTCTTGGTTGTTATCTTTGTTCAGCCACTAAGTCCTGTCTGACCCTCTGCGACCCCAGGGACTGCAGCACATCAGGCTTCCCTGTCCTCCACCATCTCCCAGAGTTTGCTCAGACTCATGTCCATTGAGTCAAAGATGTCATCTCATCCTCTGTCACCCTCTTCTCCTCCTGCCTTCAATCTTCCCCAGGATCAGGGTCTTTTCCAACGAGTCCGCTCTTTGCAGCAGGCGGACAAAGTACTGGAGCCTCAGCTGTGGACTTGTCCTCGCTGCGTGTCTTAGAAGCGGAACAGTGGACTACCTGGACCCCCGTGTCTGGCTTTCTCCTGAAGCAAAGTGTCCTCAAGGTCCACCCGAGCGGTGGTGGGTGTCAGGGCTTGCTCCTCTCCGAGTCTGAGTACCGCCCCTTCAGACGGGAGGACAGGTGGGCCACGTGCTGCTTGCCTACTGTCCGCCAATGGGCCAGGGCCCCTGTGCAGAGCGCTCTGTGGATGTGCGTGGACAAGCATCTGAGCATTAATCTCTGTTTCCTGGGGTGCGTGGTAGGAGCAGGGCTGCTGGATGAGTGCAACTGGGCGCCTTTTACTTGTTACCTAAGTTCCTCCCTCCACAGGATGCCTTCCTGCGTGAAAGGAAGCTTCTTTACTGTCTTCTCTGCTTTCTCTGAAGGTTTGGGTAAGAATGCCAAAGTCCAGTTGAAGCTTTCTCATCATCAAAGGCCGACTCACAGTGGAAACGAGAGCTGTGGCGGGGACGGGGGATGTGAGAAGTTTCTAGGCCGTGTCTCTGTCTGGGCACAGCCTCCAGCTGCCGAGTCTCAGGAGGACCATCCTCAAGTGCCCAGACTTGTTTCAGGAGAGGCTGCCGTGTCTGACAGGGGCAGGCAGGACAGCCTGGACCCTGGGAAGTTGGGGCTGGAATCAAACATCCATTCCAGCACCCAAAGCCCCTTAGGGGACTCCCCGCAGAATGGTGGCCCTTGGCCTGTGCGCCCACCTGCGTTTGGAGCCTCAGCCAAGCGGCTCGGAGCTCTGGCTCTGGGGGGGCATCACATTACAAGTCTAGACCCACAGAGACTGAGCTTCCAACAGGAGGGAAACCAATCGGGATGCAGAGAGCTAGTCGTGCTCTCTCTGAACCAAGATGCTTGCAGCTTTGATGGGCTTCTAGCCATTCATTCTACTCCCGGGCATGGTGCAGCGAGGGCTGTGCAGTGGTGAAATGTCGTACATAAGCCTCTGCGGGTGAGAAGCACAGAGAAGGGGCGGCCCCGGGGTGGGGTTTCGGAGGTTTAAGGTGGTCCGGCAGCAGCCCTGCCCACACACCGACTCGCCAGGTGCTCCCAGAGAACCTGGGGGCCGGGCAGGCCTCCTACATGCGCTCATTTTGTGGCGGCTCTGTGGCCCGCACTGCCCTTTCCCATCCGCCTGGGGAGGCACGGGCAGGGGACAGGCTGCAGGCGGTGCCAGGACAGACCGAGCAGGCGACACGCCTGGAGCCGCCCGGGGCCAAGGCAGCCAGGTGGGAGGGCGGGTCACCTGGGGACCTGGGCAGTGGCTGCATAAGCGTTGTACCCAAGTGCTGGAAAACATTAAAAAAGTGTGGGCAGATGGTGCAGGGGCTTCCCGGGTGGCACCAGGGGAAAAGAACCAGCCTGCCAAAGAGGAGACATGGGAGATGCGGGTTCGATCCCTGGGTTGGGAAGATCCCCTGCAGGAGGGCATGGCAAGCCACTCCAGTGTTCTTGCCTGGAGAATCCCATGGACAGAGGAGCCCGGTGGGCCACAGTCCTTAGGGTCACACAACTGAAGGGAATTATCACACACACAGCGCATTCAGTGCAGACCAGACTAATCTTAGCTGTGGGTAAGACAAAACAAAATAAGATAACCATGTACACTGATAAGAGATTATCACACAAGAGGTCTTAAAAAGGTGAAAAACAGTGCTTATAATTTACCTTTAAAATACAAACATAGGTATAGTCTTCTGGAACTGAGTATAGAAATTGTAGCCTTGTGACACTGCGTGCATATCGCGTGGGCACAACTGTGATGCGTTTGCACACGATACATGCTTATGGATGCGAAGTTCATCCTGAGGAAGATTTGCGAGAAGGTGGTTACGGCAGTCGCCTTCAGAGTGCTGAACTGCTCTCCAGGGAACTGTTTCCCATTGGTCCATTGGTTTCTTATTTTTTAACTGCAAGGACACACTCCTTTTTTCCAACTTTCTTTTTTTTGTTGTCCAAAATGAAATAAAATATATCGCATCTTCACCATGACGAAGATAAGATGTGCCTTCTATTCTTTCCACCAAATGCCATAGGCCTTACTGACTGACGTGACATTTTACAGCATCTCTGTAGCCTTCAAAGCCCTCTCGTAACGAAAGGAAACACATCCATGAGCAGTTATCTCAAGGCAGGGCGTTCACAAGGCAAGACCCCTCGCCATTTTGTGAGGAAGCTTCAAGAAACTGAAGTTCGGGTGGCTCTGGGGCGGGGAGCCCTTGGCCTCCCCTGACCATGCTGGTCCATGCCTCTGGCTGTGGTGGGACAGGCCAAAGGAGCCGGTCAAGGTTATCAAACAGAAGGCCCTGCCCAAGACGACCGCCCCTTTGAGAAAGGAAAAACGGCCACCTCATTGGTTCCCTCACTTATTTCCACCACAAATCGCTTATCACTTCATAAATTCTTGCAATTTTTTTTTCCCGCTAGGGAAAAGCATTGCCCTTAATTACATGCATCATCTCATCGGGCCAGCTGCTCACACAGGCAGGAAAAATCAGACTGAACCTTATTAAGAGCTCTCTGCAGTTTCTTTTAGAAACTAAATGCTGTTTTCTGCCCCATTATAAACACAGATCTTCCCCAGTGGGTCTCCTCTCCAATCTGCTACACTCCCCTGTTTTCTTACAGCTTCAGCAAGGAAGGCTTTAGACAACTCAGCAACGAAGTCCTCATAGGAGCCAGAACACACAGAGCCAGATGCGTCTGATGGGAAGACTGGACCCATGGAAGATGGGACTCTGCTCTGCTAGCACAGCCCTGGGACAGGCTCCTCCCTGAACTCACGAGCAGGCAGGGGCAGGGGGACACCAGCCTCTCCTCCACCCTCAGCCCCACAGCCAAAGACCTGCCCTTGTCCCCCAGTAAACAAAGCCACCTAGGGAGGGCAACATGCAGGGCACTGAGTGTTCCTGCCCCGAGCCTCCTAGACCGTCCTCTCCTGAGCTGCATCACTGCTGGAATGACTAACAGATACTCACAAAGGAGGAAAATCCCTCCATCACCGTTTAATGTCCTGGCTAAGAGCTTGGGTGGTAACAGTCAGACAGACCTGAAATCCCACCCAGGTTCCAACCTCTGGGGCTTTAAGAATACAACAAAGTTCTCTGAGCACATCTTCTTCACTGGTACTGGGGATAGTTAAAGCCCTGACTTCAAAGAGGCGTTAGGGATAAAGGAGGTGGTAGATCCACATCTTAAGCTCGGTCTCTGCGTGCTCAGTCGCTTTAGTCGTGTCCAGCTCTTTTCGACCCCATGGGCTGTAGCCCGCCAGGCTCCTCTGTCCAATGGATTCTCCAGACAAGAGTACTGGAGTGGATTGTCCTTTCCTCCTCCAGGGCATCTCTCCAACTCAGGGATTGAACCCAAGCCTCCTGCACTGGCAGGCAGGTTCTTTACTGCTGAGCCATGGGGAAAGCCCCAAGCTCCATCTCTAGGGCTCCAGAAATGCTCCCAACAAGAGCCGAGGCGAATGTCATCGCTGTTAGGGGAGGACAGTCTGTGAGTGAGTCTCTGTCTCCCCCTAAATGTTACCTACAAGCGCTGCTTACCACCTGTCACATGCTCAGTTACTCTGTTATCTGTGAACACTGCAGAAAATGACTCTCGTCTAAGCTTCTTTCCACCAAATTAATTCACATTAATTAAGAACAACGGGCTTTCCCTGTGGCTCAGCTGGTAAAGAATTCGCCTGCAATGTGAGAGACCTGGGTCCGATCCCTGGGTCGGGAAGATCCCCAGGAGAAGGGAAGAGGCTACCCACTCCCACATTCTGGTCTGGAGAATTCCATGGACTGTATAGTCCATGGGGTCACCAAGAGTCGGACACGACTAAGCGACTTTCACTTTCAAGAACAACAATAAGTCAGAGGGCAGAAAAGGCAACACTCCAATGGTTTCAAGCACTTCGTGCTTAACTTCCTTCTTCCTGGAAGTGACTGGGGAGTGGGGCAGGCGGGGTGGGGGACCCACAGTGGGAGGAACTGTGTGCCCCTGAGTTGTTACTGTCCGTGCTGCTCTCTGACGCAGAGAGTAATAGAACGTCACACGTCACAAGGGAAGCTTTCGATGCCAGGTTCCCCTCCGGCCGTCACGGCTCCGAGGCTGTCAGCCGTGGGAGTCCAGCAGGAGGCCCAGGCCTCACCTGGTGCTGACAAGGCGCCTGGCATCCCAGTGGAGCCACATCGGAATCAGCTCCCTGCTCCGTGATGTTTACACCTGCACTGGTGTGGCAATGGCTGATCTCATTTTACGTCAATAACCCAGCCCCAAGGCTCCGAGGCGGCTTCCCAGGTGGCTCTAGTGGTGAAGAGCCCGATGCCAATGCACGAGACAGAAGAGACACAGTTCGATCCCTGGCTCGGGAAGATCCCCTGGAGGAGGGCAAGGCAACCCACTTTAGTATTCTTGCCTGGAGAATCCCACGGACAGAGGAGCCTGGCGGGCTACAGTCCATGGGGTTGCAAAGAGCCAGACACGACTGAAGTGACTGAGCACACACGAGTCTCTGAGGACCTGCAGAGAACAGCAGCCCCCACGGGCGGTTCTGGGGACACGGACCCAGCCTCGGGGTTCGGTCGCTGCAGGACACGGGAGACCGCCTCGCTTTTACAACTCGACACGTGCTCGTCCTCTTTTAAAAAATGACACTTTCTGCCTTTCAAGAGTTTGTCATCACAGAGCTGAGTGGCTCCTGGTGAAAAACTGAAATAGTAGATTCCAGAAACTTTGGGCAGGATGGTAGAAGAACCAACAGGCGTTTGGGTCCAGGTTAGCCCTGGCCTGACCCACACTCACCCACTGTCTCCACCCCAGGAGCTGGGAGCACGCCGGACCACGGAAGGTGATCCCAGAGAGCTCAGGTCCCCCCAGCACGGAGGCCCGAGGAGGGAAGGAAGCAGAGGGCATCATCTGTCTGGGCCCTGAACCTGGGCCCTGAGGGTCCCGAATCTTTGATGAAATGCCCTGTGTTTACAGAGAAACACCTGTGATTTGAAATCAGAACTGGTCTGGTTTGCCCTGCTGGGTCTGAGTCTTTAACATCAAGCATCTTGGAATGCAAATATAACAGCAGTGTTGTAATTACCAGAGAGACGCCTGGGTGTTTATCCCAGGCTTAAGATTTTTCCCCAAAATTACTAGTACTGTGTGTTTTTATTCATCCATCAGTGTTCACGTCTCTTTTGCATTTTGAACTTCCCCACAGTGTGGGTTGAGAGCCGACTGGAAACGTTTCAAAACCGCAGCATCAGATGTGTAGTGTGAAACAGAACTCAGTAAACGTCCAGATGATGTGAGCCAGAGAAGGCGAGCGGGGCACAGGCGGGACCTCCGCGACCTCCATGCCGGCGTCAGAAACGTTTCCTCTAAAGGGACCCACAGTAAGCATTTCGGGCCTTGCGGGCTGCACAGCCGCGGCTGCAATGACTCTGCCCTGGTGCCTGCAAAGCAGCCACGTGCAAACGACGGCTATGGCCCTGTGCTCGTCAGACTCTAAGGTCAGAGCAATTTGAATTTCATATACATTTTACATGGCGTGAAATACCATTATTTTAATTGGCTTTCTATCCACTTACAAATGTAAAAACCATTCTTAGATCACCACCAATCCCACACAGGTGTGGGCCAGGCTGTACCCGGCCAACCCCTGCTCCCATCATGAGAAGGGCTGAACACGCCGTGGCTTCATTGTTACAATGCAGGATGCTGGGTCTGATGACCTCAAATGGGTGCCCTGTGCTAAGAAAAGCCGACGAAGGCTTTCTTCTCCCCAAAAACTCACTTACCCCAAAGGATTTTCATCAGTGATGGACATCGGAACGCGTAACTTCCAGGGTGTCTGGCTTCTGGATTGACTGTTTCAAAACAATGTTTTCTAGTGCTCACAGAGACCACCACGATTTCAGGCAGACCCAGGCAAACCATGAAAGCAGAAGTGAGAATAGACAGGTTGCTAATTTTCGGGAAAGATCTTAAGCTCGGGATGAACACCCAGGTGTCTCTCTGCTAATCACAACACTGCTGTTATATTTGCATTCGAAAAGGACCCGCAAGCATTTGGGGTTTAAGCACACCCACGTCTGAGGGTTCCCCAGAGTTCACTAAAGCTCTCTCGTGGGCATCACATGGCTTAGAAATGAGCCAGACAGCCCCAAAGCTCTCTGACGACACTAACATCCTACAACTCAAGAGAAATACTTAAATGGAAAACAAGAGTTTTTCCCAGTATGTAGGCTGGGCAGAGGTGAAATAATTAGGAGGCAAGAGGCTCAAAGAGACCCTTTAATTGGGACAAGAAGATGCTTTTCTTGGCATGGCTAATGGCCAGAGGTGAGGCAAGCTGTTGATGAAGCCGAAGAGGAAAAACAAAGCAAATGGAGGTAATGTTTCTGGAGTGCCCTTTGCTGGGCACACGACGAGACAAGCCTGTCTCTCCCTCCAGGCGCATCGACAGCTGCGTCCTTGGGTTGTTTTCTCGTTGGACGAGGGGCAGCGTTTTCTGTATTTTTCTCTGAACTGTTGAAGCAGATCAGTGCTCCGCAACAGAAAGTTCGAGTTTGCTCTAATACACCGCCTCTGTGTGTTCGCGCCGAGGCACTTCAGCGTCAACAAAAGTGAATTATAATAAAACGGTCTACTTGTAGCAGAGCACTTTCAACAAACAGAAAACACACGTACGAATTATTAAATCAAGGTGACTTTCACTAGCTGAAAAGCCATCCGTGCCTGCATTTGGTATTTTTGTGGGAAACATAAAAAGACATTGGGCCATTCTCTTGACTGCCCTCCGAAAGCGCTCGGCACTCAGCAAAGGACTGGGACGGGACGTGCGGGGCCGGTAGATCGGCTCCTCCGACCGCCTCTCACGCGGGCTCCAGCACCTCTTGGAGCCCCCCCAAGCGCGTTTGCAAGAAGGGAGGTCACCAAGAAGAACGCACAGGGCACGGGCGCTGAGGAAAGAAAAGCCTTCACTCGAAGACACTGATGCGTTTCATTTATGGTTTTAAAGCATAAATAGGAACATTTTTTAGAAGCAGAAACAACTGCACGATTAAACCGCGGTCCCTCCCCAGTACGCTCCGGCCTCTCCCGCACGCCCCGTCCGGCCCCCTCCCGCCACTTGTCGGCCTTCCCGTCACGGGACCCGCCCACTTTCACGTAAATTGGGCCTCCGCAAACTGGGCTCCTAAGACAAAACTGGCCACTGTCTGTTTGTAAATAAAGTTTTATTGGTACCGTGCCGTGGCCATTCGTGTACATCTGGTCTGTGGCTCCCCTGAGCTGCAAGGGTGGTCATGATAGAGACTGTAAGGCCCACAGGGCTAAAAGCATTTACTCTGGGGCTCTTCACAGGAAAGGTTTGCCCACCCTGATGTTGACAAGGCCAGTGCCATGACGTTCAGGGCTGCCCAGAAAGGTCCTTCTAGTTTTTTCCGCAACATCTTATGGAAAAAAAAAAACCAACAAACTTTTTGGCCTACCCAGTAGCAAATGGGCAGAGCGGACCCACCTGCTGTGGCTCCTGCCCGCGTCCCTCCTGGCGTCTGGACAAAGTGCCTGTGCACAGGCTCTGGGGAGGGTCCTGACACCCGCAGGCTGGCGGCTTGGGTAGCATCTGATACCTAACACGCTCTCAGCAAGGGGCACCGTGACCAACCACGCATTTCCAGCCCCCTCCCATGTTTCTCTGACTCTGCTGCCGTCTGCCTCTCCCCAGTGCAGCCTCCCAAGCACACACCTCCTATTCCTTACCTCTGGTCTCCGGGAGCTTCTCCCCACTCCTCCCGCCCCATTTTCTTTAACTGTCCGGCTCGTCCATCAAGAGGACCTGCTCTGTGCGGGTGGGGTCTGGCTGCTGGGGCCGGAGTAGCTTCTGCTCTGAAGTCTACTCTCCTTCCTGTCAGTCTTCCCTTTAGACGCTTCCATTCCTCAAAGGGGTAGACCCAGAGAGCCCCGGACGTGAAGGAGCAGGAAGCCTGCCCTGGCTCCCAGCAGGCCCCCGTCTTCTGCAGGCGGCGAAGGAAGGGCCTGGCCTCTGGGGCCGGTGTCCTAAGGAGCCGGCAGCCGCTCCCTGCCACTGACTGGCTCCCGACCACTGCGCTCAGGAGTGCCTCACCGGAGGGAAGGCAGCCCAAAGAAGACAAAGCGAAGGTCACAAACAACTCGCAACGTGAAATTTTCTAGAAACTCTGGTGACCCTAGGTCAGGACCGTGCGTGCTCCAAGTCCTGCAGATCTTTCAGAGTCCAGTGTGGGTCAGAACCTCAGGCGAACGTCCAACAGGCTAGGAGAGGAGCCTGACCGACTGAGCGCCCACGCGGCTGCTCCGTCCGCTGTGCTCAGGGGAGAATTTTAATGCCAAGTTAAGCCAAGTGCGAGGACGGAGCTGAGGGGCCGTACCCATCCTCTGATTAAGACCCAGGTTTACTGGAGAAGACGCATTGCTTATTTTGAAGACTACACAGACAGACAGAAGGCAGAGGATTCTCAGCCTGGGCTTTCAGGGTCCACAAGAGAGAACTGCTCCCTTCAGGGACAAGACGGTTGTTTCTGATTTAAATCCATCACCCAACTGGAGAAAAGGGACTGAATTCATCATCGAGTCTCTGAAGTCTTATAATTGCCTAATATTCGACTCCCTGATTACAGTATTTATCTTTTAAAGACCTGGATAAACACACACAGGTGTAACAGTGCCATCACCCACAGCTTTCTTATCTTCGTCCTTTAGGAAACGCTATCAAAGGGCCCCATTGAATCTCATCGAGGTGTTATGTAGCTGATAAACATTTGTTGATCTTTTTACCCAGAGGGGGTCGTGCTCCAGGAGTGGATTAGTGGCCTCCTGGAGCACCGTGGGTTATCTCTGTTTACTAGGCTTGTAACACATAGGCGTTCTGAAGATGAAAGATGCCTCGGAGCGTGTTTGTACCGGACTGCAAAACTCAAAGTCAGAAATATGTTAATAGAAGGCTTAATAAGCTGAACGTGTTTGCTTCTTCCCATTATCATAGGACTGGAAGGGAGTCGCTCTTAGACTCCCACGCTGTGTTGAGGCTGGAGCCATGTGATTTTCGGGTATTTACATACGTCGTTTCATTTGATTCTTGAAACCTGAGGTGGGGGCAGCGTGAGCCCATTTTACAGATAGGGAGCCTCGAGATTTGAAAGATTAGGTCACAGGTTGTGCTGCCCTGGGCTGCACAGCCAGAAAGCAGTGGGCGCGGGCTGTCTCCTCTGCGGCTTCCTGTACGCTGTTCCTCGCGTTGGACTTGTGGCTTCTGAGATATGAACACCTTTGGGGAAAAGTGGAAGGCATTTGTGCAACACACACAGTTTTCCCCTAACACACATTGAATAATGCTTCCTAGAGGTTAAACCGTACCATCAGATAAACTTTCTGAGACATGGGTATTTGAAGTGATGGCCTTCCTTAAAGACACTGATTTTTTTTTTTTTTAGGTTACTTTTAGTTTGCAAGAGGCCTTTGGTTATGTTGGGATTCACTGAATCCATGCGCTTCCTGTAGTGCTCAGTGCTATAGGAGATTGATGTCAGCAAAGTGGCAATTAATTAGGAAGGGTTTGGATCACCGCTGACACCCAGGTCCTGATCAGATCCCACCGAATCATCAGAGATACAGTGTCCTAGAAGCGGTCGCTATTGAACACTTTGGACACAAGGTCAGCGATGGGAAGTCCCGGCTTTAATGGAAGTTCCAGAGGGAAAATGCTGGCTGTGTCTGGAAGGACCACAGACTCATCTAGAACCACTGAGACGTCAGGGGTGGGGAGCCCCGTGTTCCCAGGTGATCAGGGAAGGACGCTGGCAGTACTGTGTCCCCTAGGGGTGCTATGAAGATAGCATCACGTGGCAAACTCCTCCACACTCCAGGCAGGGGTTAGGCTCCTACCTGCTGGCCTGCTTGCTACAGAAAACATGGAGAATTCCTAAGATAACCCTCAAGGTGGAACTTTTATCCCTGCTTCACAAATAAAAACCCTGAGGCGCAAGGACCAGCCCCAGATGATGGAGGGGTGAGCGTTGGATTCAGGACTCTAATCCACCCGCCTCCAGACACGTCCGGGGCTGCTGTCTGTAGCCACTCGGCTACAGGGGCGTGACATCTGCTAGGTCATTAGCGCCGTGAATAAGTCGGCAAGCTGGGAGTTACACGTATTCTCACTAATCACGCGAAGGTGACGCTGCTGTCCACGTTGTATTTTTCATGGTTTCCTTTTCACATTCCTTCCCTGGTGGCTCAGACAGTGAAGAATCCACCTGCACTTCAGGAAACCTGGGTTCGATCCCCAGGTTAGGAAGATCCCCTGGAGAAGGAAATGGCAACCCACTCCAGTATTCTTGCCTGGAGAATCCCATGGACAGAGGAGCCTGGTGGGCTGTAACCCAAGGGGTCACAAAGAGTCAGACACGACTGAGCGACTAAGCACACTTCAGAATTTCTCATCACGTTTAAACCACAGGACAGTACTGTGTGAGCGGAAGAGTCAGAGAATTCAGAGCGAGAGGAAAACGTCAGGGGTTACTTCATATTTAGTCTAGTTTCAATTGTGTGGGGAAAAAAATGTTTCCTAGCCAGAAAAGAATCTGCCTACCTTGCAGGAGACCCAGATTTAATCCCTGGGTTGGGAAGATCCCCTGGAGAAGGGAATGGCCGCTCCAGTATTCTGCCTGGAGAATCCCATGGACAGAGGAACCTGGCGGGCCACAGTCCATGGGGTCGCAAAGAGTCGGACACGACTGAGCAACTAGCACAATTACAGACAGAAAAGGCATAAAATTACCTGAACAAAACTAATATTTCCCACATTTTAAAGCCGAGGACACAGACTCAGAAGTGACAGGCAATCACTGGAAGAAGCAGGAGAACCAGGTCTGAATCTCACGCTGGTGTATCTGCAAGTCAGTCCTTTTGAGCTGTCTTTAATCTCATGTAAAGACAGCCTAGACTTGGCCAGCAGACAGGACGTGTCTGTGGCGCCCCCACATCAGGCCTTCCTCTCCACCATCTTCAGGACGGACCCGGTGGTTCAGCCCCAGCCTCATCTCCCCAAGGCTGCTCTGAGCCTCAGTCCTGTGGACCCTTTGGGTGGACAGCTCTAAGGACAGGCCCCACCAGAGCCTGAGGACCAGTCACTCAAACATTCCTCCTGCTGGCCTGAAGGCTCAGGACGCCACGGCGTCTAGATTCCTAAAGAGGTGTGAGTATGAAAAAGTTACATGGAAATGATCATCATCGATTGGCTCATGCTGACCACTGTGTTGGGGCTTCCTGGGTGGCGCTAGTGGTAAAGAGCCTGCCTGCCAATGCAGGAGATACAAGAGATGTAGCTTTGATCCCTGGGTCAGGAAGATCCCCTGGAGAAGGGAATGGCTGCCCACTCCAGTATTCTTGCCTGGAGAATCCCATGGACAGAGGAGCTACAGTCCGTGGGGTCGCAAAGAGTCGGACACAGCTGAGCAATTTAGCAGACACACACGCACGACTACTCTGTTGAGTGGGTTTCGCTGTGACTGTTAATCCCAAGGTGTGTTTGAAATGAGTGGAGAGGTTTGTGGTTGGCCTTCCTTCTCTGGTGCTGATAAGCTAATTGAACAGATGATGACCATGTACATACCATAGCTTGAGTTAGTTTGCAATAGACATTTAAATCAGAAACTCAAGAGTACAAAGTCATAAATCTAATTATTTCCCCCTTCAACCTTCAGACTTTAATAAGAGATGTGCTAACATGGAAACAGTACAAAACAGCAGTGGAGATGACATCTAATGGGGATGGAGAGCGCAGCAAATAAAAGAAGGCTACTAAATAGGTTAATATCACACACCGAGCTAAGAACAGAAGCCTGATCTGAAGTCTGCGTGGAACACTTCTATCTGTCTCATTCTCTTGCTTTGAAAACTATGCATTATTTAAACGTCTCTTGATGCTGCAATTGTTCATCCTCAAAGAAATAAAAAGATCAAGAGTGGTCCACACATTTTGGAGGTAAAATAAATAGCAGTCTGAAGGAATGTTATTGGTAGAATGTGAATTTGGTATTTATACAGAGCCTGCTTTTGGGCAAATACAACCTGCTCTGGGATGCAGGTGATTAATGCCAAATCCCTTCCATTTAACATCAGAAACCCCGAGATGACAGCATTTATTTACTGACAACAATGCACATCTAAACAACAGGAATGTTTTCCTGGGACAACTCCAGATGGGAGACCAGCAGTTGCAGCCTTGGCTGTGCGGGGCGGGCTACAGGGATGAAGTGGGTTACTCCCCTATACCTACGGACAAAAATCCAGCCAACACGGCCCCTCACTCTGCAATCTTCTGTGCTTGCCTCACACACCCCGAGCAAAAAAGCACTCCCTGAATTTCGTCATCATGGCAATCAGACAAGCGGTCTTTGGGGCGTTTTTCATTTTAAAAAATACATTTGAAATATTTACAAGACATAGTTCATAAAGACAAATGCTTATTTCAATTTTGGCATTACTGACATAACATATATCTCCTTTCTAGCTTAATGAAAAAAAGTTTGTATTTTTGAAATAATGCATTTGACAGACCCTTGTAAATTTACCTGGTAGGAAGCGTTCTTCTAGGCGCCAAAGGCCACCTCTGCAGTAGCCGGCAGGTCAGGTTCAGGAAGCATGTGTATATCCTCGTATTTCCCGCAGATGTGTTAAAACAGCAACACAAGTTATATTCCCAGAGCGTCTACTCTGTCTAACTAGCCCTGTCTGCACCGACACTGACAGAGGATCCCATGATTGATCTCCTTGCCGTGACCGCACTTCGCAAAGCAAGGGCTGTCCTAAGGAATAGATTTTCTGCTTCCATTAAGTATCTGGGCAGATGCTTGCTTCTTTTGTAACAAACTCAAGAAAATAAATTGACTTTGGAAACACATTCTAAATATAATAGAGAAAAAAAGAGAGACAGTGAAAACTAGGTTAAGACCAGAAGTATTTCTATATTGAAAAGGTCTTAAATTTTAAAAAGAGAAAAGGAAATAGGAAAAGATAAAGTTTATCAAAATCATGCCAGAAATGTCTCGGGAATATTAGGTGCAAAAATAAAGACGAACGTTTTCATTACATGCCATAGCCTACAAATAGACCATTTTATAAAAATCTCAGGCTCGTGATGGTACTGACCCAAATTCTCTCCACTGCTCATTCCTCTCCCTCCTCCCAAACCCTGCATTTCCTAACCAAGAAGCTATCGTAGTACCTGCCTCCTGCTTTTCAAAACTGAAAAAAGATGTAGTCTTGCAACCTATAAGAAGTCGAATTTGTAATTTGAAAGGGCCAGAAAAAGAAATACCCATGTCCAGATGCTTTCACTGGAGAATTCACAAACTTTAAAGAATTAACATGGATTTTACAAATCTATTCAGGAAAATAGCAGACAGCAGAGTACTTTCCAACTCATTTTATAAAGTCGGTATTATTCTGATACCAAACCAGCCAAAGACAAAAGAAAACGACAAGCCAGTATTTTCCATGGACTTAAATGTAAAATACTCAAAAAATATTAGCAAACTGAATCTAGCAATGTCCAAAAAGAACAATACACCACAGCCAAGCAGAACTTACTCCAAGGATGCAAAGATGACTCTCTATGGAGAGATAAGTCAGTGTAGTCCATACATCAACGGACTAAGGAAGAAAAACCATCTGCTTACAATACGTGGCACAGCACAAGTACTTGATACGCATTAATAATAATGATTCTTAGCAAACTAGGAGTGCACACATACAAACACACACAAACACACACACACAAAACACACACACACAAACACACACACACACAAAATACACACACACACAAACACACACACACGCACACACACAAACACACACACACACAATACACACACGCACACACACACACAAACACACACACACAAAATACACACACGCACACACACACGCACACACACACACACAAAATACACACACACGCACACACACAAACACACACACACACAAAATACACACACACACGCACACACACAAACACACGCACACACAAAATACACACACGCACACACACAAACACACACACACAAACACACACACACAAAATACACACACACACAAACACACACAAACACAAACACACACACACACAAAGACCCCATAGTTAAAACCACACTTAATGATGAAAGACTGAACATCTTCTCCCTAAGTTTGGGGAAAAGGCAAGTATGTCTGCTCTCACCACTCTAATTAAGCCCAGTGCTATAAATTCCAGCCAGTGCAATAAGGCAAGAAAGAGAAATTACAAGAATATAGATTCAAAAGAGAGAGAGAGAAATTAGCCTGTATTCACAGATAATATGATTGTCCATGTAGAAACCCTAAGAAATCTACAGAAACTTCTAAATTAATAAGTACATTCAGCAAAGTCGCAAGAGGCTAGATAAATACATAAAAACCAACTGTGTTTCTATGAATGAGCAGCACACAGGGGGAAAGCAGGGCGTTTTATCACAATCTTTGCTTCAGCCACTTTGGGACAAGGTCAAAGTCCTAAATTCTAGTACCAAAAAGAGAGAGAAAGAGAGAGTCGGGTTGGCGGGGGCCGGGGGGATTCTCTAGGGAGGGGTCTGTCCCAGGTGTCCCTGCGGCTTTTCCCTCACATGCTCCTGACGGTCATCATTTTTGTCTTCTTTAGCAGCTACTTCATCTCTTGCTGCCAACACCAAAACTAACAGATGGGCCCCATGAAGTTGCTAAGGCTGGGGTCCACCCAGGGGCCAGTGCCCAAAGGAGCCACAGGGTGCTGCCACCCCAGTCTGCCTGCATCTCCCACCTCCTCCATCAGGATGGGCACTGGTCAGCCCATGCTCCACCCCCAGACCCTGCCCCATCCTAGGCTAACACCACAGGGAGAGCAGCCCTCCACCCCCGGACCAGCACTCTCTCTAGAGGGCAAACAGGGGTTCCCGTGTCCCCAGCTCGATCGTATTTATTTGCTGCCTCCTTTCTGAAAAGATTTGTTTCAATTGTACGGGGCTTGATGTGGTCCATCCAACAGTCGCCATACCTGCTTGGAAGTTCCCACCTCTGCGGGCTGCCTCCTCTTGGACCCCCTGCCACTCTCGACCACACCTCTCTTGGGGTGGGTCTGTGGTCAGGATGGTGGTGAGTGCCCAGAGCCAACTGTGCCCGGTCAGAATGACCACCAGTCCTGCTTATGTCCAGTGGGTCTCTTCACAAGAATGAACACAGCTGGCTTGCCAAGGGGACCCCTGGACCAGAAGTCCCATCGTCACCATTCATAGAATGTACACTCAAAATAAGCTGCAGAAGTCAACCTCATTAGAGTCAGTCAGGAGATGCACATTGCATGGAATCTCCTACCGCTCAGAATTCAGCACGAACAAACGGCAGCCCTCCAGCTCGCTGCGAGACCCTCCAGCTCGCTGCCTGCCATTTTGTCCAGCTCATAAAACATTTCTCCGGAGGCCTGTTCGGGGCCCTGTCTGCACGGTGTGTGGGAGGTGTGATCAGCTCTGAGCACAAGTGAGCAGGATGCAACGGGCAGGAAGGAGAAAGCGACACAGAAGTGGCCGGGCAGGAAGGGGCCCCACCGGGCATATCCAAGGAGCGGCCTCCCAAGCTTCAAAGGTGCCCTACGCAGGGCCGGGCTCCAGGGGTCCGGCGAGATGAGAGTCAGGCCGCGGCAGGGGGCCCGACACTTCAAGGAGGGGCTGACCTGTGACCACCCCTCCCCGTGCACACTCGGGGGCTAAGGGGCCCCCTCCCTGCCCCCGGCAGGACAGCCCAGCGTCTGCCCTGGAGGGTCGGGCGTCTGCCACTGTGATGGCCGTGCCCAGGGGGCCGCAGAGCAGAACGCAGGATGGAGATCGGGAGAAACCAGTGCCCTGGCGGGGGAGGGGCACACGGGGCGGTGCCAGACGACCCAGCCTCCCCTGCCCCTGGGCGGGGGGTGTATTTCAGCAGGATGGAGGAGGGAGCTGTGTCCAAACCGGGGCGGGGCGGCAGGGGCCTGATGGGATCAGGCAGGAGGGAGAGGATGCTCGGCCTCAATGGCCTCTCCCCGGGGGGTGGTCGACGTGCAGCCCTGCAGGGGAGGCCTCCGCGCCGCCGCCCCGCGTCGCGATTGGTTTACATGCCTCTTGTCCCGCGTCGTCTCCGCTTACAGCTGTATATCTTTCTTATGGTTCAATATTTACCAAAGAACGGCAAAATTAAAAGAGATCCCATAGCTGGAGAAGACAACATAATTATAAGGGTCAACTTGATAAGACATATAATCTTCAGAAACCTGCAGGTTCGCCTAATACAATATTTATATCAGTCACTGTTGGACACCCAGAGCGGCGAGAGAACTGATGCTTCCGCCTCGCATTTCAGGGTGTGCGAAAATGTCTCGGTGGCGCCAGAGGCAGGGGCGGGGTGGGGCTTCCCATTTAACCGGTTCACGCCCTTCTCTTATAGCAGGCAGCAGCCATGCTAGCGGCTCAGTACTGTCCGACTCTTTCCTCACAGTATATTGAGACTAAAATTACCAAGAACAATGACTTTCATATCAGGTTTGAATCCCGTTTCTTTTATAAATCTGAAGGAAGCCATTTTTTCCTTTAGTTGCATTTCATTTAAAAAATAAATAAAAAATAAAAACACCGGCAAAACCTGATCCTTGGTCCCCCATTCCATTGAGAATTATGCAAGGTGTATGTTACACCATAGCTTTTATTCCCATATGTTTGAATATTTTTAAAATAGCATAAGACTTTTCTTTTGAATCGTTGAAATCAAGCCTCTTATAACAATGTAACAACAAAAAGCCACAGTCTTATCACTTTGTTGTGTTGACTTTACCATGTGAGTTTTCAGCAGTGATTTGATCACAGACCTCTTTTTGGCTCTGGGGACACTGTCCTGCAATTGCCCTGCCTACACAAACCCAGCACTTAGCAAGGAAGAACGTCTGAGTGCACTGCGGTTCCGGGCTGGAGAGCGCGGAGGTCTCGGAAGTGGAGGGGTCTCGCCCACGTCCGGGCTATCCAGCTCCTGCGTCAGGGGCTGTGGGCCTGGGACCAGCTCGAACTTAAGCTCTCAGCACCTCGTGTCCTTCCTCTGAAGGCTGGGTTCAAGGTGACTGCTTATAAAGTCCCGTAAGGATCTGAAGTTGCCCGTCTGCGGTACAGAGTCACCGATGACCTCACCAACAGCGCTCCTGCCAGGGGCTCTAACACCAGCTACAGACAAGGAGCCGAACCTGGGCGTCCTCATCTCTAAGACCCAAAGGGAAGCTGGCAGCACAGCCAACCGCTCTCCAGATCACTCAGAAACACAGTCACCCAGGGCTGACACGCCTTCTCACTGACGTTCCGGAAAGTTTCCTCTTGTGGGCTGTTTCCTTTCTTTTATGCTATTTGTCATTTTATGAAGACCACTTCGGCACTTAGGGGGCTAGTTAAAAGGTGTCGTTAAGTTTTATTTATGAAATTATGGAAACATTTCCAAACGTTGAAATCATAAGAGGCTCACTAAAAATACAGCCTCGAGCAATGGCAATAAAGGGAGCGGGGTGGGGCGGGCGCTCGGCACTGGCAGATGCCAACCAGGGTGCACGGGGGGGACCACCAGCCGGGTCCTACCGCAGAGCACGGGCTGGCAGAGGCAGCATCCGGTGAGAAACCATCGGGGAGAAGAGCGCACGCCTCCGTCACCTTGCTGCACCGCAGAAATTAACACATCGTAAGTCAGCTCCAGCCAAACTTTCTTAAAATGGACAGTCAGAATGTTCCTGTAAAGGGGGGGTGGTAGGAAGCCTGTGTGGTCTTCAGTCGCGGGTCCCATCCAGCCTGCTTGTCCCGGGTCCCTCTGAGCCCACCCGCACCCACCTGAGCCCCGAGACTGCTCCTTTACTCTCTCCTAGGTAACACCCCCTAACGTCGCGCTGAATGTGCCCCTGCTTCACAGAGTTGGGAAACCAGAGGCAGAGGTGGCAAGCACAGACCCAGCCAGGAACTGCACAGCTGGACCGGATCAACACCATCACCTGGTTTGAGGGTTTTGCTTTTTGTTGGAGAGAAATAGTCGATTCAGACGAAGGCAGAGGCTGTGTCTCTGTGTGGGCTCTGCGTGGCGGTGTCCAGGCCTGAGGCTCGGCAGAAGGATGCTCTGTCTGTGCTAGACGTTCGATAAAGTGTCCCTCAAGAAATGACCATAGTAAAGACGGCCACGGCCAGAGGAGACGAGGCCATGAGCTGTGTCCATGTCCGTGTGCCTTCTGCACCGCGGGCCGGGTCACACGGCCTGGGTCGGGGTCCATGGCAGCCCAGGGGTCAGACGGAGGTCTGTGGTCCCCAGCGCCGGGCTTGTCCTCTGGTTTCCGCACCCCAGGTCAGGATGGGGCTGGCCTAGGGGAGCCAGGGGCTGGCTGGGGGCCTAGAGGGTCACCCAGGAACAGAAAATTACAGAGCAGTTCCTGTTCGCTCTTCCCCTTAGGTCACCGGCCATCACCAAACTGTGCCAGGACTGTCAGAGCAGGACCCCCGAGGCTGCTAATCATCATAATTCAGGCCCCCTGCTGCCTGTCGGCCTGTGACCACCTCTGAGAGGGGAGGCGGGGACAGCTCTGTGCAGTTGACCACACGGAGGCCTGGAGGGCATGCAGGGCGTACGTGGACACCACGGAGGGCATTCGTGGCTGGCAGAGTCAGGGAGAGAGCCCAGCCTCCCACCCAGGCAGGCGGCCAGCCAGGGAACGCCGGAGCAGCGGGCAGATGAAGCGCACGGCAACCTGCGGCTGTTCCTGAGCTGTTCCTGATCTCCAGAACTTGGCCCTGTTTTCTGAAGAAGCTGCCCTAACAGCCAGGAGCTGGTCGTTGTCCCAGGCTGTGCACGATGCTTTTGCTTTGTTCTGTTTTTTTTTTTTTTTTTTTTTTTCATTTCTATGTCTTTTAATCATTATTATTATTTAATTGGAGGATTATTGCTCTGCAGTGTCATGGTGGCCTCCGCTGCACTTCAGCATGAATCAGTCATAATTATACACGTACCCACTCCCTCTTGGGCACCACCCCCCCTCCCACCCCTCTAGGTCCTCACGGAGTGCCAGGCTGGGCTCCCTGCATCAGACAGCAGGGTGAAGTAAGTCGGAAGGAGAAAAACAAACCCCACATACTAACACGCGCGTGTGCACAGCCTTTGGGGCACGCGCCAGGCAGCAGGAGTCTCACTGGGCCTCCTCCCACCCCCCGTCTGATGCTCCTCAGCCTTGGGGACTCGGTGTGGAGAAGGGCCCGTGTGTGTTTGTAACCGGTGCTGCTGATTAAGTTACTACGAGTGATCACGGACAGCAATAAGTGCGTTAGGGGCTGGGATTTCATCTGCTCTCAGATCCTGAAACAGGTGCTCACCTAAAGGCTGACGACCGAGCAGGAGGGCCCCCCTGCTGGGGACCGCCACCTCACCCGGCACCCCCTAGACGCGGCCCCTTGACGCCCAGGGGTACATCACACCCACCTTCGCAGCCAGTCTAAGTTTCAGTGGAAACATGGGGGGAGAAGGACAGAGTGACGTGGGGAGTCTTTGGGCGCAGGGCAGAAGGGAGACAAGGTGTTGCGAACACGTGCAGCGGGGAAGGGACACAGCAGGGCGTGCTCTGAGCGCAAAGGACTTTCATCCTCGCTCTCCACGCGCGTGAGAAATGCCAGTTTTGTTCACACTGCGCAGTTACACACATGACAGGGTAAAGGCGTTTTTAAGCTGAAAATTTGGTAATGTGGCCTCAAGAGTCATCTGAGAGTGGCTGACTCTACAGTCATACAAATTGCTTTTGTATTGCTGGCTGCACTTGGAGATGTGATCAGATAAGCTAAAATAAAATGTGTTAAATTTAACATTGTGGCCATTCTGTCATTTCATTCAAGCCCCCCCCCAAATTGCTGCAGTATAAACCATTAGGGTTTCTCTTAAGTTCCTTCTCTCTTCTCTTTTTAATCCCAAAGAAATGGCTATAATGATTTGCTAATAAAGTGACAAAGAGGAACAACCTCAATTCATTCAAAGGCTGTATGCAGAGAAGACACAATTCTAACCCCACACAGAGCTAGAGAAGGTCGGCCTGCCCAAGAGGACCCCTTGTCTGTGGGTTTCCTGGCGGGACATGGCCGCCTCCCGGCCGGGACTCCTGGGCAGCAGAGCCCTGGGCCCAAGGAACCGCGGCACCCTCCTCCCCGGCTGCTGTTAAAGCCAGGGACATGTCCGGCTGCCCTGGGTACCCCCACTGTTAAAGGCCTCACCCCACACAATCTCAAAGGCACACACGCCCAAACACCCCACATGTGACTTAATGTTCTGCTGTGAAGTTTTAGAAGCGTTTTGTAATTGTCCCTCTAAGAGATGGCGTGGAGCGGTGGTTACGGGCTGAGCTCACACCGCACTTCTGCGTAACCTGAAGGCAGTTGCTCGACATCTCTGTGCCTCGCTCACGAAACAGGAGTAACTCGAGTGCTTTTATTACAGGTTATCATGACAAGCAAATGAACCAATAGGCACTCGGAGGCAGAAACGTGTCCAGCAGGAAACCAGCCCGAGGCGAGCCCTTGTTAGCCTGTGGCTGTGTCAGCGAGCGGAGATAAGTCACCTGATCAGCAACGGGCTGTGCCGTCTCGGCAATTACTGTGCGCACTCGGGGGTCCTTGTGGAAGAAGAGCCAGCTTCTAAATTGTTTCAAATGTGCCCACCAGCCTCCTCTGTCCCTGGGATTCTCCAGGCAAAAATACTGGAGTGGGTTGCCATGCTCTTCTCCAGGGGATCTTCCCGACCCAGGGATTGAAGCCGGGTCCCCTGCACTGCAGGCAGATTCTTTACCTTCTGACCCACCAGAAATCCAAAATATAAATCGCCCTGTTAAAAAGCCTTCCTATAAAAGTCTCTCCTCCAGAGTGATGCTGCCTGTCCTCGTGGCCACGAGACCACTGCCCGTCTCTCTCCCCGACGTCCTCCCATCAGCACTGCACGCAGAGGTCAAAGGCGCGTTAACATCACGGGGCATTGGACAGCCAGCCACCCGCGATCACTGCGAAGAAGTAGGGAGCTGCGGACAGGCTGACGCTGCTCAGCACCCCTGCCTCGACGTGGACAGTACTCCTCACACAGCACGGCAGCCAATGGACCTCACCCTCTGACCGATTGCAGAGCAGACTGAGCCAAGCCAGTGGGGAGACGCTGATGGCCTTGATGGTGGCTCTTCAGATACACCTCCATCCCACAGGCACGGTTTCTGCTTTCCTTCCCACCCGACTGGAGAGAGGGGACATGTTTCTCACAGAAGAAAACAGTAGCCTGAGAAAGTGGAAGACTACTCCGAGGACCCGAGCAGCCAGTCGGGACCAGCTGCCTCAGGCCTGCGTGACTCGGAGCAGGCGACTCTGACACCGCCTCATGCTGTGCAGCCCACGGCTCACGAACCCGGGCTGTGCTCCACGGCCCTGGGGCTGACATCTGCATACCTCACCTGCAGTCCTTCTGCGTGGGGGACCTGCTTCTCCTCCCCACCTGTTTATTGATGCAACTAGTCACTCATCTATACCCACATGGACTCACGAATGTTCATTTTACACTTGCAGTTGCAATCTAACGCTGCGTTACTTGTCTTTTTGCTCAGACTGGTCCAGCTTTCAGTGCGTCAGCATCCCTGGGTCCTGTGACGTCCCCACGTTCCTGGGTGGATTTTCTCAGCAGGCCTTACTTGCTGACCCGACACGCTGCCCCAGGCTCATCTTGTATAACATGCTTCCTACGCAAGTTCCCAGTCCTGGAATCAGTGCTTTCTCTTAGGAGGCTGGAATTAGAAACCACGATCCAGGTGCCAGGGTGCTTGATGGCATTGCTTCTGAGCCTAGGTCCACAGCTCCGAGCGCTTCTGTATGCAACCCCCCGTATCTACGAGAGTCAGAGATGAGCCTGCACTGATGTCTCTAACGCTAACCCATCCCCACATGGACCATTCCAGCACCGCGCCTGCTTATCTGCAACCTCCAACACCAAGACCGAGGGACTTGGAGGCGGGATTTTAATCCGGATCTTTCTAGTTCTAGCAGCCACACCTGTAACCACTATACCACACTGCCTCCCAGTTACAGTGATTTAATGGATATGATTATTGTATATAAAATGCAGCTTCTAGAACATACTAGGCGCTTGGCACCAGCCCAGCCTCAAGCTAAGCCCACTCCTGGCACCCCAGTGCCCATGGGCCAGCCTGGCATCTAGAGTCACAGTCATGCCTCCAGGGCCATCGCGGGGGGATCTGCTCGCTGTGTCCTCCGTCCTCTGCCACGGTCTCCCTGGGGCTGCCCTCCTTTGGACTCTGGGCAGCAGGCCACAGTGCAGTCACCGGGGCTCCTCTGGGAAGCCCTCATAGCACCCTGGTTGTCACATCCTTGTGTGAGCTTCTGTTCTCGCCTGCAATGCAGAGTCAGCGCTGACAGAGGACCTGCCCCCCAGAGACCATGAGGCAGCAAGGCCGTGCTAAGGACACACACAGATACAGGGATCTGGGCCCCTCAGCGCCATGGGACCAGACTCCGGTGGCCGCGAACCTCCCGGCCTGGCCCCTCGCTGTCCTTCCCTGTGGGTCTCAGCGCAGATCGCAAGCCCTAGACTCATGCGCCAAACAGGGGCCACCTCTCGCTTTGCGCTCCCCAACCAGGCAGGGACCCTTCACTCAGGTTCCGTCTCATCGAGTCTAAGCTGTCCTCGAATGATATTTTGAGACCAAATAAACGACTTCCCCTTCTTTTAGTTCTTTGAAGAGCCACTTAAGACTTTTCTTCTCAGAAAAACAGAATAGTGTCGTCAGTCAGTGCTCAATAAATTGTGGTTGAATGAATAAATACAGTCGGAAGATGGTTATTTCCTCAAAGGGGCTCAGTGGTGTCTCACGATTTACAAGGCATGCTGAGCAGCTGCTCTGTTTAGACTTGCAGGGTCCTGATCCTCCCGTGCCCAAGTCCACCCTGCACCTGCTCAGGGTGCCCCGGGAGGGGGCAGGCACAGACCCAGGACCCAGCCCCTTCCTTCTGCTCCAGAGCATCAGGGTCTCAACAGGGCGAGGGGGGACCCCTGGGAGGACCCTCCAGGTGAGGGGCTGAGGAAAGGGGAAGCCTCCGTGGTGTTGGGGTCGGGGCCAGACACACGGGAAGCCCAACGTCTGCCTTTCTGTGGGGGCGTGGGTGACGAGAGGGGGAAGGGCAAAGGGGGCGCCAAGTCCGAGACGAGGGAGGTACAGGGAGTTAGCGGAGCCGGGCGCATCGGTGCCGGGTGTGAGTCAAGAGAAGACGAGGCGAGGAGCGCGGGAAGCGGCTTGGCTCGGGGGCAGTAAACTCATCACTGCCGTCCGTGGGCACTGCGAGCCATCCCCGCCAGGTCCCTGCTGCAGAACGGCCGAAGTGCTCAGGGCACTTGCGTATGGAGGGCAAGTTTTATGTGATTGCAGCACAAATCCCCATCGACTCTGCGTGGTCCGGGTTCGGGGGTAGGGGAGGAGCAGTCAGTGGCATGGTCTCACCAGCAGATGAACAGTGGCCAGACGGGAGAGGTGCTCTTTGGGGGACCGCTCCTCACTCAGAGGCTCGTGAGTCCCCCGCCTCTCCATCCAAGGGAAGAGACGCAGGGGCAAGAAGGACATCGTCTGAGACACAGAGCCCAGAGTCAGAAACGGCCGAGCAGAGCGCGGGCCGCACTTCTCTTACAGCTTCTCATCTCCGTCAAGGGCAAACGTCTACCCTTGGTAGGCTCATTGCCTCACCTTTTAAAATTCCCTGGCAGGGGTTTTTCCTGAGGATTATTTAAGATACTGACAAAGAATCTCGCAGCTTCTGGAACCTGCCAGGTAGTTTTAACAGATGAGGTGTTGTATCTTCACACGTCACCCACCGAAGTGTAGCACGCATTATATGTTTCATGTCACTCATACAGCGTTCAAAGTGTTACTGATTAAACATTAGAAGGGCTCCCCTGGTGGCTCAGACAGTAAAGAATCTGCCTGCAACGCTATAGCCCTGGGTTTGATCCCTGGGTCGGAAAGATCCCCTGGAGGAGGGCATGGCTACCCACTCCAGTGTTCTTGCCTGGAGAATCCCATGGACAGAGGAGCCAGGCGGGCTACAGTCCATGGGGTCTCAAAGAGTCAAACACGCCTGAGTGACTAACAACAGCCATTAGAAGGAAGAGGTGCTCTTGTGGGAAATGTTCACAAAACCAGGGCTGCTAATCCGGACAGGACTGGTTTACTGATCTGAGTAGCTTCTAGGAGGTCTGTCCACGTAGAGACTAGATTTGAAGGTCCCCTGTCCTGCCGGGCCCTCTCAGGGAATCCCGTTTTCTGGAACTCCGGTTACTTAGGACATGGAGGGATGCTCTCAGTAGTTTCCAGAGTTTCGGCCAGCCCTACCATTCCAAGATGGCTCACCTGGACTGAGGTTGGACTGGAGGGTGGGCACTGACCGCCAGGATGAATGCTTACGGCTGCTGCAGGGTCTCTGCTCTGACAGGTGCGCCGAGAACGCAGAGGCCGTCCTGCCTACATTCAGCAGCAGCGCCTGCATGAGGGACATGAGGCAGTCCTCACTACGTGGTCTCTGGTACCAGCTGCTCCTGGACTCTTGCCTGTTTGCTAAGGAGAGGGAGGAGGGGAGGAGCAGCACCTCCTCTGGGTGACCAGGGCAGCAGGCTGAATGCCCCATCGGGCATCTCAGGGCGGGGCACCCTGCACCAAGTTCCCCACACTCACAGGACCTTCAGGGCGAGTCTGACCCTTCAGGGTGGGTTTGAACGCTGAGCCCACCCGGCACCCCGCCAGGGTAGACAGGAAACGTGCTGGATGAGACCGAGGGCGGCAGCCCAAATGAGGAGCCCCGCAGCATAGGTCCCAGGACCTTGTTCTGACGGGCCCTGCACGCCTGAAGCCACTTGTCACGCCTCGAGTCACCGAGACGGGACTCAAGCCTGCCCTGCGGATGCTCCTCCTTGGCCAAGCTTTGCATTCTTCCGGCTCCTTCCCTTTCTCAGCCCCAGCCTTTGGCTCGGGAAGGAACAATGTGGGTACTTAGGAAGCTTGGTAATTAACCAGTTAAGCCCGGCTCCTGGATCCTGTTTGCAGATCCTTCCTGAGTTCTCAAGGGTCACAAGGTACTTTGTATGGTCCCCACCCGGAACCACAGGAGGTCAGACTCTCCACAGGAGAGGAATTATCTTCAGTGTGGACACAGCGCCGCCTGCCCCTCCCCCGCCCCGCGCGGTAAATCCAGTTTAAGGAGCCCCTTACGCCCAGCGTGGCCCAAAGTCATCTCTCTTTGTTAGGCTTATTGTGGATCCTCAAGTTATACACAGGGTTTAGATATTAATTTGCCTTTCTGGGGATTCTGATTCCAGAACACCAAGGAAAAACGTGGTGATTGTTATCGTATTATTTAAATATAGCATGTATTTACCTAATAATACACCGTCATTTTTCTCAGCTGTATATGTAATAAATATACCCCCATCCATAATTCCCTGTGATATTTATCTGAGGGATATAAACATTCCTCTGAATAATAGTGCTTGTGTAACCTCCCCTGACAGTGTGTCTATTAAAGAGGAAATTAACTATACAAAGGCACGGGGAAAGCCTCCGTGAGGAAGTAATGAACTTAGCACATTCGAGAAAGGAAATGAAAGGTGGGCTGAAGCCCACACTTCCCCTCCGGCTCCTCACGAGCCATCACTTATCACGCAAGCACGGCTGGAGGGCCTCCGCGCCCACACGCGTCCACGTGCAGACCCCGGCTGGTCATGTGCTGGACACGGAAGGAGCTGCAGAGACCTGGGCGGACTCGCAGGCCAGGGAAGAGAGGAGCTCCCGGAGGAGGGGCTCTGCTTCTGCAGGAGGCAGCTTCTCTGCTTACTCCTGCTCGCCGGTGATTTACCCTAAATTACTCCCCAAATTCGTTTGCAGCTCACCATCCAGTTTCCAATTTGGAAGCAGCCGTCCAGCCTAGAGTCTGACGATTATCTTTCCTTATATCTCCCCTGGACTTTCTCTTTTTGAAAACACACAACCCAGTGTGGTATGGAGTTGTCAGGTGTGGGTGCCATCAGAGGTGTGCTTAGTAACACATTCCTGTGTTGAAACCAGCTACACGTTGGCATTCAAACTTTAAAAAAAAATTTGAGGAGAATTGGGGAGTGCAATAAAAATGTAACGAGTGTCAGTGCTTTCCTCATAGATATTATCCAGAACATAAGCTTATTTTTCTTTTACTATTGAACTATTTCTGGCAGAAAATCTGCCTAAAATTGCCATTTCATTGAGGTCTAGTTAAATTAATAATTAGTCAACTAATTAAGTATGGCCACAGTGATTTATTAATTCTTTTAAAAGGAAGGAGAAAAGTTTTAAATTGGGGGGAAAAACCCAAAGTAACATTTTACCATTATTTTCTGAATGATGAAGAAAAGCTATGCCCCAGTAGTGAAAATGTCCCTAGTCAAATAAAACGTCCCCCCTCAACTGAAAAGCAGCGTTCATGACTTTTCACCGGTGAGTTTGCTTGAACCGTGCTTAGGTCAGCTTCCTGTCTGGTCCAGAGCATGAGAAGACAGTGCATATTGCAGCTATAAAGTAAAAGTCATCATTTTAAAAGCCCTCCTGTAAGGCCTTTAAAATCAACAGTCAGACGACCATTAGAGTAATTACCAGTCCCCAGACCGGGAGCTTAATCAGGTGGGAGCGAACCCCCTGCGGGGGCCTGGAGGCTGCTGGCCCGGAAGCCCCCTGGCTCCATCCCCGCATCCGTCCCCCTCCCCCGCTGGCCCTCCGCTAGCACCACAGCTGACAGTGACCACTGAGACCCTTTCCCCAGACATATTTCACATTCTAGAACAGTGTCGTGAGTACAGCCCGGAATGTCAGAATTTCACTCCAGCAGACAGCTCTGCTCACTGGCTCACTCTCCACGCGAGGCTTTGTTGCTTGTTTTTGTTTTTCTATAGGTTTGTTGTTGTTCAGTCGCTCAGTCGTGTCCGACTCTCTGCGGCCCCCTGGACTGCGGCACGCCAGGCCTCCCTGTCCATTGCCATCTACCAGAGTTTGCTCAGACTCTTGTCCATGGAGTCGGTGATGCCATCCAACCATCTCATCCTCTGTCGTCCCCTTCTCTTCCTGCCTTCAGACTTTCCCAGCATCAAGGTCTTATCCAATGAGTCAGTTCTTCGAATCAGGTGGCCAAAGTATTAGATCGTCAGCTTCAGCATCAGTCCTTCCAGTGAATATTCAGGACTGATTTCCTTTAGGATGGACTGGTTGGATCTCCTTGCAGCCCAAGGGGCTCTCAAGAGTCTTCTCCAACACCACAGTTCAAAAGCATCCATTCTTCAGCACTCAGCTTTCTTGATGGTCCAACTCTCACATCCATACATGACTACTGGAAAAAACCATAGCTTTGACTAGATGGACCTTTGTCAATATCGGTATAAATGTCGATAACTGGATTAAATTCCCAATTCTTGATCATACTACATGCAAGGGAGTAAAGAAAGGAAAAGAGAAAATTCGCTCATGTCTGGGTTAACTGGTCTTATTCAGAGACAGGAAGTGAAAGCGTTTCGAGCTCACCTCTTGCTAACTTCTGGTCTGCCTTCCTCTTCCCCACAAAGCCTGAGGCTTTCCAGCCCTGCAGGCGCCCCAGGCACCCCCCCTGGCCACCTCCTGACCCTCTGCTGGGCACGCACCTGCCTGGAACATCCCCGCTGCAGAGCCTGGACTGGCTCCTGGCCCGGTGACCACAATCTTGAAAGCCACTTCCAGGCAGCGATGTCGAATGTAGTGGCGAGAATTACATGAAAAGGGAATTCATGGAAGGTGGCAGGGTTCTTGCTAGTGCCTCTGTGTCAGCGCCTCTTCAGCTGACACCTGCCCGTTAACCCTGTTTCTGCAGCTGGTGGTGATTCTAAAGCGTGGAGCCTGCAAACGTACGCTCCTACACCTCCCTGTAGATGCCTGTGTTCGCATTCCTAGCTTCTGAATCTAATCCGTAGTTGCGAGTGGAATGTTCTTCAGAGGCCGAGTGTGAAGCAGGCCTGGGCCTCGGCTTCCTCACGGACACGGACGAGAAAAGCCCCTGTTCTCACGCGCCCTCACCAAGCCCCAGACCTTTCATTTCGAGGGAAATCCATCAGGATCCCCGGGTGGAGATTTGCTAAAGTGGAAGAGTCCTGAGAAGCAGGCGAACTGGAGAAGCAGGGGCGGCCCTGGGCCACCTAGATCATCACGACCTGGACGGACACTAATTCCCGCTTCCAGGCGAGGCGGACCGTGTGGGCACGTCCACGCCGCCGCCTGCCTGGACACACGGGCGGGACAGCGCACACAGCGCTGAGGCTCCTTCGCCCGGCACCCGGATCTGACGGCTTGCAGAGATCCTCAGATCCAGAGCCGGCCAAGAAGAGAGCAGAAACAGATGAAGTTTAAAAATAAAAATTTTATTGCCGGTGTTTCAGGCCAACACAAGCAGAGCCTCTCCCCGCCCCTGCAAGTCAACATGCCACAGCGCACCGCGAGTGCCTTCCATTCCCCTCTTTCACGCTAGATTTACCTGAGAGATGAGTGTACTTAAGCAAATAGCACAGACAACCTCAATAGGACAGGTGCTTTGAATGGACATGGAAGGTCATTCCTATTATTTCAATTAACAACGCAAGCTCCAGAAACACACGCGAGTGAATTAATTTCAAGCTCCCATTTGATGCTCCCAGCGAGGACATCTTTGGGCCCCCCGGTTGTCTTGGCAACTCCAGGATCCTAGCCTGCAGAAGCAGCCTCCGCCAGCCCCCTTCCCGGCGCACGCACAGTTCAGATAGTACATTAGCCGAAGAATATGATGTCCATGTAAATGCTGAGATATTTTCGTTGCCATAGAGATAAGAAGAATGGCGAAAATACAGGAGTACTTGACATACTCCGAGGCAGACTTTTAATTAAAAACACAATCTCAGATGACAGCACCAAGATGGCCGGCCACACGCGGGGCTTTCAAGCTCCCTCGCTTCGCGAAGTGTCCGTCTGGGCACCGCGGGCAGAGTCGGAGCCGCCCAGCCACTCGGCCGCTGAGGAGGCAGAGGTGCCGTGTCCAGGCCCGTCCCAGCGCACGGCGCCCGGGCAGGGCGGGGACTGGGAGACAGCAAGGACAGTTCAGCATGCTGGTCCCGTTTCTGCAGAGCCGGGAAGCCGCATCGGGGACCACTTCCTTGTGCGTCCTAGGCTGTGGAGCCCGGGGCTCCGGCAGGAATAACCTTGCCTGCGCCGTGATCTCCTCCTTGTCAGCCCTCCCCCTCTGAGGGACAGTCTCACAGTCCCTCCAGGGAGGCAGCTTCTTAGACCCTGGGGGCACAGCAAAGCTTGCCAGGAACCGTTCTCCTAAAACCATGTTCTGAAGAGCTGGGGGAGGGGGGAGGTTCTCCAAAGTTAATATTTAATTTTTACAAAAACTGCAGACATTTCCACAAGCTTCCATCAAAGACACCTGCTGCTAAATTACTCCTTAGTTGGTTATAACCTGAAAGATGCCAGTGCGTGCAGGCATGCTGAGGCACATCAGTTGTATCCGGCTCTTTGCGACCCCATGGACCGTATAGCCCACCAGGCTCCTCTGTCCACGGGATTCTCCAGGCAGGTGTACTGGAGTGGGTTGCCATGCCCTCCTTCAGGGGATCTTCCCAACCCGGGGTTTGTAACTGCGTCTCTTACATCTCTTAAGTCTCCTGCATTGGCAGGCAGGTTCTTTACCCCTGGCGCCACCGGGGACACTCTGAGAGATGCTGTAAACGCTCTCAGTACAGCGCCCCTGGGGGAGAAGGCGCCGGGGATGAAGGGCCCACGAGGTTGGAGGCGTGACTTCCTGCCTCGCTTGGTCAGCGGCCCCCACGCCTCCCTCCCCCCAGGAACTGCCCCGCTCCACCCGCTCAAAGCATTTCTCCTCTGCCCAGCGCCGGGTCAGAGCTCTCCCGGATCCCTGCCCATCCTGCCTCCTTTCTCATGCAGTCCTGCCCATTTTCCCAAGGCCAGCCACCCTCTGACGTGCTGCCCGCCTGCCCAGAACTGCTCCCGGTCTCCAGGCAAACGGTGCCTGGCCTTCTGCACCTGGCTGTCCAGCCCCAGCTCCACCCCTGCTGGCGTCACCCCACTCCCGCCGACCACCGGACCGGCTCTTCTCTCTGCGTCCACCATCTGCACACGCGCAGTGACCTAGGGCTGAGACCCGAGGCTTTCCAGATGCTCCGCTGGCCACGAGCTCAGAAAGTCTGCACTGAGCGTCACTGATTGTCAAGGTGAAGCCGCTCCCCCGGCCAGGAGTGGACCCCTACTGAGGACGGGTCATCCCGACCCTCTCCCCGGGACACCGGGCGGGGCGGGCCCGCCGCGGTCACTCTGCACTCAGGGCCTCCCAGGCTGGTTTGCCTCAAGAAGCCTGCGGTGTGTACCTCCGTGGGGTCTCTGCTGTTCAAGGGGAGGGGATTCTCACCACCCACAGCCCCTCCATGCCACCCCTGAACCCCTTCTCTCTGCTTTAAGTGCCATCCGAGGAGCAAGCTGCGTCCTAAGTCGCAGCTGTGAGGGATCGCTTCTGGTCAGTAACTCGGTTCATGTGTTTCTCATGAAATAGATGTCCCCGTGTGAGCTGTCAACCACGTGGTGGGAGCCACATGTGAAGTGTGACAGGAGAGCCACTTGACCCGGGGGGATGGTCCGGGGTCCGAGGTCCTCGAGCCATCGTGGTGCCGGGCCCTGCCCTCTGGCCCCAGCGTTTGTGGGGTGGGCCACCCCTGCTCTGACCCGCTGCAGCCAGCCCTCAGCTGATTCAGGCGGTGCTCACTGACCACCGGGCCCTGCAGAGGAGCACGCGCCACAGTCCTGGGTCCCCGAGCGCATGCAGGTGGGTGGGGGCAGATGGGGACCAGCAGCCCTGCAGGGCTTGGGCACTGCGGCATCAGGATCCACTGCGGTCAGAAGGGCTGGGGACTCAAGATGTGACTGGATCCAGGGGTGCAGGATGGAGCAGACCAAGGGCTGGTGTCCAGGAGGGGCGAGGCGGGAGCCCCAGACCTGGAGTGGAGCAGCCCCCCGTGCACGGCTCAGGCTCCTCCGGGAATGCAGGGACACAGTGGGTGTGGGAGGCAGATGCAGGCAGTGGGTGCGAGCTCTCCTCTGGGGCCAAAGAGGCGTGCCAGGACTGGAGTCTGCTAACAGGGAGCAAGGCAGCACATGGATTGAAGACCCCCGCCACGGGACACACTCTCCCCTCCCAGGCCCCTCGAGCTCTCCCGGCACCAGAGTCTATTAACGGGGGGCAAGGGAGCATGTGGGATGGAGACCCCCGCCACGGGACGTGCTCTCCCCCTCCCAGGCCCCTCGAGCACACCCCCACTGACCTGGCCCTCCCGTCCACTCCAGGCCTCACCCCGGGGGGCCAAGCTGCCCCCTCCATGGGGCTGGGCCGTGAGTGACAGCTTCTCACAAGCTACTCGCCCTTGAAGGCTCCTGCCTGGAGGTGGCGTGGCTGGCCTGTCCTTCCTATGATGGGATGGGACCTGGGCCCCCTGGAACGCCTGGGTTTAGGACAAGCCTGGAGTGAGAGTGGCTGCCCAAGCCCACCCACAGGCCGAGGGTCCTGAAAGGGGACCACCCAGGCGCAGACAGGAGAGGGCAGCTTGGCGGGGCCCAGGGGCTGGCGGCTGGCCAGGAAGCTGACCCGCCGCAGGAGGGGCTGGGTGCGGTCCCCCCAGCTCTGTGCGGCTGCCCTCCTCGCTCCTGGAGGGGGTGGCTGGACGGTGGGGAGTGCGGTCAGCGCGCTCAGTGGCTCTGGAGATGCCTGCTCCACAGGAGAGGCCCCAAGGACCCTCATCTCCCCACGGGGTCCGGGCCCTGCCAACTCCCTCGGCCAGAAAAGAGAACGCGCCTTCCAGTGGGCGCGCCCGCCAAGTCCATCTGCACCTCTCCCGGGGCTCCCCCGGGAAGCACGGCCTCCTGCCAGGACTGACACGGGAGGAAGGGAGGGTCGTGCAGACAGACCAGCGGCCAAGCTGCAGACAGCCCGGCCTGGGGGCCCCCAGGCCCAGGCCCAGGCTTCCCCACGTCTGAGGGGGAAGCACGGGCACGCAGCCTCGAGATGGAGCTGAGGAGCGCCCGAGGAGGGGCCTGGTGCAGAGGGCACCGGCCGGCCCAGAGCTGCACACAGTGCCCGCTGTGCCCTCAGGAAGGCGTCAGCCCCGCATGGGCCCGAGGCCCACCCCGCCCCACCAGGGGCTTCAGGAGAGGAGCGGGGGCACCCTGACCCCAGCTCTCTACCTGGCCCCAGAACTGGGCCATGACCGCCTCACAGTCATTTTGAGAATTAAATAGCGTATGGAAATCCTTAGCACTAACTGCTAATACACGCTCATTGGAAGCATGGGGCTGCTTATTAGGGCTCTTCAGAGAGAGAGCACAAGTAACGGGGGGCTGTGGCCCTGTGCGCATGTCTGCACATGTGAGGGGGGCATGGATTCAGTTTAGGGGGTCAGCCCGTGTGATTACCAAGACCAGTGCTTCTGAAGCTGCAGGGTGGGCTGGAGGCCTTGGGGAGAGCTGGAGACAGAATCCCCTCTTTCAAGGGGAACCTCGCTTTCTTTCTCTTAAAACTTTCTGCTGATTAGGTGTGGAAGGGCAACCCGCTTTACTCAAAATCTACTGATTTAATCACATCTAAAAAATTCCTTCCACAGCAACCTCCATACCGGTATCTAACTGAATTTCTGGGGACCACGGCCTGGCCAAGTTGGCACAGGAGATTAACCATCGCAGACCATACCCCACATTTCCTTCCTGCCAGCAGGCCGTCCTTCCCCAGATGCAAGAACTTTGACCCCAAACCTCAGGGTCAGGATTTGGAGCCGCCCGGATTCGCAGAACTCTTCCCGTGTGGGTGAGCTGAGCGGTCCTTCCAGAGAAAGCCCGCACGATGAAGACACATTCTGAGCATTTCAGAGACTCTGATGACCGCTTTGGATTTTTTCCCCAGAAAAGACGCAACATATCAAAATGGCGCATCGCCCCAGGAGTTCTCTGGCCTTCCCTAGAGCAGCATTTCCCAAGGGCGGCTGGACTTGAACTTGACACCTTACATCTGAAAGTACCGGGGCTCCTTCCCGTGGGAACCGTGCAGACAGGAAAGGGCCGGGGGGTCTGGAGGCCCCTCTACCACCAAGAACACCTGGGCAGGAGTCGTGGGTGCTGTGCGGGGCTTGGGAGGGAGACGGGCTCTTGCTGGGGCCTTGCTGTCTCCTGGCCTCACCAGGGCCTGCGGGTTGGTATGCAAACAGGGCAACTGGAAGGCAGGTTGCCAGCCCAGGTCCCGCAACCAAACGGCAGAGCAGATGGCCCATCCCCTCTGCTTCTCACTCCAGGCAGAGGGTTGACAAGTGGCCCTTGTCCCGGGGCAAGCTTGGTCCTATGGTTCTACCTGGAAAGTACCAGATAGCGTGTGTGTGTGTACAGCGGGCAGTCAGCTAACAGTGGGGCTTCCCTGGTGGCTCTGCTGCTGCTGCTGCTGCTAAGTCACTTCAGTCGTGTCCGATTCTGTGCGACCCCATAGACGGCAGCCCATAGACATAGCCCATAGACAGGCTCCCCTGTCCCTGGGATTCTCCAGGCAAGAACACTGGAGTGGGTTGCCATTGCCTTCTCCAATGCATGAAAGTGAAAAGCGAAAGTGAAGTTGCTCAGTCGTGTCCGAATCCTGGATGGACTGCAGCCCACCAGGCTCCTCTATCCATGGGATTTTCCAGGCGAGAGTACTGGAGTGCGGTGCCATGGCCTTCTCCGCTCTGGTGGCTCAGGGGTAAAGAATCCACTTGCCAATGCAGGAGACACTGTTTCCATCCCTGGGTCAGGAAAATCCTCTGGCAAAGGGAACGGAACCCACTCCAGTATTCCTGCCTGGAGAATTCCGTGGACAGAAGAGCCTGGCGGGCTGCAGTCCACTAGGTTGCGAAGGTCAGACACGCCGGAGCGACTGAAAGAAGCGACAGCTGCTGACCGCGTGTCCGTGCACAGCAGTGAACACCGCTCTGAGGATGGCAGCGTTTACACAGGAGCTGTTTTACTCATTAATTAAAATGCAGGCGTCCGGAGCTCCCTCCAGAAGGGAGTCTGCGTTGCCCTCTGTGGCCCCCCTCACCCCGTGTTGCTCCATCTTTGCAGGGCAGACGCTTGTTGTGATCAGTTTTGCAGGAAGTCCGAAAACAGGCTTCCTTGCGGCTTCTCTTGGCTCTCTGGAGTCAGTTTCACGGCTTCCGGAGTGAACCTCAGGGTCAGTGGCATTTCTTTCATGGACCTGTGTGAGCGGTGAGCTCATGGGGTGAGGGCGCCGGTGCAGAGGAGGATCAGGGTCAAGGCCAGTCTGGAGACTTCAGAGTGGCGGGGGGCGTGGGCAGGGGGGAGGGCGCTGCTCGGAGGGGCCCGCGGGAAGACGGTGCGAGCAGGGAACACGCCGGGGGTCCGCACCGACTGAGCTAGCACGTCTCCGAAGCAGCGCACAGACAGAGTGCTTGACTCCCCACCCCCCCAGAAGAGGGGTTTTGGGTTGCGGACAGCAGCACACGTGGGTCTGGACAGAAGAGAGCCGTGGCCCTGGGGAGCGTTTACAGGAATCCCACTGCCGTGGAGAACCCAAGTGACCAGCTGCCCGGGGACCCACGGAGACAGAGTCACATGGGGAGGTGGGCCTGGGGGGTTCGGACGGATCAACGCATTGGTGAACATGCGCTGTGGGTGCAGACCACGGGTGGGCCCCCCAAACCCTCCCGATGGCTCCACACACAGCCTACCTCCTACTCATCCCCCCGTGGATCCAGACAGACAATCTGGTGAAGGAGCAGGCACGTTTGTGTTGCTATTCGGTCACTAAGTCATGTCCGATTCTTCGGCCCCATAGACGGCAACATGCCAGGCTCCTCTGTCCTTCATTATCTCCCGGAATTTACCAAACTCATGTCCATCGAGTCAAGAATGCCATCCAACCGTCTCATCCTGTCACCCCTTCTCCTCCGGCCCTCATTCTTTCCCACCATCAGGGTCTTCTCCAGTGAGTACACCGCAAGTTCAAAGTCAGGGATCTGGAGTGAAAACTTCCCGGAGCCCGTGGCTACACGAGTCAGCACTGGACAGACGCCAGCTCTGACTCGAGATGCACTTTTTTGGTGGCTCAGAGGCGAGCGTCCTGGCCATCCTGATGTGGGGCCTCTCTCTGCGACCTTCAGAGCTGGCCCTGGGCCAACAGGGTTAGTGTCATAGCCTCCAGGGCCTGGTGACTCGTTTCTCCAATACCCGTGACACCAAGAGCCGGTTCAGACTCCGGGACAAGCACGATCTGATGCCCATCCTCCTGGAATCTCAACTGTCAGGGCCGCGCTCCCCATTGAGGCGGAACAGGATGGTGCCTGGGGGTCAGTCTCTCGAGTGCCCAGGGCGGTGGGGGAGCACCGTGGGGGCAGGGCCACTGAGCCTCAGGGGTCTGGTCGTTTTTGGACCTGCTTGCCAAGTGTTGTTTTAAATCAAGGTTTTAACGAGCCCCAAGTGACATCACCACCCACCTGACGTACGACAGCGTTGGGGTTGAGGCCAGTCAAGATGATGTCTCAGTTATGCCCAAAGCCAGAGCAGCACCAAATGTTTCCCAGAAAAAAACGAGAAGGAAAGAAACCTGTGTCACTTCCGTGGCCTCCTTAGCTGCCCTGCAGCCGAGGTGTGTGTCTACAGGTGTGCCGAGCGTCACACTCAGGCTTGTGAAAGTTCATGGCACGTACAGGCAGAGGGCCAGGGCACGGGGTGGGGGGTGGTGAGAGTTTCCAGTTCCACAGGCAGGTGGGCAGGGGGGCAACACGTGTCTGGAACTCAGCAGCGGGACCATGCCCTGAGCCCTGGGGCTGGGCGGGTCGCACAGCGAGTCCATGAGCCGAGGGGGCCGGGCCTGGGCTGCGGGGGCGGAGCCCCTCCTCACGAGCAGCGTCTTCAAGGACTCCCAGCAGCTCTGGTCTCACTCTCCCTTACTCCAAACTCCCGCATACATTTCCTCTTTAATCCTCCTATAAATCCTATTAACATTTTAATTAAACACTCCAGCCCCCCTCGACGAAGAGTTACCCCCAGTAGCTGCAGAAAGTAGAGCAGCCCTGAATCACTTTAATAATCCTCCAAACGCGCCTGCTCCCAAATGTTGATCAGTGCGGCCAGGCCGACCCAGAGGGGAAGGCATCACAGCGGCAGACGGCACCTGGGCGCCTCGGGTCTCAGGGCTCCTCCTTCCAAGAGACTGTTTATACTGCCTACACTTCCAAGAAGCTGCCCACACGTGCTGTGCTCAGTGCCAAGTCGCTCAGTCGGGTCCGACTCTCTGCGACCCCTTGGACCATAGCCCACCAGGCTGCTCTGTCCCTGGGACTCTCTCCAGGCAAGGGCACTGGAGTGGATGCCATGCCCTCCTTCAGGGGATCTTCTAGACCCAGGGATCAAACCTGCATCTCCTGCAACTCCTGGCTTGCAGGCAAATTCTTTCCCACTGTGACTCCAGGGAAACCCCACTGTCTGCCGTATTAGGCAGCGAAGCAAAGTCAGGAAAAAATTTCAAAACTCTGGACATCGAGCCAAGACAAAGCTACACAGGCCCCTCTGGCCTTCCTGGGTTGCCATGGACGCCACTGGAAAGTGTAGTGGGGCATGTGCAGACTGAGGACGATCCTGGGTCTGTGCCGGGCACACATGCAGCTTTCAGAGGAGCCAGTCTGGAAGCCCAAGACCCCTTCCCCTCTCTCACAGGGGCCGCGGGAGACAGAGAAGCACAGACAGGCCTGCTCTGCAGCCTCAGCTTTCCCGGCTCCTGGGCTGAAGCAGAGACACAGTAGTCCCTGAACAGGAGCTGGAAAGCGCTGAACACGGTGACACCGACCAGAAACTGCCTAAGACTTCAGAATCCACGTCCCGAAGCCAGTCACCTCAGGAACCAGGGGTGGGTTCCTTCTCCCCAGGGCAGGATACAAAGACTCAAAGAAGCTTATTTCTCAAAAAGCTTTAACCAGGTTTCTTAAAGAAAGCAAAGGTGGAAAAGCTGAGACTCACCGGTGAGCATGGTAAGCACTTCCTGGTTTATGCCAATAAGCACGTTCTGTTAAGATAAGTGTGTAAAGGAAGTGAAAATGCACACCAGCAAAGCAAAGAGACTTGTTGACTTATTGGGGGATTGTCAGCTAGTGCAGATCCTTGGATCTTCTCTGTAGCTCAGACGGTAAAGAATCAGCCTGCAATGCAGGAGACCTGGGTTCGATCCCTAGGTTAGGAAGATCCCCTGGAGGAGGATATGGCAATCCACTCCAGTATTCTTGCCTGGAGAATCCCATGGACAGAGCAGCCTGGCGGGCTACAGTCATGCGGTTGCAAAGAGTCGGACATGCCTGAGTGACTGACACTGCTCCACACATATCCTGTGTGACTAAGTACGTTCTGTGCAATCATGTCCTGGGACTTCGAAGCAAAGCCCCACAGACCCGACCCCACATACCAGAACCGCACTCTCACGCCCTGGGGATGGTGTGGTGGGCAGGGCTGTGCCCTCTGCAGGGGCTGGGGCTCTGTCCCCACGCCCACCCCCGAGGTCTCTGCTGGCTCCTGGCTCTGTCCCCACGCCCACCCCCGAGGTCTCTGTGGGCTCCTGGGGCTCTGTCCCCACGCCCACCCCCGAGGTCTCTGCGGGCTCCTGGGGCTCTGTCCCCACCCCCACCCCCGAGGTCTCTGCTGGCTCCTGGCTGTGTCCCCACGCCCACCCCCGAGGTCTCTGCTGGCTCCTGGCTGTGTCAGCACAAGTCCCGTCTGCCCACGGCATCCCCCGGGGTCTCCTCTGTGTCCAGACGCCCCTTTCATTAAGGACGCCGGTCAGTGGACGAGGGCCTCCCTCCCACGGGAGGACCTCAGCTGATTCCACCCGCACCTGTTTGTTTCCAAATCAGGTCCCTTCTGAGGTTCTGGGGTGAGGCCCCAACGTGGGAGTTTGGGTGGGACGTGGTCGAGCCACACGGTCTAAGGGGGACGTGACAGATGAGGTGACGAGAGGCAGAGAGCCGCAGGCGGAGAAGAAGCTGGTGTCCCTTGGGAACGTCCTGAGCGGCAGCGAAGCCCGGGGCTCTGGGGGAAGCCCAGGGCCGCCTGCCGCACCTGGTGTGCAGTGTCCGGAGAACAGCCGGCATTGCCCGCTCACCGGCCACTCTTTCCTGGGGAGAACCACCCCCAGACCAACGGTGGCCCCTCAGGCTTGGTTACTTGGCAGACGTCTGGGAATGCACGAAGAAGTAGAGACCCTGTGGTTTTCACTTGCATCCCCTCGTCTCGGGCACACTGCAGTTTATGAGTTTGCAGCTGTTCACTTGCATCCCCTCGTCTCGGGCACACTGCAGTTTATGAGTTTGCAGCTGTGAGGCTGGTTTCATTCTTGTCCTCAGTGATGCTTTGCTTAGTTTTGATCAAAACAAAACAAATGGCAGGGCTTTCAGGAGCTTTCTCTAGGTGATGCCCCAACGCTTTCAAGAACTTTCATTCTTCCTGCATCCCAGCCAAACACACCCAGGAGGTCTGAGGCTTCAGGAGGGGTCTTTCCAGGGAGCTAATGGTGTCCTACAATCACCATCCAAAGGCCAGGAGAAAGCAGTCTCGTCTCTTCCCAAACCCGTCACTGTTGGTTCAACGTAAATCTGTTGTTTCCAGTTGCTCAGTCATGTCCGACTCTGCGACCCAAGGACTGCAGTGCACCAGGCTCCTCTGTCCCCCACCCTCTCCTGGAATTTGCTCAGATTCGCATCCATTGAGTCAATGACGCTCTCTAACCATCAACATAAGCTGTATTTACATTAATACAGGGACAGTGGCTGGAGCAGAAAAGCAAGAAAAGAGGAACCATTTGCACAATGCTTTGGCTTCCCTGGTGGCTCAGAGGGTAAAGCGTCTGCCTGCAGTGCAGGAGACCCGGGTTCGATCCCTGGGTTAGGAAGATCCCCTGAAGGAGGAAATGGCAACCCACTCTAGTACTCTTGCCTGGAAAATCGCACGGATGGAGGAGCCTGGTACAGGCTACAGTTCATGGAGTCTCAAAGAGTCAGACATGACTGAGCGACTTCACTTTCACTTTGAATTTGATATCTACAGCTTTTGCCTTAACCAAAGGTGTTCCTGCATAGAGACATGGACAAGTTACAGAATAAATGAGGAAGAAGACATAAGACAAGGTGTAGCCAGTGTTTCTACATAACACCTGGAACGAGATCATCTCTTGCGAAACAAAACGCTTAGAAAAACATGAAACGGGAAGGTCAACAACCTTCCCGTGCTCGGGAACTTAACCGCAATACAACCTCTCACTTTTGGTGAAAAGGCGCATAAATAGAAACTTAATTCTTGAACTAATTTTTTTTTTTCTGGGGAAGAAATTATCTGGTTTTAGGTTTTGTCTTTCCAGTGATTCAGCAGAGGACATGTAATAGGACTATCTAATTAGACAGCCTTTCTATGAATCAAAACTTGCAGCACTTTAAGTTAACTATCTTTGTGTTCGTGATTAAGCTAAGACACAGTGATTGCAAATTCAGTATCAGACTTGGGGAGAGATTAGCTAAGGAGAGATTTGCTGGTGTGGCCTTACATATGTCAGTTGCATACGCTGAGATGGTAAGTGGTGCTGCCTCTGTTTTAATGCTTTCCTTTGAAAAATCTGGTTTGATTGGCATGAACATTATTAGGTAAAACAGATTGAAGCTGCAATGCCAATATTTTTGTGACTATTTTGCAATCGGCATTAATCAATGAGATGGGACTGTAATTGCTGCAATTTCCCATCTCTCTCTTCCTGGCTCCAGAATCACGGATATAATAGCACTCCTAAGAGTTCCTGACAATTTGCTATTCACGGTATGTTGAAAACGCTGTGTTAAACATACTACATAAAATTGTGTCCCAACGCTTTTCCCCCTCAAACTCTTTCTGGGGATCCATGACGTCCTACGGCAACAGTGTGCGGAGTGTCTGTGCACTCCAGTGCACTCCAGACCCCTCCACCGAGGCCCCCAGCTGAATCGCTCCTTGAAGCCACGTTGGAGCTTTGGTCTCACAGCTTCATAACGTTTCATGAATTCGACTTCGTTTTGGAAATTTTTCAATCACTTTGGTGACATTGACAATTTCCCATTTCATTAGAATGGCATAAAATTCGAGCACCTGCTTGGCTTTTCAAAATGTAAATCTACTGAAAAATCAGAGAGAAAACAGGTGCTCTACCTTAATTGACAGAATTGAAACTCCTACCTGAAAACGAGCGTCCGATTCAAAACAGGCTCCCCCACAGCCCTGGCCAACATGGGCGGAAGCGGGGTCCTTGCCCCGGTGCTCAGCTCATGGGGTTGGGGCGGAGCGGGGAGGGAGTGACCGGACAGACGCCTGTCTGAGATTTTTTTAAACCTGAGTCACAACCGGATGTCGGATAGGTCAGAAACAAAACTCAAATAACCATTCTATACCTAAAAAAATAAAAAAGAATTCAGTTTAAAAAAAAGTCTCTAATGAGAACAGACGTATGGACAAGGGCGGGGGGCAGGGGTAGAAAGGAGAAGGGGCCACACGTAGCAGAGATAACCAACGGGAATCTGGTGTATGACTCGGGGAACTCAAACCGGGGCTCTGTGACAGCCTAGAGGGGTGGGGTGGGGTGGGGTGGGAGGCGGGCGGGCGGCTCACGAGGGAGGGGACTTATGAACACCGACGGCTGATTCATGTTGATCCAGGGCAGAAATCAAGCCAATACTGTAAAGCAATCATCCTTCAATTAACAATAAATAGATTATTTTTTGAAAATGTCTAGCAAAAGACTTCCAAACTGCTCCCACTCTTCACGCCCGTCTGAGACGCTCGGTGAGCTATGGTATTGCAATATACTAATTTGGGGATCAGAGGCAGAAATTCTAGTCCGTGGAGAAAAATACTCCCAGGGAAAGTTAATTGTGCTTTTAAGTTTTTTCTCCCTTTAAATTCACAGAAGAGTCTGTTCAGTGTGAAGAGCATCTTCCCTATCCTAATTCACCACAATCTCTTCTTGCAAATGTCACAGCCATTCAGCCTGATTAACTCCAGCACTTCCATCTTTCTGCAATGCTCTCCTCTCAGCTGCCAAACAAAGATCCTTCTATTTCATTATTCAAAATATTAAGTGAAGCTCAAAAGCCACAATGATAGACTTTGGCGCAAAGAAATATTGCTCTATCAGAAAAGCTGCAAGTTATTTTATTACATAAAATAGTACTTAGGGCATCTAAAGCGTCAGTTCTGTAAGAACAGGAAGCGCATGGCTGAACAAAATCCCAATCGCCCATTTTTATCAAATGCATGCTTTATCACCCATCAACCATTTGACCAGGACTTTTAAAAAATAATGGCATTAACTACTCTAATTTTATTTCTCCAGCTGCTGTTCCTATTTGGGTAAAGTTGCTAATGAATAAACTTGGGAAAACGCTGGTAAGTCAGGAAGGGCTGGAAATGTATGTCTGATCCACAAACTGTATAATTTATACCTGAACAGTTTGAAATTAAGTGAAACTTTTTCTGACATAAAAGCGTCTGTGCCTCTTAGCTCTGTCAGAGCAGAACATGTCTCTCCTTGTTAAGCACAAAAAAAGGAGTGAGAAAATTCTGCAACGTGTGGAAATGGCATGGCAGCCACACACAGGTATCGTCTCAGATACTAGAAATGGGCAGCCTTGAATTGGTAAATATTTAACTTCCGTGTCTCAGTTTCAACTGGAAGAAGGAGACGCTAGTCACACTCCAACCTGTTGTGACGATCAGAAACACAGAGATGGGCCGTGTGTCCCACTGGGGGACTCAGCGTGTGGACAGGCTGACTCCTCTGTTCAATGTGGCCACTCCCCAGCCTCCTACCCAGCCCGCAACTGGAGCAAAATGGGAAAAAATCTAGACTCTCCTCTCCAAACCGGACATTGCAAGAAACCATTGGAAGCTCAGGCAGTCGCCTGACGCTACACCTGCCCAGGTCCCACGAGGGCATCTTGGGAGCCCCGTCCTCGGGGCAGAGAGAGGTGCACCCCTCCCGTGGGCCTGACCCTCCCCGGCCTGACCACGACTGACAAGGCAGGAACACAGACATGAGCACAGGCCCGTTTCCTGGGGTAGTGTGCGGGCTGCACCGCAGATGTGCAGAAGCACCACGGGCAGTTCGGCACCAGGCTCGTGGTGCTGCGTCCCAACGGGTCCCCACAAGCATCCAACCCACGAGCTGGGCCGCCCCGGACACTGCATAACCAGGGCCTGAGAGGGCCTCTCCTGGGGCTGGGCAGGCAGCCGTGACCCCGAGAGAGGGAGCGAGGCTGCAGATGCCCAGCACACGGCCCTGTGGGGGCCCAGCAGGAAGTCGGGTCACGGCTGCGGTCATCAGCCCTGGCCAGGGGCGGGGGTGCAGAGCCTCCCGGGACTGACCTGAGCCCACAGGGGACAGACGGGCATCCTGAGTGCCAGCCGGTCCCACACGTCTCCGTGTTGAAGGACCCCTGCTGTGAAACTGCGTGCATCCTCCATCCAGAGTCATGACATGCTTGGAAAACCAACGACACTATAAACTTTTGTTTTTATGCAAAAAAAAAAGTCACCTTTGGAAAAACCAAGTAGCAGAGCTGAACGTGATTTGATTTGATCGCATGAAGTCCTCTGTGTCGAGGACGTCGGATTGATTTCATTGTGATGATTCTGCTGTGTGTTTGGAAGCCACTGTGTAGAGAGAGCTCTGCTACAGGCGATCATATGAACCTCCCTTTACCACCGCTCACCCCCAACCCCACCTAGCCACACCCAGCCCAAGACGGACAGGCGCTCCTCTACACGGGGGCAGAAGGACCGTGGCTGCTTTCCACCAACCCCCGAAAAAGGAAGGCCAACGTGCAGAAACGTCCTGGGAATTCCACCCAGATGCGCTTCATTATATCAAGTGATATGACAAATCAATCTGTGGATTAAAGTGTGCTGGCTGCTTGCAAGGACCATTTTTAGCTCATTCTGTATATCATTGTATTTCCCAGTCTGGCACCGTGAACCATAAATAATCCTATCATTTATTAATTACATTTCCTAACCCAGTCAAGAAGAGCCCTGCAGTGTGGAGCAGCAGATCATGAGTAAATGGTTCATTGAAAAGTGACTCTTATTACCAAGTAGTGGTAAATTAGGGTGTGATAATTACCCACTTTAACCTTTTTAAGCAGGTTCCTCTAAAAAGCTCCAAGATGGATGTTTCATTACAACAACTTTGACCCCCAACACACAACAACACGATTAGTTTTGCACCCTGACAAAGGGAGGCTTTGATTAAAAATCTGGTACATCGCGTTATTAGTAGCGCATTCTCTGCGTAGGCATTGAATCTGGGTGGATACACACACAATGCATGACACAACGCAATATCCCCACATCACGTCCCACACCAACTGGGAGTATAGGTCCAGCGAAGTAGAAAATAATCAATTAGCATGGACGGTAGTTACATAAAAAGTGCCAGCTCTGTCGTCATGAACTATGAGTGACGTGCTCGTGGAGTACTCCATCCCCAGCGGCCTGACGCTGCTCAACATGCTAACTAATGCCATAGAAACCGCGGGATGGCGCAGGACGGGGCAGCCCACCCAGTCCCCACGCCCAGCCAGGGTCCAGCAGTCTCCCTTTCCATCCTCCGGGAGGCTGGGGCCGCTGTCCGTCAGCCCCGTGGTGCTGAAGAGGGTCAGGAGGGTGCCAGGAGCCCTGGTTAAAATGCAGATTGCAGGGCCTGCCCCCGGGGCCTGAGACAGCGCATTTCTCACGTCCCCTGTGAGAACCCCGTTTTAACCCACAGCCGACAGCAGCGGAGGCGGCCCCAGGACACCCCGCCTCATGTCTCCACACCGGTGGGCTCCTCACCGCTCTGTGATATTCCCATCGTTTTGCAGCTTCCGTCCAGACCCTTGATCGTCAGGTGTGACCCTCACGGCAAACCAAGGTCCAGGAGAGCTTCCTCCATCCCCACCCCACGTGCAGAACCTTTATTTATACTTTGAGCTTATTTATGCAGCAGGCACTTGCCTGAGAGATTTAAGCTCTACACAGATCAGGATGGAAGGAGAAACAGACGTTCAGTGACCAGTGCCCAGCACCACCCTCCGTCTGTAATCATCTGAAAGTCATTTCCTTCAGGTTAGAAGGGGCGTGATCCCATTCATCCCGAGTTATGCTCACCAGGGGGACATGCTGCGGCCGCGACCCCCTTCTGAAGAGGGTGCAGCTTGTGCGGGAGAAGGGCCTTCATCTGGGACAGCTCCTAGACTGTGAGGAGAAAGGCCTGACCTCGAGTCCACCTGGGGCAGGTGAGAGGAGAAGGAGGTGAGTGAGAGGGAGGAGAGCTGCAGGAGCTGGAGAGGCAGGGCGGCGGGCCCAACCAACGCCGGGCTGTGTCCACACCCAAGGGCGCACCTTCCAGCCGCTTCCTCTTCCCAAGAAGGGACTCTGGCCATATAGGACAGAACAGGGGCAAAATGATGAAAAGGCTCCAGACTGAACAAGTTCAGCAGAAGCGTGCGTGAGCCGTGGGCGCCTACATCAACCTTGGGCGTGCAGATTCAGACCTTTTGGGAGAAGCATGATGGTGACGTAGCAGGAGCCAGAGATGTCTCATATCTCTTGTTGGAGTAATTTCACTTCGAAGAAGTGAAGAGAAAACACCCGTAATTCAAAGAGGTTCACCATGAGATAATCGCCACATCTCAAAACAGGGAACACAAGTAAGTGCAGATAGAAGAACCAGGGGAGAGTGAGTCAGCAGGTCACCAAACCCAGAAGGTTTCACAGTTGTTGGAAACTGTCAGAAAAGGGTTTTAATGACACGGGAAAATGCTCACGCTTCAGCGCGGCTAGGAGAAAGCCAGCATGCGACACCGTATCCCACGAGGACCTCAGCACTGCAGGACAGCGTTTGTGGGAAGAGACGCACAGCGTTATTCCGGGTGAATGCTACTGCACTAACTTTTATAGCTAAATGCCTCCTGCTCGTCCATACTCTGCCTTATCTCCCAATTTTTATAATAAATATGAAAACTGAAAGTGAGAATGTGAACGTGTCAGGCACTCACTCGTGTCCAACTCTGCAAGGCCGTGGACTGTAGCCCGCCAGGCTCCTGTCCCGGGGATTCCCCACGCAAGGATACTAGAGTGGTAGCCGTTTCTTCCCCAGGAGATCGTCCAACCCAGGGATCACACCTGGGCCTCCTGAATTGCAGGCAGATGCTTTACCGCCTGAGCAACCAGGGAAAATACAAGAAAATAAGCTGTATTTTAAAAAGGATGATGTAATTTTATAAACGAAGGCTCCAGAACGAGCCATCAGGTACCTTTTCACCCGTAATCTTCTGAAGTCAACAAAGAGCAGAACACAGACGTAGAGAAATTCACCAACAGGTCCACTGACGAATCAAAGTGGGTACAGGTGCCAGGCTGTATCCACGAGCCATGAGTATAATCTAACACTCCTTTTAAAGCAAAAAACTCACAAATCTGAAAAGTTGCTTCAGTGGCATTTGATTTCTTCAAACACATTATAACTTGAAGCCTATGGCACATGTCATAAAACACACCAACTTGTCCATCCAACCATCATATACGTACATGGGTATGTCCATGAATGTGCACATGTTTATGAATAGATACGCGTTGATGGATAGGTCTGCTTGGATATGCCTGCGTTTATCAGTTCAGTTCAGTCCACTTCAGTCGCTCAGTCGTGTCCGACACTTTGCAACCCCATGAACCACAGCACACCAGGCCTCCCTGTTCATCACCAACTCCCAGAGTTTACCAAATTCATGTCCATTGAGATAGTGATGCCATCCAACCATCTCATCCTCTGTCGTCCCCTTCTCCTCCTGCCCTCAATCTTTCCCAGCATCAGGGTCTTTTCCAATGAGTCAGTTCTTCGCATCAGGTGGCCAAAGTATTGGAGCTTCAGCTTCAGCATCAGTCCTTCCAATGAATATTCAGGACTGATTTCCATTTGGATGGACTGGTTGGATCTCCTTGCAATCCAAGGGACTCTCAAGAGTCTTCTCCAACACCACACTTCAAAAGCATCAGTTCTTTGGCACTCAGCTTTCTTTATAGTCCAACTCTCACATCCATACATGACCACTGGAAAAACCATAGCCTTGACTAGACGAACCTTTGTTGGCAAAGTAATGTCTCTGCTTTTGAATATGCTATCTAGGTTGGTCATAACTTTCCTTCCAAGGAGTAAGCGTCTTTTAATTTCACAGCTGCAGTCACCATCTGCAGTGATTTTGGAGCCCCAAAAAATAAAGTCTGACACTGTTTCCACTGTTTCCCCATCTATTTCCCATGAAGTGATGGGACCAGGTGCCATGATCTTCGTTTTCTGAATGTTGAGTTTTAAGCCAATTTTTTCATTCTCCTCTTTCACTTTTATCAAGAGGCTCTTTAGTTTTTCTTCACTTTCTGCCATAAGGGTGGTGTCATCTGCATATCTGAGGTTATTGCTATTTCTCCTGGCAATCTTGATTCCAGCTTGTGCTTCATCCAGCCCAGCATTTCTCATGATGTACTCTGCATATAAGTTAAATAAGCAGGGTGACAATATACAGCCTTGACATACTCCTTTTCCTACTTGGAACCAGTCTGTTGTTCCATGTCCAGTTCTAATTGTTGCTTCCTGACCTGCATACAGATTTCTCAAGAGGCAGGTTAGGTGGTTTGGTATTCCCATCTCTTTAAGAATTTTCCAGAGTTTATTGTGATCCACACAGTCAAAGGCTTTGGCATAGTCAATAAAGCAGAAGTAGATGTTTTTCTGGAACTCTCTTAGTTTTTCAATGATCCAGCGGATGTTGGCAATTTGATCTCTGGTTCCTCTGCCTTTTCTAAAACCAGCTTGAACATCTGGAAGTTCACGGTTCACATATTGCTGAAGCCTGGCTTGGAGAATTTTGAGCATTACTTTACTAGCATGTGGGATGAGTGCAATTGTGTGGTAGTTTGAGCATTCTTTGGCATTGCCTTTCTTTGGGATTGGAATGAAAACTGACCTTTTCCAGTCCTGTGGCCACTGCTGAGTTTTCCAAATTTGCTGGCATATTGAGTGCAGCACTTTCACAGCATCATCTTTCAGGATTTGAAATAGCTCAACTGGAATTCCATCACCTCCACTAGCTTTATTCATAGTGATGCTTCCTAAGGCCCACTTGACTTCCTGTGTTTGTATGAATATTTAAGCATGTATTTGCATATGTGGTGCATGGATGTGTGTATATGTGAATGATTATGTTTATACATGTGTGTGCATGCACATGAAAACATGAAAGCAAAGCATACACGTGTGCTTTTGCTTTGATTCTGTGTCTGTAGGCATGCTTCCTGAGCAGGTTGCACCTCTGCATGTGAGAATGGGTTTTTGTACATGAATGTGGATGTGTATTTGAATGTGTATGTTTTCTATGTACACATAACAAACTCGCTCCTCTGCTTCCAGCCACATAACTCCAGAAATTAAGCCTTCCTTTTGAAGTGATGACTTTGATCGGATTCTGATGATCATCTGAATGAAATGTATGTATTGAATTTAAGTAAGACAAAAAAGAATTTTAAACCCTAAGACCAGGATAATTATATTAGTCCTATACAAACTGATACAAAGTATTTAAACTGTTTTCAACTTTTAAATAAATTTTATGCCAAAGAGCTTAGAAAATGAGTTCCTGGCATCCTTGAAGTTGACACTGTTGATATTGTGACACGATGGCCAAAGTAATTACTATGGGGGGATTGTGCGTTTCCACATCTGTCAGTTGAACAGTTAAGGGAACAGCATTCTGATGTAGAAATCCACTGGGACTTTGATTAAACTTTTTCAATATTATTATTTTTGACTCAGTTGAGGCACATAAATCCCCCGTCTAAAGCAACATTTGAGAAAGTTTAAGGCATGAAAATGGAAGAATCTGCAGTGAAATAAATATCTTTTTAGACTAAACAGCAGTAGACATTACAGAAACCACCATTATATCATCAGTAGCTTCTTCTTTACCCATCGGGGGGTCTGTAATTATGTCATAATTCATATTTAATTGTTTCATCTGACGCCTATTATCTCATTTCTTCATGATTGTCTTATTCTGGCTGTTTATATATTTTCCTATTCATAGTGTCATGATTTTCAGACTAAAATATTGAGCTTAGAGAATATTAGTTTTGTTATAAATGATATATGTATATGATTTAATTTTTATTTTAACTTTTTAAGAAAATCAAACTGCAATCCCAGGATGTGTTGTGTTAACTACAGGACTCTCCACTCCGCATGTTTTAAAGCGTCACAGCGCCATGTGCCTTCACAGCTATGGCTCCCTTTATAGAAAATATTAAACACTTTTTTGGAAGGATACAGTGTTAATTACTATTATAAATATTTTCAAATAAAATAATAAAATGTGCATACCCCACAAAAACGACAGTTTCTTAAACACACAAAAGAACTGAAACCCGCAGTCCTACCGAGAAGTAAAAGCTACATTGGAACAGCCTTGTTCTCTGGAACACAGTCATTTCAAAACCGCGGTGTGAACATTTTTACAAAATGGTTTAGTGACATTCAGGACTATGAGCCAAAACGTCGGTCATTGTTTAGACCTAACACTGGAGGAAACTGAGTTTTGACCGAGGAGAAAAAGAGTCTCCGCCTGCTGGGGAGGGAAGCCTGTGAGTGCTGGGGCCCCGAGGCCGCTCACACCGTTACTCAGTGTGAACCCCCGCGCACCCCGGGGAGCTGAGTCTTCTGGGTGGGTGAGCACCGGCTCTGCACTCGGACCAGGGCTCCTGGCCGGCGAGCTGGCAGGTGGGGAAGGCCAGGCTCTCGGGGAGGGGTGGTCAGGAGAGCCCCGCGCCGTGGTGTCGGCCAGCCTCCACGGGGTGGACACCCCCAGGGCGGCTGGTTCAAGCTGCCACTGAGGGGTCGCCGAACGCAGAGCGGGCCGAGCAGCGCCCTGCACGCTACCGCGTGCTGTGTCCACAGGCGTAAGTGGCCTCGAGGGCGTGGACCCCGGGAAAGCACGCTGAATGAAGCTGGAGCCCTTGGAGTAGTTATCACTCCTGGTTTGCATGATTTATAATTGAGTTTATATAATTTTTAATTGTGGCTGTGTGTACCAATAGGCTCACAAAATTCTTGAAAGTTAACTGCTAGTTTTCCTGAGCCATTCTTTTTTTTTAATTAATTTTTACTGGAGTATGCATATATGTGTGCTAAGTTGCCTTGAAAGTGAAAATGAAGTCGCTCAGTTGTGTCCGACTCTTTGAGACTCCATGGACTGTATGTAGCCCGCCAGGCTCCTCCATCCATGGAATTCTCCAGGCAAGAGTACTGGAGTGGGTTGCCATTTCCTTCTCCAGGGGATCTTCCTGACCCAGGGATCAAACCGGGGTCTCCCGCACTGCAGGCAGATGCTTTACCGTCTGAGCCACAGGACTTGCCTAAGTCACCTTAGTCGTGTCCAACTCTTTGTCACCCCATGGACTGTATCCCACCAGGCTCCTCGGTCCCTGGGATTCTCCAGGCAAGAACACTGGAGTGAGTCACCATGCCCTCCTCCAGGGATCTGCCTGACTCAGGTCCCTGGGATTCTCCAGGCAAGAACACTGGAGTGAGTCGCCATGCCCTCCTCCAGGGATCTGCCTGACTCAGGGACTGAAGCCGCATCCCCTGCTTTGGCAGGCAAGCTCTTCCCACTAGCGCCACCTGGGAAGCCCCTCATAGGAATATAGTTGCCTTACCTTTCCCACCACCAGACATCGGATGCAGAACCCGGAGCAGGAAGGTCCCTGTTGATTTCATGACAGCTGCTAACTGTGATAAAAAACTAATCACAAAACACTCTTAGCAGTTGGGTCTCTTGTGCCGAGTTTAAAAGTAGTGGGTTTACAATCTCATTTCTCCTGAGACGGTCAGAGCGAGCACGGTGGCAGGGGTGACCCTGGCTAGGTCACTGCGGTGAAATCGCTAATTAACTCTCGAGCAGTGCTGCCTCCGGACGGGTCTCCGCAGACCCGAGCTTCCAGCCCCAGACTCGAGGAGAACCAGCAGAGAGCAGGGTGTCGGGAAGAGGCCGGACCACACGGCCTGGAGGACTGAGGCTGGAGAGTGGCCAGGCTGGGGGCACGCCGCCTCTGAGCCCTGTGTCATCACAGGGCGAAGCATCTGCGATGCTGCCCCCAAGGGAGTGAGACAGCAGCTCCGACTAAATTACAGCTGAAGAGACACGGGGGTCCCCAGAGGCCACCACAGACGGGATTGGATGACCAGGCCCAGGTGAAATTGAATTGGAAACCGGCCCTGCCTGATTAGCATAACAAAAGTTTCAGTGTGTAAAGAAAAGTCATTCTGTGTAAATGAAGGGGATGAGGGGATGGGCGCGGGGGAGAGGTCCAGCTTCTGTTCAGCCTGGACTGATCCGGACCGAGGGGTGAACCCTTCCTGTAGACACAGGCTCCCCGCAGCCCCTCACGCCCCTCCACTCCTCTTCTATTAGGATGGGGACTGACCAGCTATTTAAAACCGCATAATGGGCACACGCGGACACACACACACACACACACACACACACACATGTATTTTCCCTACTTTATAGCAGACCAAAGGCAAGCTTCCAGTAGTCATGTATGGATATGAGAGTTGGACTAGAGAGAAAGCTGAGCGCCGAAGAACTGATGCTTTTGAACTATGGTGTTGGAGAAGACCCTTGAGAGTCCCTTGGACTGCAAGGACATCCAACCAGTCCATTCTAGAGGAGATCAGTCCTGAGTGTTCACTGGAAGGACTGATGCTAAAGCTGAAACTCCAGTCCTTTGGCCACCTGATGCAAAGAACTGACTCACTGGAAAAGACCCTGATGCTGGGCAAGATTGAGGGTGGGAAGAAAAGGGGGTGACAGAGGATGAGATGGTTGCATGCCATCACCCACTCAATGGACATGAGTTTGAGTAAGCTCCAGGAGTTGGTGATGGACAGGGAGGCCTGACGTGGTGCAGTCCATGGGGTCACAAAGAGTTGGATATGACTGAGCGACTGAACTGAACTGAAAGGCAAGCCTAGCATGGTTTAGTAACCAAAATTTAAGAGTCCAGTAATTCAAATAAAGACAATACTGAACATATTTGGGAATTTACTTTATACCAGGGATTTAGAGATTAGCCCCATTTATCAAAAAACATTGATTATTTTTGTTATTATTTAAATCTATTAAAAGCTACTAGAATGAGCAGCCATTAAAAAAAAAAAAAAGGAAAATAGGAGTTAGATCTTTGTCAGGAAAGCCAAATATCCTGCTCCTCATCCCATTTTAATTCTAACATATACTTGAAGTTGGGTTTCCCTGGTGGCTCAGTGGTAAAGAATCCACTTGCAGAGCAGGAGACGCAGGAGACTGGGTTCAATCCCTGAGTGGGGAAGATCCCCTGGAGAAGGAAATGGCAGCCCACTCCAGCATTCTTGCCTGGAGAATCCCATGGACAGAGGAGCCTGGCAGGCTACAGTCCATGAGGTCATAGAGAGTCGGACAGGACTGAAGCAGCTGAGCAAGCACGTGCTTGAAGCTTGGTCATGATGCTGCTATTCACAAGCACTGCACTGAGTCCAGCCCGTGGGCCAGGCGCTCTGCCAGGCTAGTCTCATGACCAGCTCTCAAAGCAGTATCATTATTTCCATTCCACAGACAGGGAAACTGATGTTCATGGAAATTAAGCAACGTGTTTAATGGATAATCTGGACCAAACTCTTGTCAAAAAGCCCTCACCATTGACCAGTGGGAACGTCCATGAGCTGATCTGCCACCGCCTCGCTCACACGGTCCTTGAAAACTCTGCCCCGAAAGTCCTGGAGGAACCGGGACATCTGAGCATGTCCCGCTCAGCCTCAGGACCCTCGGTCCTGCTCAGCCCTGTAATAAGCACCTTACTTTCCCCCACCACACGCTGGTGTCGGCAGCAATGGCTTTAACGCACCTGGGGCAGCAGACCCAAGTCCGGTCTGCACGCGTGTGTTGGATACTGTTAGCGAGAACTTAGAGATACAATCATGCGGGCTGCAGAGCAGGCAGGGCGATGTGGTCTCCATCTGCACTGGCTCCTTCAGGATTCACGATTCTAAGGACATAACGAAGGACCAAGAAGAGGCTGCCAGCGGTCTGGCCAGCGAGCCCTCCTGTGGCGTGCGAGCCATGGAGTGGCATCACATTCCCTGGGTGAGCCTGAAGGTCACTCAGCTCCACCCCGGCTTCTTCCACATAAAAGGAGGAAACCGCCTGCGTTGCCGTATTTACACTGCAGTTTGTCTGTGGCCATTTTAGTCCTATTGAAATTACCAAGTGTCCCACTCCACCAGCCAAAATTCCACTTTGGCCTTATTCTATCCAAAGAGCTGAAATTGACTCTTTTAAAACCTGAATTGATATTAAAATGACCTTTCCTAACTGAATAGTAAAGATAGAGAAGCATGAAGCAAAACGAAAGATCAGTGTAGTGAGGTTGATTTTATTTCACGAAACAACCAGCTAATCATAATATTTACCTAAAACAGTATTTCTGGGTCCTTGGCAGATAAACGTGGTCCCCTAGAGCCATGCTTACCATCGCTCCTGTGATGGTGAAAAGGTTTCATGCCTGCTCCATCCGTAACGGTGGCCAAGGGCCACCTGTAGCCTGTTGGACACTTGGAAGACAGTGAGTGTGACTAAGAAACTAAAGTTTAATTAATTTAATTTGAATGGATTTGAACTGAACAGCCGCAAATAGCCAGGTACTAAAGCACTGGACGGTGCAGCTCTGCAAGATACAAAGTCATCTCATTCAGGGCTGATCTGCCCACCACACGGCTGCTTCATCTACATCCTAAAAGCACCATCTCAAATAATAAATATGATAACCGATGCCTGTGAACACCCTCTGTCCTTCTCCTTAAACACGGACCCTTGTTCATGTCCAGGGAGATCCCTGTCCACTGAGAGGGGCTGGGATGGAGGCCACAGGAGGCTGAGAAGGGAGGGAAAATTGAGACTTGAGAAAAGAAATCAAAAAAAGGAAACACGGGAAAGCAAGTGAGAAATGAAAGAACAAAGGAAAAGGGGGGTGGGCAGGGTCACAAAGACCCCCAGGTGGCCGGGCACCCCCGGATCTGTGACAGCAGGCTGCTCAGCGTGGGGAGTAAGGTGGCGGGTAAAGCAGGTGCCCAGGAGCAGAGCGGGCAGCGGCGGCGGGGCAGGACTGGGGGCGAGGGACGCGCACGCCAGCCTCTGGATGGACGCTCCCAAGCGGCACAGACACCACCCTCCAGGGCCTGAGGGCGTGTCGCACTGGCCATCTCCACTGTCCCTTCGAAGGCCACCCGGCCTCCAAAAGCTGCCCCCTCACTGCCCGCCTGCCTCCCTTCAAGCAGACGTACCGAGGAGAAGAGCCGCTGGGCCGCCTGGGCTGTTCAGATATCCTGACTGCACACTGTTCAGTATTTTCTGCAAAGCATCCATTTCAGATGCATTTAAAGGGGACTTTAAAATAAACACCGCGCAACTCTGCACGTGATGGGTTCTTGCCTCCGAGCAGTGTGGGCAGATCCTGTGTCCGGTTACACGCTCATTCCTACGGACGGGAGCTGCTCTGAGCCTCGTCCACGCTCGGACACAGCCTCCGCGGCCCCTTGGGATGGGTCCCTGCCTCGCGGGCATGTTCTCATCAGCAGGCAGGGCGGCCTGCCTGTGTGTCCGGCCAAGTCCTATGGGCCAGAGTCAGCACCAGGGCCTCTGGCTCGTCTATGTCCAGCTGAACGAGGGGAAACGCACACAGCTCCTGACCTGGGCTGGGGGCTCACCTGCCCCTCACCTGCTGCTTCTGGGCTCTCCACCCCCACGGGCTCCAGGCTCCACACCCGCCCGAGCTGCGCCGCCCGCGATCCCTGGAGCTCGAGATCAGTCCCGGGCCGTCGTGTGGGGGGCCATCACGTGGGGGGCTGTGGCTGGGGTTTGCCTGAGGCTGTGCCCCCCAGAGTCGGCCAGCCTTCCCGAGTCTGTCTGTCCCCAGGCTCCCCACCTATGACGTGACGGGGCTCACGTCCCCCTCCCGTCTCCTCCTGCGCGTGTATTTTCTCAGCTGCAAACAGAAACTTACAACAGGACGCACGGTCCCACGGCTTTCCCCAGACGTATGACCCTGTCACACGCAGAGCTGCACGAGCTTTACTTCCTGCCGTCCCCTTTAAGCGCACACGCAGTAGGTTCTTTGCAGGAAACAGTAAATGATGAGAAATGACGAGAGCTGTGGATAATCAGGGGTGTGCAGTTGCTTGTTCTTCACAGAATATCTGTCCCTAATCTAATGTCTTCTGTTGAAAGTGTTTCTTCCCCTTCATCCGTCCTTCAAAGCTCATCGTTCTGCCCTGAACCTCCGAAGGGACCTTATTTGGAAACAGAGCAAGTGCCGGTGGAATCAGTGGAGGTCCTATGCTGGCGGGAGGCCTTCATCCTCTGACTGGCGTCCTTACAAAGGGGAGTCTGGACACAGAGCACACCCAGGAGAGGCTGTGGGCAGGCGGGACCTATGCTGCCACAAGCCAGGAATCAGCAGAGACTCGGAGAGCCAGGGACAGACCCCCCAGCCCCTGAGGGATCGGGCCTGCCCACACCCCCGCCCTGATTTCTGCCCGGAGGGTGTGAAAGAATGAAGGTACGCAGTCTGTGGCACTTGTTACAGTGGCCCTGGGAAGCTGATTCAGCAAGAGCCTTACGCAGATCAGGATTCCCAGGTGGTATAGAACCCGCCTGCCAAGGCAGGAGACGCAGGAGACATGGGTTCAATCCCTGGGTCCGGAAGGTCCCCTGGAGAAGCGAATGGCAAACCACTCCAGTATTGTTGCATGAAGAAGTCCATGGACAGAGGAGACTGCTACTGCTGCTAAGTTGCTTCAGTCGTGTCCAACTCTGTGCGACCCCATAGGCAGCAGCCCACCAGGCTCTGCCGTCCCTGGGATTCTCCAGGCAAGAACACTGGAGTGGGTTGCCATTTCCTTCTCCAATGCGTGAAAGTGAAGTCGCTCAGTCGTGTCCAACTCCCAGCGACCCCATGGACTGCAGCCCACCAGGCTCCTCCGTCCATGGGATTTTCCAGGCAAGAGTAGTGGAGTGGGTTGCCATCTGGCGGCTACAATCCATGGGGTCACAAAGAGTCAGACACAGTTGAACGACTAACACTTTCCCAGGGGGGGGGCTAGTGGTAAAGAATCCGCCTGCCAGTGCAGGAGACGCGGGAGACATGGGTTCAATCCGCGGGTCCGGAAGGTCCCCTGGAGAAGGGAATGGCAACCCACTCCAGTATTCTTGCCTGGGAAAGCCCATGGACGGAGGAGCCTGGTGGGCTACCTCCATGAGGTCGAAAAAGAGTCGGACACGACTGAGCACACTCACGGTAGATCACCTGCATAGCGTATTTCCCGAGAAATAAAGCCTGTAACTTAGCCCCTCTGGTTATTCATTCCTGTTCGTTTGTTTTTCCTGAAGCCAGATGAAAGCACAGCCTGATCGTATCTTTGCATCTCCCAGGTAATTATCCCAGGGATGATCAAGTCAGAGCTGCTCGTAAACACTCGTTAATTTTCCATCAGGACACGTCATCGGAAGTATTCATCATAAACCTCTTTCAAAGGGCAGACCCCCCCCCGCCAGAACATTTCAAAATAGGATCTGATTTGCCGGCATCTGTGGCGGCCACTTTCACGGAGCCAGGCGCGCCTGCTTCCCTTCGCGGATGGAGAGCTCTGCGGGTGCTCCCCGGCCCCGAAGCCAGGGCCTGCGGACGCTGCGCGGCCCTGCGTGCCGGCTGCTCTCGCGGCGCGCGGACCGTGCGTATCGCGCCGGCAATTAATCCCGTATTTTTGTAGCTGAAGTCACAACGCTCATTTCAGGATGGAGCTGGAGTGAGGAGAGCCTATCTATATCTGTAAGTGGATGATATCATTGTTTTGGGAAATGGAAGTTTAAGCTCTGCGAAACGTACAATCCCGCGGAGATCTCCGTGGAGGAACTTGTGTGCGCAGGTGTTCAACGTGATAAGGTGCGTTGCCATTTATCTGTGCACTTGCAGGCAAATATTAACATAGTCATGAATTAAGCTTTTAATCCCCTTTATTATAAATTGAATATCTTTATTTTAACAAACATCAACAATGCACATTATTGTGGTCCCAACTATTCATGCTATTCCCCACAGTGAGGCGTTACATGATACGCGGAGATACACGTGTTTCTGGAGCGGCAGGCGTCTGTGAGCCCTGCAGTATATCTTATTCTTCCTCCCAGCCTAAACAAAGACATGCGCTCACAAACACGCTTCTCGTGTCGGGGAGGAGAGCCGCGGCTCCATCCGGTGCCCGGGAAGTCTGGGAATGTGATTCATGCTGCAAGCGTTGGTGAGAAACCCATATTCTATTTCTCAGGAAACTCGAATGGACCTGGATTGAGGTGCCAAGCTCAGAACAGCAAACCTGGGGCCTGGCGGAGCCCAGGTGCTGAGAGGCCAGGTGTGGGTCAGAGCACTGCTTGTTCCAGCCTCTGGTGACTCGCCGTGTCAGTCTCGGCCCAGAGCGAGGAGAGAGGGTGCACGATCCAGGGGTGAGTGGAGGTAGGCGATTTTACTCACCGACTCAGTATCACGCGTATCTGGAGAGCCTCTGCCTGCAGACTGACTTCCAGAGCTTCTGACTGCAGGGTGCTGACAGCAGAGTGAGGACGGCTCAGAAACTCATGGACGCACAGCTGCTGCTGCTGCTGCTGCTGCTGCTGCTGCGTCGCTTCAGTCGTGTCCGACTCTGTGCGACCCCATAGATGGCAGCCCACCGGGCTCACTGCAGCCCGCGTGTAGTAGGCGTGCATGCTCAGTTGCTCAGTTGTGTCCAGCTCTTTGCGGCCCCGTAGATTGTAGCCCACCAGGCTCCTCTGTCCATGGGATTCTCCAAACCCTTCCCTTCTCCAGGGGATATTCCCGACCCAGGGATCGAACCTGCATCTCCTGCATTGGCAAGCGGATTCTTTACCACTGAGCCCCCAGAGAAGCCCAAAGAGAACAGAGGCAGACCAGGGGTTTATTGGGGGGACGAGAAATGGAGAAAGAAGGAGAAACTCAGCCTGGGGATGGAGGCGGCTGTGGGGTGTGGGAAGAGGTGTCAGGGATTCTGCAGACCCGCAGACAGTCAGGGACCGTGAAGGGACTCTGGTCAGGATTCTAGACTGGGCCGCCTTTGACGAGCACGGAAAGCAAGCTGCTGTGAGGAGCCCCGCAGAGGCTCTGGGGGCATACCACTGACCTTCCGGGAACCGGTCTCTGCATCAATCCGCTGTTTCTAACCTTGAGTCCACTCTCATCCTACACCCAAACCGTGTACATACGAGTCTGTCTCAGGTGTCACGCAACCGCTGCCCAAGCACCCCGACGGCAAAGGTGACCTGGGCTGGAAGTGAGCCCGAGCCAACGCCCTGAAGAGGCAGCGCAGCATCCAGGGGCCAAGCAAGGGCAGTAAAGCCCTGCCCGCCCCAGCGCCTGCGGGGCCCCCGGAGCCTTCGGCTTCTGAAGGGGGGCCCAACACGCAGGATGGCAGCCGCGCCACTGTGCCGCTCCTCGCGGCCAGGTGTGGGTGGATCACCCGTCACACACCACTTTACCACGTTAAAGGGCCTTACAGATGAAAGTGCAAGACATCTGCACAACAGAGGGCGGAGGTGATGCCGGCCGTGCCCCGCCTTCTTCCAGTCGTGGGCCCCACACCCGAAGAGCCAGAACTCGGAAGAAACCAGAAAGTGAAAACTGCAGCTGGACCCAAGCCCTGGAAGAGCACTAGCACTGAAGTCACTCCTGACGGGCTCTCATCCCTGCCCTAGGCTCCATTCGGGTTATTTTTCTCTCCCTGCTTTTAAAGGAATGTTATTTCTCAAGTTAATACTGTTAATCAGAAGGCTTATGGTTTCCAGATAAAATTGGGAGGATGTTTCTCCAACAGTGTTACCTAGAGACCTTGTTTAATCCGTAAAGTACAGATGCTGGAAATCCATCCTGGTGACACACATAAACCAGCTGAATGGGGAAGCCAGCAGATGCCTGAGGCACGTGGTTTGTTGGCAAAGCTGCTTGTCCAGTTTAAACAATTAGTCATCCTCATCCCCTCCCCAAAGATGTCCTGATTATTCTTTTCCTTCAAATACTGCATATTTAGATAACTTTCCTAGTTTTGCAGAAGGAACTACATCTCCCGAAGTCTCGTACGATGCCTGCTCGCAGGCCTCCAGGCCCTGCAATTGGCCCAGAGCCCAACACTGTCATAACGACGTCTTTGTACGACAGCATGTCACGCTCCAGTCACCGAGCTCACTCGGAAAAGCAAACCCCGCGTAGGCAAACACAATTCCAGGTGCTCAGGAGGAAAGAGAGCCTGGCCTACCCCACCGTGCCATCTGGGAGGAGACTGGGAGTGTGGGGTCAGAGGCTACGGTCCCATAACTGCCTCCCCGCATCAACCTCAGATGAGGACAGCAGGCCCTGGGTGAGGAGGCGTCCGGACGAAGCCGGCGGCGTGGTCCCTCAGCTTGTGACTCTCGGAGGGACGTGCCCAGGGGCTCTAAACGGGATTACAGACACGCAAACGTCCATCCTGCTCTCAGTGTGATTTTACCGTCACTTCAGAAGCTTAGGGTTGCAGAGCTCAGTCTTCAAGAGGTCTCCGAGACCTTCCCCTGAGCTGGGGACGCAGAGCAGGGTCTCGAAAATGACCCTTCAGCTGAGCCACCCGGCTGCAGGCCAGGCAGGCCTCTCTATGCCTCTGTCCCTAACCTGGTACTTTGTGGGGTTGTTGTTTATTCTTATAAAAGCAGAATACTGCTTTAAGTATAGGCCTTACACTTTACTAATAGGTCTATCTTCAAATGGGGCTTCCCCGATGGCTCCGCGGGTCAAAAATCCACCTGCAGTGCAGGAGACACGACAGGTTTGATCCCTGGGTCGGGAAAATGCCCTGGAGGAGGAAACGGCAGCCCACTCCAGTATTCCTGCCTGGAGAATCCCATGGACGGAGGAGCCTGGCGGGCTACAGCCCATGGGGTCACAGAGACACAGCTGAAGAGACTCACACGCCCACACACTATCTTAAACTTAACGCACACAGAGTAAGGTTTCTAAACGGCGAATCTTAGGTACAATGTGGAGATTGGTCAGTTTTCATTCATTCACCGTATTATTTAGACACAAACTTTGCTCTTGCCCCGTTTCGTCCCCTGGGTCCATGACGATGGGGTCACGGCGGGCTCTTCTCTCACATCAGATCCGCATGTGCCCCCACATCTGGGCGTCGAGCTGCCCCCTGCATTTCTAACCCAACCAACTTCATAAAGGACGAATGCTACCTTATCCATCTACGTTGGCCAAGGCACTTTGTATCAGATTTTATTTTTCTTTTTCTGCTTTCTTTCCTGTTCTGCTACTACAGTAATTTCTCCAAAATGTTAGGTGCTTTTCCTGGTAAAATTCCTGTTTTTCCCACCTCTGTGGGGCAGGAGTTCAAAGGACAGTTGAAGAGTTCTGGATCACTTTTGATGCCACTGGTCAATGTAGTTACTCAGTATTTCCATGAGTCCCAGTTCCCCCTCTTCCAGCGATCAGAACACTCCGTCTGTACAGGATATCACTGAAAAGCCATCGTAATTACTCTCTTGCTGATTAATAATTCACCTCTCATACATGTGTGAAAGCCACAGAAATCTCAACTTTCACAAAGCCATATTGAGACCTGGGTCTCCTTCACATGAGCTGTCTCCAGTGTCCGAACGCCTCCCAGAGGGGCGACAGTGCCTGCAAATAGTGTGGGACTTCCCACCTCAAAAGTGATCAGAATTGGAAAAGAAGCAGGGGTAGGCAAGGCCTGACCCGCAGCATGGTGGCTCCAGTGACCACCGCAAGTTTCGAGGAATGTCATCTGAACAGCACAACTGGTCAAACTGAATACAATTCAGAACTGGGTCTCCAGTTTCCCTCCAGAGGAGAGCAGTTTGCAGCAGCTGGAGGTGGGGACCCTTGGGCCGCCGCCCCAGGCCCATCTGCAGGAGCCACAGTGCAGGTGTTGGGGGAGGGGGGAGCAGAGGAAGGATGGGCAGGACCACCCAGGCCCCCGTCCTCCCAGGGGGATGCACTCTGAGCCCCGGCAGCAGGTTGGGGACCAGGAGGCAAGATCTGGGAGAGGTGGTTATTCCCACAGTGAAGCAGCACTAATGGTAGCAAATTGGGGAACCCTGAAATCTGGGGGTATCTCGCTAGAAGACTGGATACACCCCCAACCTGGAGGACTCAGCCCGGTACAGACGGTCAGAAACGTCGGGGGTGCAGCCCTGGACACCGAGCACTCCTCCTCCGCACCCTGAACCTGGCGTGGGGGTCCTGCAGAGGTGGGAATGAGAGGCTGAGATGAGAGCCCCAGAGAATCACCTGCTCTGGGCAGCAAACTGCAGTCTCAGGCAGAACGGTCTCCCCTCAATGTCAAAAGTAAGAAACAGAAAAAAAAAAAAAAAAACTGCTGTGAAATTTCTGCAAAAATTTTACTACAACAAAAAAATGGAGATCATACACATAAAAGAGAAATGAGAGAAAACTTCAGAATATGATGTACCCCAGGAAACAAAGTCAATTCGGTAAAACCGCTCGTATTCATAACTAAGAAAATAGTGAATTGGATGGCATCACCGATTCAAAGGACTTGAGTTTGAGTAGGCTCCAGGCATTGGTGATGGACAGGGAGGCCTGGCGTGCTGCAGCAGAGAGTCAGACACGACTGAGCAGCCGAACCGAACTGAAGACAGAAGGTGGGGCGATGAACAGAAGGTGAGAAGGAAAGGGAGCAGGTGTCTAAAGGAGAAACAGAGTATACACCTACTTGTTTTTCAATAACCTTTCATTTTGAATTAAAGTATTGTAAGTGTACGCCTTCCCAGAGAAATGAACTCAAACCGAAACTGTGAGCCCGCAGCCCACACGTGCAAACGCAACGGACCAGGCTTACTTGGCGAGTTAAGTGTCATACCCGCAGCCCACACGTGCAAATGCAACGAACCAGGCTTACTTGGCGAGTTAAGTGTCATGCCTAAGCACTGCTTTTCCACAGAATCATTATCTAAAATTAAAAAAACAAACTAAAAAAGCCGAGCCCTAGTGAACGCTTAATCCTCCTGATGAACCTGCAATGAAACTGTGGAGCTTTATTCTTGGGCTTCAGCGTCCACCATGGTGGAGGGAGCAGGGTCAGATGCTGAGAGCAGGGTTAGGACAGAACTGTCTCTAGAAAGCGCTTCCTGTTTAAGCATCTCATGCATCGGCGTGCTGGACTCCCGCGAGGCAGCCACATGCAGCGGAGCCAGGACCCAGCCCTTGACGCTGTGTGTTCGCCTGGCCGCAGCGTGCTAAAATGAGATCGACAGCCCTGAGATTACTGGCCCAGGATGCTGTCGGCAGCATTCCCTCGTGGAGCAGAATTAATTAAGAATCACAAGCTAAATAAACCACCCCAGGAAGATTATCTTCCCCCATAATTGAATTGTGAACTCCGATGCTTGTGAGTTCAACTGTCTTAAATTAACGAGCCCTGTCTGGTGGGATTTGGGTCTTTCTTAAAATGGAAATCACAGCATCCATCTTGAAGTGCGGCCCTTTCCCGGGGCGAGTCCCATCTCCTCTGCACTCACCCGTTTACCCTTTCCGGGGGCGAGTCGTGTTACCTCCACAGTCACCCGCTGGCTCTTCTAGGAAAGCCCTGCTTCTCAGGACAGTAACGTCCGTGAGGAAGAGCCTGCCAGATCCTATCTGTGGATGACTGCTGTTTTCCTCATCTTTTCACAGGACTCGGACTGGGATAAAGCAAACATATTCACGGCTTTTATGGATTTATCCTCAACCTTTGCACACGTGAGAGTAACCCAATCCAGGCTAAATTGTATGTGCTCCATTTAGAAATGCTACTGATGAACACTTATTCAGAATCTGGCTTTTATGGATTTATCCTCAACCTTTGCACACGTGAGAGTAACCCAATCCTGGCTAAATTGTATGTGCTCCATTTAGAAATGCTACTGATGAGCACTTATTCAGAATCTGCCCCTTAATGCTACCTCAGTGTCAACACAGGTAGCAAAATTCTTCTGATGCCTCCTGTGGTAATTCCTAGTATGGCAAACAAGACTATTTTTAACCTCGTGTTTGGGGATGAGCTGTCTACGTGCTTGCTCCCAGTCCAGCCCCTAGAAAATTAAAACACAAGGATTTCCCACTGCAGACGGCACAGCCTTAACGTTACCAAGAGGACTTGATAGATTCCACAGTTCAGTTCCACACGTTTGACGCCAGTTGACGTTATTCAGCTGGGTTGTAATTAGTGATCTCCTGCAGCAAGTCAACTCCTCTGTTACCACTGAGAGCATTTGGCCGCCTGGTCATCTTGGAAGTTTCACAATATGGCATTTTTTAATGTGTACAGATATTTTACTGTATTTTTTCCAAATGGCTGAGATGAGCACTGTTATAAAAGTGGTTTGGGGCTTTTTCCAGGCTAATATGCTGCAGCTGTACTGAACTGCATTTGAATTTCAGAGCCTTAATCCATGGTGAGTCTGCCACGGAACCTGTGCAAACAGGGACATGCCTCACAGGGTCTGCGGGCAGCTCCCCCTGCTCTGCTTCCAACAGCAGGCAGGCGGGGAGGAGGGGAAGGAGGGGAGAAGGAGCCTCGGAGGCCGCGCCTCCCACGAGTCCCACCTCTGTCACCAGGTGGGCCGTGAGCTTCCTCTCTGTGAGCTGGTGGTCACCTCTACCACGTGTATCCTTCTCAGGGGGGTGTTCAAAGCCCTCCTTCACCACCTCCAGGGAGGAGGCGGTGACGGAAACGTGGCAGCCACAGTCCTGGGTTGCAGGTGCCGGGCATCGGCTGCTGGACCCCTGCCTTCTCATCCTCACGGGCAACCCACCCACACGCTCTACACTTAGGGGCCCTCCTTTACAGATGGTTCTTAGCTCACAATAGGGAGTCATTTTTCTCTTTTTCTCTCATCCACCAACCAAGGCACATTTTCAAGCACCACCACCTCCGATAGCATCTGGCCTAGCATATAAGGGGAGGGTAGATGTACTCACAGATACATCTGCATACCTAGGCCATACCATGTGATATGTACGTGTATATGTCCAATTGCACACATGTCTGGGCACAATACATACACGTGCATGGACACATATGCAGACATGGAACTTAACTGGGAGTCAAGTTATCCCAGTAAAGTTCACTTTTTGGCTCATCCACTCCCCAAGGTGTGGGGCCTTGCACTAAGCTCTTTGCCATTTCTGGATGAAAGTTTCGTCAGATACTAAACCAGAGTAATAAAAATGCCTTGCTTATGCTGAAGTGTCTAGAGGGCTTGTGGCATGTTGTGAGTGGTGAAGAAGCATCAGCCCTCAGACCTGCCTGTCTCCCATCCGTGTGGCAGGTGTCAAGGTGCCCACCTGCAGACACAGGGGCTTCCACAGGCGGACAGCCTGCAGCTTGCAGCCTGGCTCAGGAACCGCCAAGCTGGAGTGAGCCACCCTGCCAAAGGGCACCCCTCACTGTGCAGCCCACATCCCGGGAAACTAAGAGGCCTCCAAGCTTGGGGCCCGCAGTGGGGCTGGCTGGAGCTCCACTGGCTGGGTCCAGCCCCGTTGCCTGCAGGCCCAAGCCCACCTTCTTCCCTCCCTCAGCTGTAGGTCCCCTGAGTTCTCCCAGAGCAAATGCCCTGCAAGCGGTCCCCCTCAGAGTTGGCTCCCCAGGGAACCCAGGCCCCTCATGTTCTCTGAAGGACTCTGATGACTCTTCTGCTCTGGGATTGTACCATCTTCAGGACACACAGGGTGATTTTAGTGATCTGTGGATGACCAAGTAACGAGACAAGAAAAGTGAGCAAGGGTCAAACCCCTGACTCCAGGCAGGGTGTTGCTTACTTAAAAGCTAAAATAGTCATTAAAAAATTTTAACAGAAATTAGTAAGTGCTAATTATATGGCAGTGGCACTTGGGTAGTGAAAACTCCAGAAAGGCAGTGCAGAAATGAAGATGTTTGGGGCAACAGCCGATTCTGGCTGTCCATTTTAAGCCCCATGAGGCGTTTGCACAGCAGGCTCTGTTCAGGCAGCAAAACCTGCCGGGCCCACTGCTACCAGGCGTTTGTCAACACTTCATCCAGAGACATCACCACCAGGATGGCTGGTGAAGGACGTGGTCACCTGCTGCTGTGCCCAGCACCAGCCAAGAGCACGGCCTGGCCCACTGCTACCGGGCGTTTGTCAACACTTCATCCAGAGACATCACCACCAGGACGGCTGGTGAAGGACGTGGTCACCTGCTGCTGTGCCCAGCACCAGCCAAGAGCACGGCGAGGGCGGTTTCAGGGCCCCGTCGTAGGGCTGTTACTGCACTGGATTTGGGTTTACCAGGAGCCCGTCTGAAAGGACATCATGAGAAACAACTCTTGAAAGCTGTCCTTATGGCCACTACCAGGCTGGCATTCAGCTCTCCAGGAAGCCACACAAGGGAATTTTCTCTTAACACCAGGTGAAGCCCCACTGAGCACACAGGTGGACACTTGTTTGTTATATGAATCTAGGTCCCGTGTCTGGTTTGAATCACTCAGAGTGTAGCACAGCATTTTGTACAAGTAGATAGGCAAGAAGAAGTCTTGAATAAATGACAAAAATACATTTATAATAAGCTTAAATATTTTAAAAATAAGCAGAGAAGTTTTCACTAAGAGTTGGATGGCGCTGATAGAGACTGTGACAACAAGGACCGTCCTGTGATACAATGAAGACCCACCGTGGGGGAGGCCAGAGGACCCGAACCTCTATCTCCACGAGGGACCAGGCCGGGGAGAAGGCAGAGCAAGTGGGGTGCGCAGGGCGTGATCACCCCAGGAAGAGAAGCCTTGCCTGTCAGCTGAGGGTAATGCCAGCAGGACCCGCTCTTCGCCCTGACTGGTCGTGTAGCACTGAGCAAGACCTAATCTGTCAGGTTCTTAGTCCGCGAGGGCTGCCCCAGCAAAGCACCCCAAGCTGGGAGGCTTGTAAACCACAGACACTCACTTCTCCCGGTTCCAGGGGCTGGAAGCTGGGGATCTGGGTGCTGGCACGGTCGGGTTCTGGTGAGGGCCCTCTTGCTGGTTTGCAGATGGTCGCCTTCTCCTCTGTGTCTTCATGTAGGAGCAGACGGGGGCAGGTGGATGAGACAGAGAAGAAGCTTTCTCCCATATCTCTTGGAAGGACACCAACCCCACCATGAGGCTGCACCCTGTGTTCTGATCACCTCCCAAAGCCTCACCTCCTAACCCTGGGAGCTGGGGCTTCCCCATGGGAAGTGGGGGTCGGGGGGATACAGTGTGCCCTGCAGACTCACAGCAGCTTTCCGAGAAGGGTGCTTCGCACTCAGGGTGTGTTTGTACCAATTATCAGCATAACATACGGCCGGGGGTAGAAGTTCTGATCCAGACTCCGATGTGTACGTGAAAACCACATTTCTGTGACGAGAACTTCTCTGCAGCAGAGGAGACCACCCAGATTGGGTGTGGGGGGCAGCCTGCTCCTGGAGAACTCAGTGGCCCCCACCTGGGGTGGCTGGGGTCAGGCGGTAAAATCCAGGACCCCTGGCTTCCCTGGTGGCTCAGATGGTAAAGAATCTGCCTGAAATGCAGGAGACCTGGGTTCAGTCCCTGGAGAAGGAAATGGCAACCCGTTCCAGTATTCTAGCTTGGGAAATCCCATGGACAGAGGACCCTGGTGGGCTACAGTCCATGGGGTCTCAAAGACTTGGACACGACTGAGTGACTAACCCTTTCAGATAAACCAATAACTATGTCTCCTAGACACATATGCACTAAAAAACTACTCATGGTTTATCAGAAACCCAAACCTGACGTTAACTGGTGACTCGACCCTAACGTCTGATTAGACTCAGTGAATATCGCTTTCAAGAGCTCCAACGTGTGTCTGCCATGCAAACCTCCTTCAGAGGCCACTTCCCTGCCATGACGGGGCCAAGGAATAAGCCAGCCACGGGCTGACTCCAGAAAGGGGAAAAAAAAGGGGGGGCTCCAGGCTATGTTCACGTTAAACCTACAACTGTGCCATCAGCAAATTAAAATCAATTGAAATCAATTTAGCCGGATAAAGTCTCTCCCCCTGGGCTGAGGCTCATCTGCTGTGCTAACAGCTCCCAGCAATGAAACAGGTGCTTGTAAATTAATTAGCCTCCTGAAACACACCTTAAAATGAATTTCCCAGAACACCCTGGCAGGGAGCCATCCTGGCCCCAAGAGCTGATCAGCGTCTGTAAATATTGAGATTTGATAAAGTGAGTGCAGCTCCGGCAGCAGATGGCTGGCGCCGATCCGTTCACCCCGCCTGGATGATGCGTTCAAGACCCCCTCCCAGCGGGCCCCCTCTGGGAGCCGGGGAGGACCCCAGCCCCTCGCAGCTCCGTGCTTCCTAATTGAAAATCCTTATTCCCAGATGGAGGCCCATGCACCGCTCCAGGCCCCGCTTGGCACTGCCTGACTGTTGATACACGGGTAATTGCTTCCAGTAATGCAGGTTAAATGTGACATTTAGTGCTTAATAAAAATTATCAAGGCCAGAGCCGTTTATCATTCCCACACTTTGGGCTGTCACTTGAAAGGGGATTCTCAAAATTCATTTGAATTCTTGAGCAGGAGACGGGCAGCTCCTCCGCTGCAAAGACATTACAGAGACAACTGGGATTGTCGGGGCCTTCCTTCTTTCCTCCTTTTGCTTTATTTGGTACTTTTCAGAGATTTGTTTGTTAACAAATAAACATTCCAAATTAACCTATCGCGCGCTGAGCCGCTCCTCCTCTGTGTTTGGCGGTTGGTGAATAGTGTATAATCAGCTGCTGTGAGCACACAACGTTTAAGGCAGATGCACCACTCGGTGCCTCCCGCCTGGGGCCGCAGCTCTGAGATCTGCAACCCCCAGCCCCCCACTCCCCAGGCAGCACGAAGAAGGGAACCTGGGGGGAAAAAGACCACATTGGCCTCGCTCGATATCACCACCAGCGGCTCTAAATAAAGAAGCAGAAATTGTTCTTTAGATCGAGAGCTTGGGGTTCCTCCCCGGGGTGGTTTTGCACCAACAATGGAAAGGATTTCAGAGCTGGCCTTCCAGAGAAGCCCTCCGCTCAGGTGGGCTTTCCAGCAGAGCTGCTTGGAACAAGCTGCGGGTGCTGACAGGCAGCAAAAGTAGAACGCATCAGGCTGCTCGCGTAGGAACGCCAGGAGAGACGGCTGTGCAGATACGCCCAGCCACCGTGCCATCATGAGTGTGGACCTTCCTCAAGCCCTTCCCCGAAATGCCCCGCAGCATTACCGTCACGGGCGGCAGCTTACGTCCCCCACAAATTCGCGTTGTTTCCAGTGGTCATGTACGGAGGTCAGAGCTGAGCGCTGAAGAATTGATGCTTTTGAACTGTGGTGTTGGGGAAGACTCTTGAGAGTCTCTTGGACTGCAAGGAGATCCAACCAGTCCATCCTGAAGGAGATCAGTCCTGGGTGTTCATTGGAGGGTCTGATGTTGAAGCTGAAGCTCCAATACTTTGGCCACCTCATGTGAAGAACTGACTCATTGGAAAAGTTCTTTGATGCTGGCAAAGATTGAAGGCAGGAGAAGGGGGCAACAGAGGATGAGATGGTTGGGTGGCATCACCGACTCGCCAGACATGGGTCTGAGCAAACTCTGAGAGATAGTGAAGGACGGGGAAGGCTGGAGTGCTGCAGCCCATGGGGTCGGAGAGTCAGACACGACTGAGCGACTGAACACAACATAGGCCTTCATGGATTCGTCAGGTATCTTCATTTAGCTTTAAAATAAACATTTAGGCTGTCTAATTTTTAGCAATTATAAATAGCACTATGAATATATTATCATATAAATTTTGTGCATATTCTTGTTTCTCTTCCTACAATAATTTCCAGGACAAGAAATTGCTAGGTTGAAAGGTAACACATATTTTATATTTTAACCTGAAATTACACTCCAAAATATTCACTCGGAGAAATGCTTTTAAAAAAAGAGAGAGAGAGTTTGTTTTACAATCTGTCAAGTTAAAGCCAGGATTACCATTGGCATGAGTCTTCAGGCTTATCAAAGACTCATTCAGCCACCAGTAACGGCTGCTTCCACTGGATTCTGAAACTTAATCCTACAATCTGCTTAGATCACAAACTTTATCCAATACAAAAACCCCATTAAAACCTGGCTCACAGGTAGTAAAAATCAAGTGAATACATGCACACAAAATGTCAATAACTCCTTTATCACCTGCAAATGGAAAGGACTCCCATCAGCTTGTCCTTCCCCTGGTGCCCCCACCATACAAAACATCTGCCTTCCCAGAGGTGCTCGAGAAGTGCTAAGACCCACGCAAGCACCTTAGAGCATCACAGCACATCAGGGCCGGAAGGCGCAGGGGAGGAACCAGAGTCAGGTGGGAAGTGACGCGCCCGCAAGAGGGGCTGAGACAGAGATCCAAGGGGGTGGGGGCGGGAGAGGGGGGCGTCTCCCCCGAGCCTTGGGGCAGGGGCGGGAGAGGGGGGCGTCTCCCCTGAGCCTTGGGGCAGGGGCGGGAGAGGGGGGCGTCTCCCCTGAGCCTTGGGGCAGGGGCGGGAGAGGGGGGCGTCTCCCCTGAGCCTTGGGGCAGGGGCGGGAGAGGGGGGCGTCTCCCCTGAGCCTTGGGACAGGGGCGGGAGAGGGGGGCGTCTCCCCTGAGCCTTGGGACAGGGGCGGGAGAGGGGGGCGTCTCCCCCGAGCCTTGGGGCAGGGGCAGGAGAGGGGGGCGTCTCCCCTGAGCCTTGGGGCAGGGGCGGGAGAGGGGGGCGTCTCCCTGAGCCTTTACCAGTGCGTGGTCAGCGGACAGACCGCAGGCAGGCCGAGCGCCGTCCACACAGGGGAACGGCCAAGAGGAGGCACAGAACGACATGCCAAGTGGGGACAGACAGCCGCCCCTGCTGGCGGCACCAGCCTCGGAAGCCATGCCCTCCTGCTCACTCCCAGCCTGGGACCACGGCCACACTCACCCTCCAGACTCCAGGGTCTGGTGGCCACCCACGGACTCCACAGCTGTCATCTCTGAGTCCGTAAGAAAAAGTGAAAAGGAGAGTGGTAGCCGCTCAGTCCCGACCGACTCTGTGAGCTGGACTGCGGCCCACCAGGCTCCTCTGTCCATAGAATTCTCCAGGCAAGAGTACTGGAGCGGGTAGTCATTGCTTTCTCCAATGGATCTTCCCGACCCAGAGATCAAACCCGTGTCTTGTGTCTCTCACTTTTGCAGAAAGGTGCTTCACCACTAACGCCACCTGGGAAGCCTCTGTCAAAGATCAGGACCGTTAAACCAGACCAAAGCATTAACCAGATGGACAGGCTGACGCTCTGGCCGTCAGGCCCACTGGGTGGGAAGGGGCACCCAGTGCCCCAATTCACACGGGTCCTGCTTGACCTTGAGGATTGACCTTGGTGTTTGATCCCTGACTAAAGGAACACAAAGGACTCCAGCTTCTCGAAAGCTCTTCCTGACTCACACACAACCCCCAGTGGTCCACACCCCAGAAGAGAGGGTCCCGAGGCAGTTCGACTGGCAGGAGGCTTCCCACAGCCCCAGGCAAACCTGAATGTCCGTGACCCCGGGACAGCCGGGAGTGCACATGGGTCCCCCTCTGTGTCGGGGGACCCTGGGCCCCCCGGGCCCCCCAGGACACGCCATCCACAGACGCTCAGCAGTCTGAGACACGCGCACGTTTCCAACTGCTGAGGCTCGGCCTCGGAGGCCAAGCTCGGAGGGAGTTGGCTGGAGGGAGCCACCCCCACCCGGAGCTGCGGTGAGCCCAGCTCCGCTCCTCGGGGCCTGCACATGACTGCCCCATCATGGGCAGCACGTTGACCAGGGGTTGCTGGGGATGACCTACAGCTTTGCACTTGGAGTCTGCGTATCCTCTTTCAAGACTGCGACACTGGTGCTGTGTTCTTCCCGTTTCTGGTGCAAAGAACTAGCCTTTTTGAGAATCTGATAAATACTGGATTCTCGCCTCAACACAGAAAGCCTATGAAAATACATACTCAATCTTTCATGCACATTTAGATTATTTGAAGGCTCCTGAAAAACTGACCCCTGCCTTTTCGGCCTTTTAAAATTATAAACAAGGTCTCCAAGTCCAAAGGCCTCTAGCAAGCTCTTTAGAGGGTCTGTGAGTTACGATAAGCAAGCAGTGGCAGACACAGTCTCCCAGACGGACAGGGCTCTAGCTGGCCTGCGGATCACAGCTTCCTTCTCAGCTGCATCAGGGTCCCACTCGCGGTGGGGACCGGGTACTGGATTTATGACGGCAGGTGCCACAGGTAGAGACGAGGGCAGCAAAGCAGAAAACTCCCTGAACTGCACCCAACGCAGCCTTACGACAGCGTCTAAGGGTTTTCCTTTCGACTTCTTGCCTCAGACTTGATATCTGCATTTTCCCTAAATTCAAAAGCAAATGCAACAAGAGATTGCTCGCTGATTCTTTCAGCAACTTCTCCCCTCTCCTCCCACCACCCTTCTGGCAAGAATACTGTGTATCGGCAGCCCCTCTGGGGAAAATAACTTTGAAAAATTGGATAGTGGATGCTAACTGATTTAATGGATAATAAAATGGCTTGTGTTTCTGAGACTGCTATTTAAAGACCAACCTGATATTTTATGTAAAACGAACCCTAGTTTTTATGCAGTCATGGGACCTTGCCCAGCTTTTCTGCCAAATTTGCTATTTATGGAGGATGTACTTCTTTAAGGCAAGTTAGAAGCCACTTCTGAGACTCACCAAGACTCTGGAGGATGGTGACATCTTTAAGCACGTCCACACCGTGGGTGAAAAAAAGGACAAAGTGTGCCTTCAAATTCCCAAAGGTAACCAGACATTTGAGATGAAACTGTAAAGGATAATTCCTGCATGTCACCATGGCAAACTGAGGACAGGACTTGAACTTGGGAACTCATCTGACCCCCTGGCAAAATCCTGGGTTCCAACCTGACCTGCCCCCCTGCACGTTCCCTCTGCAGACGCACCAGCATGGACCGCCTCATGCAGCTCCCAGGCGTCTCACGCATGTGTCCTCCGCTCCTGGCGCCCCGCTCCAAGCCCCCAGGCCGCCCAGACTGTCCTCCTGACACAAAGACTGCCTTCACCTCGACCCTGCCGGACAAGGTGCATGCCAGGCTCACCGCCCTGCTCTCACCAGGCACCCGCCCCATTTGGGACCCCCGGCCTTTGCACACGCTGCCCCCACCGCCCGCCCAGCGCACCTCCCGTCTCCTGCTTCTCTGCCTGAAAAGTCTTGCTTGTTTTAAAAATCAGCTCAGGGACTCAGGAGCCACCCGGGCCGCGCGTGATACCTCTCCTGACCTCCTGGCTCTGGTCCTCCCGCCTGGGACCTGAGCCCGAGGCTGCGGCAGGCGCTGCACCGCATGGTCTGGGCGGGAGACGCGGGGTCTGGTCCCGCCCGTTCTGCACAGATGGGGAGCTGATACGGGCTAAGGGGGCCCCAGCGGCAGACCCCCAGGGCTTCCACACTGCAGGAGGCCGCCCCAGCCAGCCGCCTGCCCTCATCTGAGACGACCCTGCCCAGGACAGCGGAGCAGGGACGGGGGTCCTCCTTCTTGCGGAGGACGAGCCGGGAACTGAGGTTTCAGACCAGCAGGCAGAGGTGCCCTGAGTCTCTCCCGGAAAATGCCTCCTATGGGCCTCCTCCGCCCCGGCTTCCGTTTATTTAAGGCGCCGCCTTGTCCCATCACCAAACACTTGGAAACGCAGGCTGGAGGTTGAAGAGGGTAGTGAACAGGAATTCACGAACCAGAACAGCCTACTGCCTCGATCATTATAGGAGATCCACGATAAAGACCTTACACGCTTTGAAAGAAAAAGTGAAGCAAAGGAAGCTTTTAAAGTTAAAAATATCCAATGGTACATAGAAGAGTAAAATCAAAGGCAATTTTGTAATGACTCAGCCAGCTTACATTTGCCACTTTATTGTGAAGCACGACTTAAATTCTGATGTAGGTCATCAACTAATGCTTACTTATGTGTTTCTTAGAATGGATATCATTTGAATGATAAGGTCAATGAGAATAGATAATAAATGTCTGAAACTATAAATAACAGAAGAACCAAACATACACATTCTATAATAACCACGTGACCACATAGACCAAAAAAGGAAGGGAACATGACTGTCCCATGATGTCGTGACAGCTGACATGTATGACATAATAAACATCCATCCTAAAGGAAATCAGTCCTGAATATTCACTGGAAGGACTGATGCTGAAGCTCCAATACTTTGGTCACCTGATGCGAAGAACTGATTCATTTGAAAAGACCCTGATGCTGGGAAAGATTGAGCGCAGGAGGAGAAGGGGACGACAGAGGATGAGATGGCTGGATGGCATCACCGACTCGATGGACATGAGTTTGAGCAAGCTCCAGGAGATGGAGAAGGACAGGGAAGCCTGGCGTGCTGCAGTCCATGGGTCTCAAAGAGTCAGACGCGACTGAGCTACTGAATAACAACATACGATGTAATACGAAAAACCGAAAAACCGTCTCATTTGAATGAGAATGACGGTGGGAAAGTGAGAGGGAAGGAAGAGGCTCAGGAGGGAGCAGAGCGCAGTGAGGAGAAGGGCCAAAAACGAGCCTATTCCCAGAGGGAGGGAGCGCCCCGCCCCACTGCACACCCTGGACACGTTCTGAGTTCCCGAAGGAGGTGGGCCGGGGCAGGACGACAGGAAGCAGACGAGAACTGCCCGCCTGCTCTAGAGGCTGCCTGAGACAGGGGGCTCGGCCCACTCAGACCCCAGGCCCTATTTTATGAAATGTTTCACAAACTCCTGTGCTATCTTGAAAAGAAATAATACATTGTAAAATCTACCCCAGTTAGCTTCAAAAAATCAACACAACACCCTAATAATGTGAAAGGAAGATACTGGTAATGTGAACACTGTGCACTTTGACACGTCAGCTCCTGGTGTGACCTCCCCAAAGGCACAGTGAGGTCACCCCATGTCTGCACTGACACTCCCACTGCTGAGACTGTGACCGCTGGAGACGGGGGCACAGGATGCTCAGAGTGAACTTCCGACACGGTGACCCCACTCTCGGTGAAGCTCCAAACAGCATCAAGAATAACCTTCCCTCGTTTGAAGCACGTGTGCGTTTCTGGAAATTTTGGCAGGAACTAGAAGTATGTGATGGGCTTCCCAGGTGGCTCAGTGGTAAGGAATCTGCCTCCAGTGCAGGAGCCACAGAAGACACAGGTTTGATCCCTGGGTCAGGAAGCTCCCCTGGAGAAGGAAATGGCAACCCATTCCAGTACTGTTGCCTGGGAATCCGTGGACAGAGGAGCCTGGCGGCTACAGTCCCTGAGGTCGCAAAGAGCTGGACGCACCTGAGCCCTCATGCAAGAGCTCTGCGATGATGCTTTAGAGGAAGGAGCCGGTGCAAAGGCCAGGTACTCAGAAGCAGGGTTTCCACCCTTAGGAAAGCCGAGTGTGTGGAGACCCCGCTGAGCAGGTGGGACTGGCCGGGCCCTGCGGGATGTCTATGGCCGCCCACAGCCACCTCTGCTTCCACAAACCACCGCGCGGCTCCTCGAGGTGACACCCCCACGGAAGGCAGGGTGTCCGCTGACCTGGGTCTGCTTATTCGGGAAACTGGTGTCAGCAGAGGCAGAGCAGGGACTGGACTCAGGACGGGAAGGTGAGTAGAGACGCGTGAGGCCCTCCCCAGGGCCCCGGCTCCCTGGTTTCTGTCCCCACACCTCACAGCCGACACAGAACTTCAGCTCATCACTTTGGCACGGGCCGCCCCCTCCTGTGAAAACTCTCACTGTTTCTCACAGATTCTAACAGATGCCTCCAAAATGCACAGAAGAATACATATTTTTGCGAGCCGTCCAAGTGTGTTCTCCTTCAAGGTGAAATATTGACCATAGCCTTTCACTGGTCAACATTTGGTTTGCAGATCGATTCATCTGATGCGTGCTCTCAGAAGTCAATAATGTCTTATTCCTTGAGGCCTCATCCTGTTGTCTCCATCTGGCCAGGTTTCTCCGAACGTGCCCGACACAGCCCGCAGGCGAGGCCACGCTGAGGAGACCCCCAGGCACACGGGTGCCCGTCCCCTCCCTTGGGGAGAGTCCTGCTCAGATGAAGGAAACAGAGGCCGTTTCATTTGTGTATTATTCTCACCGCTTTTCATGGAAACCAAACCCTTGTTCTGCTCATGGTGTGCCTTTTGATGAACCTGCAGGACACAGAGGAGGTGCCTTAGCCGCCCCTGGGCTGTGATGCTTTAGGCAGGAGGTCAGACGAGCAGGGAGACTGTGCGTGCACCCCAGTAACCAGGGAGGATGCAGGAGTTTGTATCAGAATCCCGCCAAGCCTCGTGTTTGCCAGGCGCCTCCAGGAGCGACAGGGAGCACGGCGCCCTGCGTGGGGCAGACACGCTTGAACTTGAATGTGCACATGAACCTCCCCAGCATCTTGTGAAAATGCAGATCCTGATGCGGGCGGCCTGCGATGGAGCCTGAGACACCGCATTTCTAACAGCCTCCCAGGGGTGCTGCCGCTGCCGGAAAAATCACACTCTCCTGGACCAAGGTACACCCCCCACATCGGTGAGACCGCTGCCAGACAAACGCACACGCTCTCCTGGACCGAGGTACACCCCCCACATCGGTGAGACCGCTGCCAGACAAACGCACACGCTCTCCTGGACCGAGTTAGCGCCAGCCCCCATCGTCTGAGACCCAGAAGTCCTTTCCTGACCCGCTTCCCGCCCCACCCAGGCTGGGAAGCGGCCCCCTCTCTCCTCGGAACCCGGCTTGTGCCTGTGGAACACGGCAGGACAGTTAGCCATCTGTCAGCTCCCTCCCATGAAGCCAAGACAGGCTCCAACCTGGAACCACGAGCTTCATCTAGGAGTCACCACTGACAACACTTGACACCCAGCTGTTTAATAAACGACTGTGGAGTGGAGGGATGGCGGGGTGGGTGGGTAGATGGACGGATGGTGGAAGACGATGGAGGGATGGAGTTAAAGCCTGGTTGAGGCTCCACCATTAAATCTGTAATTGTTGGCGAGTCTCTTTACCTTCTCATTCTCCTCCTCCATAAACTGGAGGGATGGGGGGCTTCTGCCGTCTCCTCCAATTTGATGTGATCACAGGAACAGGTGAACTGTATTGACAGCATCCTTGGTGGCACTGTGCTAAGGGCCTCGGTGGATTATCTCAACTCCTCTTTACAAAAATGTCCGAGAAAGATGCGTTATTGGCCCCATTCCACAGATGAGGATACTCCGAGAAAGAGTGAGTTACTCGCTTGTGTTCACAGAGTGAGTGACCAAGCCAGGACTCGGCCCAGACTCAAGGCCGCCCAGGGCTGGCCTGCCCCCAGCACAGTGCCCAGCCCGTCGGAGCAGAGGACAGCAGACAGCCCTGCTCCAGGGCCACCCAGGCGCCCCCGCCCTGGAGCGTGGGTGTGGGGTTCCGCTCCTCTGCCAGCTGCTCCCCTCTGCAGAGGGCCAAGCCCCAGGAGATGGGCAGGGCCAGGCTGGCAGAACGTGAGCACCGGTCTTGGAAAAGGAGGGCTCTGTTGGTGCCCACCTCTGCAGAGTCACTCAGCCAGGGGTTGGACCCGGGGTCTCAGGGAGCAGCTGAGTCACTGGAGCTCATTCTCTGAATCAGACAGGTGAGGGACCCCAGCTCTGGCAAGCATCAGCCCGTGACACACGGCATCTTCGCCCGGCTCGTCATTTACGAAGCGTCAGGGATGAAGTTGCTCCCTTCCTGAGGCTGCTCTGAAGTGTGTCTGTTCGTTGGCACAGGCCCTTGACTCCGGCACTGAAGCTCTCCCAGAGATTTAGAAAACAAAGGCGGTACTTGGAAAAGGTAAAGGGCTACGTCCCCAAGACCCAGCAAACCCAGAGAAACTTGCTTGTATGTACAGAGCTACTCACTACCGTACTGCAGACACTGGGGAAAAGTTGGTCCTAACTCTCTGTCCGTCAATTAGCCAATCGAGAGACAAGCTGTGGCCCATTTGTTTGAAGTAAAACAAGACCAGTGAGACGAATGAGCCAAAGCTTCCTGCCGCCGCCATACAGGAGTCTCTGAAACAGGATGCTGGGCGTCACCAAGAAGCGCAAAGGTATCCGAGCTCTATTTGCACAATCTTTCTGCATGCACCCAATTCAGGATAGTGGTCACCTCTAGGGAAGGGGAGCAGAGAGGCAGAGGGACCGCTCGCTATGGTTGACTTTTATGGTTGGTGATGGGCACACGCATTTGTAGCATAACGTCCTTTTTGTAATCTGCCCAGATACTTCACCATAAAATGCTAAGAGTCACTTGCAAGAGAGGACCTAATTCTAATTCACATTCCAGAAATTAAGGATCAATTATTTTCCATGAATCTACCACTTTTTGCTTCACACACTTACCTTCCCGACATCATCATCTGGGGAAGCCCTCCCGCAGGTCCAGAAGTTACCCACCGCCATGGGTCTGCCACCACCGCCTGCTCTGAGCACATCTGTCCCCCTAACGGAGCACGTGGGCCCCGCAGGAACCGGGTCGCTTGTGCTCTGGAGAGCCATGAGGCTCACTGGCGCATCAGAGGCAGTCATCCCTGGGCGTTTTGCCGAGTGAGTGTGCACACTGCCCTTCAGACTGCAAGGTCTTGAAGCAGCGGTGCCGCGCTGGCAGCACAGGCTCTGGAGAGACAGGCAGGGCAGGAGGGCACCACCCTGCTGACCAGCCTCGGGCCTTGCCGGCCCCTGGGGCCCCCACCTGCCAGAATGATACAAGGATTCTTGGCAGCAAACCATCCATCAGCGGCTGAGCTCGGGTCTAAAACATCACCAAAACAGCGGGCTCCTCGTAAGGCAGACGCCGAGTGACTGTCACGCTCGCCTCCAGGGCTCCGGCCAGGTGCTTCCTCCATTTCTTCATCTATAATCGTGTGTACACACGTGCCACCCACAGAACACATACACCTAAGCGTGTGCACATGCCCTTGCTGACATGTGTATACTCGTGGGCATGTGTGTACAGGTGTGCTGGGCACACATACACCTAAGCGTATGCACATGCCCTTGCTGACATGCGTGAATACTTGTGTGCATGTGTGCACACGTGCTGTGCAGAGCACATGTTCACACACACGCGTGTACACGCACGTGCCGACACATACATTCCCCTCTCGAACTGTTCTCTCAAGAGGTTACCAAGGTCTCATGGATGTGATTAACCTGTTTTGAACACTGAGCACTTGCTCAGACCTTTCACTGAACCCTGAGTGTGGTTCACAGCTAACGGTTTCAGTTGCTCTAAGGACGCTTGGCCCACAGACAGCCTGGCCTTCGAGGGTCTCACAGCGGCACTGCGCCAGCCAACCTGGCTCTTCCTAAGGTCTCCTGCGTCCGCCCAGACGGAGAGGTGGTTCCGAGGCTGCGGCCCCAGGGCTCAGGTGGTCTTGTTTCCATTGTCCATCTTCCCAAGCTCCCTGTCCGGTCTGCAGTGAGGCTCCAGACACCGCGTGGAGAGCAGGCCTCCTCGGTGAGGGCCGCTGACAGCAGACCCTGGGACTGGTCCTGGGCCCCCCTGCTCCCCAGGAGCCCAACACACTGAATCTATGCCGCAGACACGGTGCTAGGGGCTCCCTGGCTCCTTTGGGGGTTTTGAGCTTTCTTTGAGTCATAAGTCAAAGACTGGAGCCAGAGCCAGGCGGAGTCCTCAGCCCGTCCGCAGGGCGCTGGGCTGGAGTCCAGGAAGGAGCCAGAAACGAGCATCCCCTTCTGCAATCCTCCAATGAATGTCTGCAAACCAGCCAAAGCCAACTCTCAAAATAAAAAAGAAAAGGAACATATACCTCGCCACTGCCCTCCCAGCCCCAGGATGTAGAGCAGCTGCTGTTGTTTTGGGAAAAAATAAAAATTTGTCCCAGAACCCAGGGCCCGTCTAACCCGCCCCCACCCCGCGCCGACACTTCCTATCTTGCTGGGTGGCCCAGCACCTGGTTCCCCAAGAGCAGACACATCAGCTTCCATGAGGAGGGGCCCGCGCCTGCTCACTGCACGGATACACGGCATCCACCCGCGGTGACCCACTGCCCAAGCCTGGGGACCCCGGGCGGACCGGTGCGGCTGGTGGAGGTGGAGACCTGGTGCCCAGCGCGGACCAGGGCCCGCACGGCCAGCCGAAAGCCGCGGGCTCCCCGGGCAGCCGAGAGGGTCAACAGTCAATCAGGCAGCGCTTGATAAAGTACATTTAATTACAAGGGCACTCAGGTATTTGGATCACTTGATGCAGTCTTCTAAATTGGATGTCGTTTCAGTTATTGGAAATTAGAATCAAATGAATAAATATGCTGTTATTTAAAAGTTACATTTTTCAGGGAGAAAAAAAAAAGTAATGATTGGATTCAGTACCTTAAGCCTCAGGCACCAAACGGTGACGTGTGCTTTCTCAGGGACCCACACATGACGACCCGAGTCCTCCGGCCTGTGGGTGGGTTGGCTGTTTCAGAAACTGGCCAACTAATACTGCCGGACATTCGTGTGGATCTGTTTCAGCTGAACCGAGGGGCTTGAGGAACCTTCTGACCTGTGTGTATCTCCTCCAAATATTTTTCTCCTCATTATGATTTGGCCAGCCCTCGCCTGCGTGTTCATTAAATGCCCATCGTTTCTGTGCCTGCGTCTCCTCCAGCAATCCTTAAGTGAATTCAGGCTCCGAGACAGAAGTAGACTTGCTTTGCTTCCCACTGCCCAGTTCACTGACTAAAAACTCAGGGAATCAGTTCCATTTGGGGGAAGAATACTGAGATAGCCCATCTTTTTTTTTGGCTACTTTTGTTCATTTTTGGCTACGTTTTACACAACAAGTTAGAAGCCACTGGGCCACTTTCCACATCTGTCGGATCCCTGGCTTGGGAGTGAGGAGGATCTGAGAGCTCAGAATAGCCCGTATAGTAACACAAAAGCTCCCAGCGCCACCCATTCCGGGCCTCTACAAGGACTGATCCGCCAAAGTTTATTGCATGTCCTCAAATTGTTTATCTTGCAGTATTTTATTTAAAAATGAGAATTAATTTTTTTAAGTTAAGCCTGTAGGCTCCTCCCAGGCCTGTTCTGTCTACGTTAGGATCCACGGGATTCCCCAGGCAAGAATACTGGAGAGGGTTGCCATTTTCTTTTCCAGAGGATCGTCCCGACCCAGGGATCGAACCCACGCCTCCTGCACTGGAAGGTGGACTCTGCCACTGAGCTGCCTGGGAAGCCCAGTGCAACTCGAGCACTGTGTACGTAGTTGGAAATACAGTGTAAATCCTACATAAATAGATGCTCAGTGTCCCCAGCAAAGCCCATTAACAACTCCTGGGAAGTAAAAACAGAAGGTTCGGTGGGTAAAGAATCCGCCTACAATGCAGGAGACGCAGGAGACACGGGTTGGTCTCGCGCGTGGCAGGGTGTTCAGCAGCAGCACCCGACCTCTACCCGCGAGGCCGTGGGGGCACTGTCCCAGCTGGCCGTGTCCCGGGGCAGTGGCCTGGAGCTGAGTGCCCCCGAAGGAGGCCCCGCAAGGCCCCGTTGAGCTTAAAGCACAGGCTCAGAGCCTCCGGGAGCTCCTGCGGGGCTGGCGGGAACTCGGGTGGCCGTGGGGCCTCTCCCGGGAACTCTGGCCCATCGTAGGAAACAGCACACTTCCCTCGTGACGCCCAAGAACAAACGCCCATGACCACCTGCATGCGTGAAACCCGAACGCTGGAAACCATCCAGGTGTCCTTCAGCAGGGGCGCGGACAAGCAGACCTCAGTGCATTCACGTCGGGGAGTAACACTGTCCGTGGCCTGAGAGCCCCACCGTCAAGGGACAGGGCAATCTGGACCAAGCTCAGAGGCGACCCCCTGAGAGACACAACCCCAGAGGTTACTGGGCGAGCCCACATTTCAGATTCTCCAAAAACCACCAGTGATGGAAAAGAGCCCGGAGGGTCCCAGGGTCAGGGGCGATGTGGGAGGCTGACCACGGGTCTCGGTTTCCCTGGCACCTTTCCAGTTTAGCGCCAAACATTCCACATGCCGGAAACACCGGGGCGGTTGGTTGCCATGGGTGTGAATGCCGAGGCCAGCCTGGGGAATCTCGGGGGAGGCGAAGCAGTCCTCCACCCTGGCTTTGCTGGCGGTAGTCACATGAATCCATACCTGTGTTAGGACTCATGATGATTTTTAAAACAAAAAGACGCAAAAAGGCTCAGAGAGCATCTCTTCCAGGGTGGGTGGGGTCTCTGGATCTTCATGGCTTCCCAGAAGGGTGGGCAGAAGGAGAGAAGGAATGACAGGCTCTCTATGTGACCCCAGCCTGCCCCTGAGCCCCTGTGCTCCTCAGGTGACCCCCAGACCAGCAGGCCTTACACATCCATCATTCACACCCCAGATCCCCAGAGCTTCCATCAGTCGGAGGCTGGAACACCTCCATAGACAGCACCCCGTGCGTGGGTGCTCACAGAGGTCCCTGACCTCAGCCTCCTCATGTTCTCTTCCACGGGAGCCCGGTGCAGGGAGAGGTGGCCTGCTCACTCAGGGTCATGCAGGGAGGCTTGGCCTTCCTTAACTCACCTGAGTGGCACGCACTTTGTAACACATTTTTTGGCAGCTGCAGAGGTAGCAGAGGTCACGTGGGCTGAGAGGTGAACGAGGAGGTGTCCTTTGGGCTCCGTGTTCAGAAACTCAGACTGGTCCCTCAGAGGCTGGTTTGGGAGAGGGTGAGGGCTTTCTGACCCCTGGCCCTGTCCTCTCCTGCCCAGAAGTGAGCTTCTGCCTACGTAGAACTATAGCTGAGATGCTGTGCACGGTGGGCACAGACAGCAAAGGAAAGTCTGCTCGTGGAATCCGGTGCTGTGAAGAGGCTGAGAGAGTGAGCCTGCAGCAGGCAGCCCCAGGCCCCTTGGACCTGAGCACGAAGCAGGACGTGGTGTGGAGGGTGTGGGGATCACCATCACCATTATCACCACCACCATCACCATCATCGTCATCACCAACATTATCACCACCATCACCATTATCACCACCATCATCATCACCACTATCACTACCATCATCACCACCATCACCATCATCACCACCATCACCACCACCATCATCATCACCACCATCATCACTATCATCACCACCACCATCACTATCATCGCCACCACCACCATTATCACCACCACCATCACCATCATCGTCATCACCACCATTATCACCATCACCACCACCGTCACCACCATCACCATCATCATCACCATCATCACTATCATCACCACCACCATCACTATCATCGCCACCACCATCACCATCATCGTCATCACCACCATCACCATCACCACCATCATCATCATCAACACCATTATCACCATCACCACCACCATCATCACCACCATCACCACCATCACCACCCTCACCACCATCAACATCATCACCACCATTAGCACCATCACCACCACCGTCACCACCACCGTCACCACCATCACCACCATCACCATCATCATCACCATCATCACTATCATCACCACCACCATCACCATCATCATCATCACCACCATTATCACCATCACCACCACCATCATCACCACCATCACCACCATCACCACCATCACCACCATCAACATCATCACCACCATTATCACCATCACCACCACCGTCACCACCACCATCACCATCATCATCACCATCACCACCATCATCACCACCGTCACCACTATCACCATCACCACCACTATCACCATCACCATCATCACCACCATCACCACCATCACCACCATCACCACCACCATCACCACCATCATCATCACCACCATCACCACCACCACCACCATCATCAGTCACCATTACCATCATCCTCGTCCATGCACAGGGTGCTTTCTGAAAGAGTCACAAAAGGCTTTCTCTCCATGGATCCCCACTCAAATCCTTGGGAACTAGAAGGTGTTGCTCCTTTCATTTTTGACTTTTTCAGGGTCAGGGCTGAACCAGCCTTGAATCTCTGAGTTCTGACTGTAAACTCCTCTTGCTCTCAGCCTCCTGCTTGCAGGTGATGGTAACACATGGTACCTTTGTCTTGCAGAGGCAGAATCAGGAAAGCTCACAGAGGATTTGGGTGGAGACAGGAGTAAGGGAGCTGCAAGGTTCCAGCACCTGTCACAGTTGGACTTGAGTCCAGCTGCTCAGAAGTGACCACATAACCATCTTCTTATACAGCTTCTCTGGGGTGAGGGGAAGGAGAGTCTCCAAGGCCTACACCCCCACATCAGGGAGAGGCCAGGGGGCCCTAGGAGCTTGTGGGGGGTTGGAATGCCTCCAGAGAGCCCTGCATCCTCAGGACCAGGTGCTCAGCACCAGGTGCTGGTGATGGTGGTGATGGTGGTGATGATGGTAGTGATGGTGGTGGTGATGGTGATGATGAGGATGGTGGTGATGAGGGTGGTGATGATGGTGATGGTGGTGGTGATGGTGACGGTGGTGATGATGAGGGTGGTGATGATGGTGATGTTGGTGGTGATGGTGGTGGTGATGGTGGTGGTGATGGTGGTGATGATAAGGGTGGTGATGATAAGGGTGGTGATCATGGTGATGTTGCTGGTGATGGTGGTGGTGATGGTGGTGATGATGAGGGTGGTGATGATGGTGATGTTGGTGGTGATGGTGGTGGTGATGGTGGTGATGATGGTGGTGATGATAAGGGTGGTGATGATGGTGATGGTGGTGGTGGTGGTGATGGTGATGATGATGGTGGTGATGATAAGGGTGGTGATGATGGTGATGTTGCTGATGATGGTGGTGGTGATCATGATGGTGGTGGTGATGGTGGTGATGATGGTGGTGATGGTGATGGTGGTTATGGTGATAATGAGGGTGGTGATGATGGTGATGGTGGTGTGATGTGGTGTGATGTGGTGGTGATCACGATGATGGTGGTGGTGAGGATGATGGTGATGATGATGTTGGCAATGGTAATATGAGAGGGAGAAGAGATCAGAGGAGAAGGAGGAGATGGGGAGGAGGAGGAGGTAAGAGAAGAGGGATCCTGCGGCCCAAAGGAGATGTGATCACTCTGAGTTCAGAGGCTGGCCCACTGGATAATGTCTCTGAAACGTTTCACAGCTCCCAAGTCTCAGTTTCCCCAGCTTGAGATGGAAACATGCCCAACGGCTGACGATCACGTAAGACAGGTCCACCGCTCACTCCACCTGAGCGCAACAGACTTCAGTTCCAGGGCAGGGCCAGCACCTGGATGGGCCGTGCTGTGGGCAACCTCACTGGGCCTAGGGAATCTGTTTCCACACCATCTGTTTACACACAATAGCCTTCCCCAAGGACCCTACCGGAGAATCACAGCATCCACTCGGTCCGGTTTGGACGGAAAACCAAGCCTGTGGTCATCACACCCCAACCAGAGTCCAGGGTTCCTCGTGGGCAGAGGGGGACTCGTCCATTTTACCCTGTGGCTTATATTCTCCCCAGGGTCATAACTGGCGTCTCTTCTAATAAGAAAAGATCCATCTACCCACAGTTTCAGTTTAGAAACGGAAACTACGATTCAGCTGAGAAAACCATCCTTCACCGTTGATTTGCCGCCCCCAGGACTTCCTGCTGGGATCACTGGGGTGAGCGGACCCAAATCTCCCCTCTCAAGGTGGGACACTCACAGCCCACACAATGCCAACTGTGCAAAGCCAGCAGCTGTAATTGCTGAGAACCGGAAGGCTGGCTTTTATTACTTAGGGCATTTGAATTTCCGACAGTAATGCTGCATTAACGAAGGGCGTCTTTTTTTTGCATTGAATTTACACCTAATGCGATTCCATTTTGCATTCTTTACATATGCAGATGAGGTAGCTAGACCGTTCCTGATGCAAAAACTGTTTTTGCTAAATCATATCAAAATGTTTCATGGATCTCACCAAAAAGTGTTGATATATGGAAATTGCTCTTTTTCAAAAACTGTCTTTAAAACCCAAATGGTATATTTTGAATTTCTTTTCTCTACACCACACCCTCCCCGGTATTTGTGGAGAATTAGAGGAAATAAATAATATATTAATGCCACATTGCCACGGCATGGGAGCAGGGGCAACCAGAATAACGCTCATTTTAGCCATTATTGAGACAGAAGAAGGTTAGTCCAGGGCTCAGGTGTTTTCTGAGGCAGATGGAAGAGCGAAAGTTAATGTTAGAATGTCAGAAATGTGTCCTTGTCTCCCTTCTGAGTAAGGGAAAAACAGAGTCACACACTGAACAGCTAATTATACAAGGGGTGTATTTCCTACATACTAAAGCTGGTTGGTCTCCTCTGGGCTTAGGTCATGCACTGTTTTAAAAGGGATGAAGGCAGTGCCCTGTCCCTCCAGGAACTGCAGCCCATAGCTGCTCTGGGCTGAACAATGACTGCGGCAGGGACGGGAGCCTGGGGCACTGTCCGTTTTCACGTGCCAGCTTTCCAAACTCCTTAGGCAGGCTGAAAACCACAGCAAACTCCGCTGCGTCATGAGAATGGACTGTTTCAGGCCTCATGCAAGGAACAATTAACATGAACGTGAGCACAATCGCACAGGTTAAAGTATCGAGAAGGAGAGGAAGCACAGTAGCCAGGTATCAGAGACCTGCTCGGAGCGTCCCCCCAGAGCAAGGTGCAGGGCAGACAACGCGCTCGGAGAGCCAGTGGCCTTCGTGGCGGTTAACCGAGTCAGAGGGGCCCAGGAAGCCAAAGGAGGGTGCATAACGAACTGGGGAAGAGGTTTATATAAAAAAAAAAAAGACAGACACACAAAAGCAAGGGCCCTCTCCAGCTGAGAAAACTCTTCCAAATCAGGGCATACATCTGTCTGCCTGGGCTGGTTGCTTCCCCTCCTGAAATGGAGGAAAAGCGTAAACACGCCATGCAAAGGTGCCGGCTGCGGCTGTAGCGGTCACTCGGCACACTCAGCCAGCACCGTGTAAATCTGTCACAGGACTTGAGCACACACACACGGGTCCTTCCTTCTGGAGTGAGTCTGCACGCTTCCTGCCCTGGGATATTCCTGAGGTTTATGGCTGGACACTTTGAGAAAGCACACGCGGAAGGTGAACAGAAATACACCCAAAGTCCCAACAGCCTTTCGGGTGACTTGTAACTGTTTTTTTAAGTAGATAATACTAACCAGCCTGGCTTCCACAAAATCCCAGCATTCTAATACAGCCTCGGCAAATCAACCTGCCTTCATGACGCCGAGGATTCACCTCACTCCGATGGCCCCTGAAAAAGGTTTTTCTTGGGGTTTTTTTTTGGGTGGGGGGGGCTCCTTGTTGGGTAGGTAAGGGGCCTGCTGAGGAGCTCAGGCTTGGAAACTATTTAGTGATGCTGCCTGAAGGGTCCATTTCCCTGTTCAATCATCTTCCCCTAATAGAATAACATACCTTGATTTTTCATCAACGTTAAGTGTGTTTTTTAATATATGTAATGGTGTTTGGATGACATTTATTTAATAGATTCAAATTGTCCCGGCATGTCTCTGCTATTGATTTGGCTCTCCTCAACGGGACTGAACATATCGTGGGCCTGCCCCCGGTTACCCCGAGGTGGAAAGTTTACACAAAAGCTTGCTCCCTGAATCTATACGTGTCTCCCAGGGCGGGAGAGGGGAAAAACAAAAACCGAAAGAATACTGGAAATGTTCTTCCGCTTCCGTGTGTATCTGGCAGCCACAATCCTAACGTGTATTATTGTCTGCGATTTATTGCTTTCGCTCTTTCATTAATAATTCAATGCTTACGAAAAAACCAAGCTCTTCAAAGCACAAAAAAATCCATTCAAAGCTATATAAACTTTTTTTTTTGGGGGGGTGGTCAGAGTTAAATGTCTTTGTATGTTGAAATGCCAGTTCTGCCGCACAGACTTAATTAAAGTTACTGGATTTGGAGAAAAGGAAGTTTAGTTGGCGCGCTAACCTCTGCCTGTTCTGTCAGTTTGAACAGAGCTGAAAATTACCTCCTAATGGCTGAGAATATGTGTGCGCAGTGTCATATTTTGAACCTAATCGCACTGTGCTCCCCACAGACGCAGACGTGTTTATTTATATAGATTTAATCAGCGACAAGGGTCCCTCTCCGTGGAGCTTGGTTAGATGGCTTGAAAGCGAAGTGTTATTGCAGCATTTCTAAACTCACAACTTAGAGCCCAAACTGTCCCAGAACCCCAGGCATTCGGAAATTGCCATTTTGACTTAATTATCAGGCATTTGCTTTTTGAATGAAATTATTCAGGATATTGTGATAAACAGATACAAAGCAATTTTGCCTCTGCCAAAGGAACCTACAGTGAGGCAAGTGAGAAACTGCCTTCATTACGGTGGGGCCCCAAAGAGGGTGAGTGTTGAGACCCAAGGTCACCTCGCAGGGACCCACACACCACCTTCTGCAGCTTCTAGACCTGTGTTGTGGGAAGTATTCACACTTAAAAGGACAGGGCCCTGAGAGAAGCAAGAGGCTCTGAAGCTGCACATGAGCTTGGCCAGTCAGGGCACCTGAGCCTTCCTGGCTCCCACCGCCCAGCCCCTACATGGGAAGGGGGGTCCCCGTCCCGTCTGATCCCACCATCTGACCTTGGATGCAGAAGGCTCGCTCAAAATTCTGCTCCCAATGACTGGTGTTCTCTTGGGCAAAATCTACATAACCTGCTGCCAAGGACTGTCAAACAAACGTTCGACTTCATACACCCCGTGATCAAACCCCAGAAGGGAAGGAAGGCAAATAAACTGTGCCGGGATGAGAAAGTGCCGAGGAAGGTACAAATCAGATACTCGTGTAAGCTCGTAGATGCAAAATGCTGAATGTGCCTCCAAGGAATGTCTGAGGTGACTTACCTTTGCATTTGCCGCACACCCCCGCCCCAGCCTGGGCTTACAGACACAGGTTCTAACTGCTGACTCAGAGAGTGACAGAGAAAGGGAAGAAGTCCGCCTGGCATTTTGAAAAAGTATGCTTCGTTTTAGTTTCGGGATTGAGGGTGGGTGTGGAGCCAAGTGAGGAGGAAGGGAGTGTGTGGCAGCAGCAAATTCCTTTAAAATCATACTCTTTGGTACTATACTCTTTTATACTCTTTTTAAAAACAATTTCAACTGTCATTCTTAGCAGGGGCATTTAGATGAATAAACAAATGTACTATTTCTCCTTAAGCAACACCCAACTGTAAACCACCCCATCTTTGCACATTTGGCTGATTGGCGACAAAGCACCAGCAGCATTTGCAGCTGCTCGTGTCCACAGACTCCCTCTCTCACCTAATACAGCTACTTTAAATGGGAGACAGCAAATGTGCTTTAACTCAAATTATTTAAAACAAGTTCTTATATTGCTTTTTGGAAACTTACACAGGACAATATTTTAAATGCCTTTTTTTTTACTTCCAACGACTCAGTGTTTAAAAATTTAGTTCTGCCATTAGATTCAAAGATCACTTCATTCTCTTAAAGGTAATGTGCTATTTTGCCTCATTATAATAAACACCAATGTTTTTACAACCGCAACAGTTCCGCGCACATTAGCATATTTTGGCTGAGGTATTGTTTTACTCTGACCTGTATAATAAGTGTCACATTAGCAAGACAACAAATCAAACGTTTGTTAATTTCCCTCGCTTTCCCACACAGCTGGTGGTGTTATCGTGTCACCAGATTTTAATTAATATGATAAGTAACACTTGCAAGACAACAGCCGGATTTTTTTCCCCTCTGTGTGCGTGAGGGGCTGTAAGCCTCGTGTGTGTGTGTGTGTGTGTGTGTGTGTGTGTGTGTGTGTGTGTACGTGTGCGCCCGCACACACGTGTGTGCAGATGGTAGAAAGCAGGAGGAAGCTAAGATATTCACAAGGGCCTTTTGCAACAAATTAATCACCAAAAACATTCACAGCCACACACAAAGCTATTTCCAATCTAACTTTCATAACACTATCTTCTTTTGCTCTTCCGGATCAAAGCTCGCCATGCACCAATGCAGAATAAAAATCAGAGAAACAGATAAGAAAATGTGCTAATTTTCATACCTGGGGTAGTTGTGTGTTTAAGGTTTTAGCAGTTAAGAGAGATGCAATACTGCTGTCTTCGGAGAGCTTTAATTGTAATCTCTCCAGCTTCCACGTGAATAGTAACAAATACACGTCTGACTTACACAGGGACCATTGTGCGTGTTCCTCTGCGAAGCCCTGCTCGGGCTGTTCTTGGGTAAGGGGAAAGTGCCATCTATTTGCAAAAGCTAGAAATGCAGCTGAGCTTGGAAGGGAGAGATCCCTCCACCGCCAGTCCCAGCCCTGGAGCCTCCGGCACTACTAACAACAGACCCAGAAGTGGGTCGGTTCAACAGGGGAAGAACATCCACGGCATGAAAATGCATAAAAGAAAATGCAATCCCGGCACTTGCACCCTGTAAAATATTCTACAAAACGAGTACCGAGGCTCCATTTAAAACTGTTTCTATACATTTTTTAGTAAAAAGAGGATCAGTATCCAGTTCCAAAAAAACGTGTAATATAAACCACCACCTAGGAATGAATGCATTTTACCTTTAGGGATTTTAAAAATTATTTAATACTTTTTAAGTAACACAAAAGAAATTAATTCTATAACGAAACACTAACAGTGGAAATCCTTAAATGGTTGCTGGAGGAAAATGCCAATAAGAAAAGCGGTGTTCAAAATTAGAACTGTTTCTAATGCTTTCTGATTTTGGATTTTCTGAAGAGAAAGAAAACCTCTTCCTCCCGGGAATGGAAGGCAGAAAGCCCGTTTATGGAGCTGAAATTCTTCCAAATCTCCTTATTGTTTATTTAACTTAACATTTTTTTCCTTCTGTCACAAAATACAGGTTTTCCCTGATGAATCCCAAACTCTAATATGCCACCTACATAAGATTAAGCCCTAGAAGCAGGATGGCATCGACATCCCTGAAAAGACGGTTTTCTCTGTAAGTAGGATTAAACCCAGAGCGATTTCCACACGCAGCAGCGGTGTGTTGACAGGGAGGCCGGCAGACCCGATCGCCGGTCCTTCCAGTCTCGTGCCCCCGCCCAAAGCTGCCCGGCAGAACGGGGGTGCTGGGAAGCCGGCTCGGTTGCCTTCAACCAGGTGTGTAAACACAGGCTCAGATTTGAGGTCAACTCGTAATCTCCGGTAACGGTTCTGAAGGGAACGAGAAAGCAGGTTTCCAGCCTCCTCTGCCGGTCTGCTCGGCAGTCCTGCGGGCCACGTGCAGAGAGGGTCGGAGGAAAACCGCCCACCGGTTCATCAGAAGCCGACCCTGGGAAAATTCACCTGGGCATTCAGTCAGCGAGAAGAAGGCTCCGAGGGGCTCCTGCTTGGTGGGAGCAGAGCTGCCCGTGGTGGGGGGCAGAGAGCCAGCTTGCCGGTCCCCGCTCCGTCCACACCACAGGCCTGGAGACTCCTCCCGTCTTCTGCTGCCCCAGGGCCGGGAGGAGTTGGGGGGCTGCCTTCCTGAGAGATGTCGGGAGGGCCTCTTTTCTAGGGAGAAGAGCCAGGGGAGCTGAAGACAGACGGACCCTCACCGGGCCAGTCCCCGGGCCAGTGTGTGCTGTCCCACCCAGACGTCCATGGGGCCAAAGCCCTAAGGAGGGTTTGGTCCACCCCCAGCTCATCGAGGGTGAGAGCCCCGGACTCCCCAGGACGCATCTTCCGCCCTGGCTTCCTCTCCACTGTGTCAGCAGAACAAGGATCTGGCTCTTTCCTGCCTTCACCTTGCACCTCAGCCAAGGAAGGGAGTTTAGGGGCAGACGGAGCAGGGTGGGCTTCCAGGGGTCAGGTCATGCTCACCCCCCAAGGGAAATACTAGCCCAGCGAGCCCCTAAAACAACCAGGGAATGCCCACAGAGCAAGGACCCTGTGTGGCCAGCACCCTGAAGGAGACAGGGAGCTGGAGCTGGGGTGCCTGCAAGACATTCTCCCGCAACAACCCAGCAGCTCAGGCTTCAAGGGGAAGCAGCTGAGAGCTTGAGTCAGGTTTCCAAATTTAACACCCGGAAGACACATTTTATTCTGACCAAGCAGGGGCAGACAAGAGCTGTTATGGGCAGTGAGCTTAGCTAGGAGCATCAGAGCAGCTGATGTAGGGAAAGAGCAGGGACCAGGGGGCAGCGGGGTGGGAGGGGAGAAGAAAGGGGGGAGGGGGAGGGAGACAAAGGAGATGAGGGAGGGAGGGGTCTTCCGGAAAAGGATTTGGTGATCAAAGCACGATCCACCTAAAAATCACACACAAACTGCAGAGTAACACTGGCTCCTACATGATCAGGATCTTGACGTGAGCCTCGCAGATTTAGGTCAGGCTGTCCCGCCCCTGCCCCAGGAGCTCAGGGCGAGGCTGGAGCGACAGGAATCAGCGTTGTCTCCAGGGACAGGAGATGGCACATCCCAATTTCAGATTGAATGCAGAGCCCCGGCAGTCACAAGACATGTCTTGTGCGCCACCAGCAAGAAGAATGCAGGCAGGTGTCACGACAAGGTGCTGCGGGTGCGACGCACCTGATGGAAACCGTCGGACGTGGGGAATGTCTGTTTGGGATAAGTGAAGTGTAAGGGAGATGGCCCTGCCCTGCTTCTGACATGTTATGAAGATTGGAGAGACTTCAAAGAAAAATGCAAAGGTCTGTGAGAGTCTACCGATTCACTTTCTATAGGTTTGGAAGGTAATTGTGTGTATGTTCACTCGCTAAGCCATGTCTGAATCTTTGTGACCCTATGGACGGCAGCACGCCAGGCTTCCTGTCCTCCACCATCTCCCAGAGTTTGCTCAAACTCATGTCCATTGAGTGGGTGATGCCATCCAACCATCTCATCCTCTGTCATCCCCTTTTCCTCCCACCTTCAATCTTTCCCAGCATCAGGGTCTTTTCCAATGAGTCAGTTTTTCGCATCAGGTGGACAGAGTATTGGAGCTTCAGCTTCGCCATCAGTCCTTCCAATGAACATTCAGGACTGATTTCCTTTAGCATGGACCACTTGGATCTCCTTGCTACCCAAAGGTCTCTCAAGAATCTTCTCCAGCACCACAATTAGAAGCAATTACATAAAATAAAGCTTAATTTGGAAAAATCCTCCCATTCCATAGAGCAAATTTCAAAGTTCATTCGAAGATCGCCCTTTGGATCACACGGGCTCTACTGAAGCAGGACTTGGGGGCCGTGGCTGTGACGGGCCAGGAGGACCACAGCCCCAGCAGGTCAAGGGCAGTCTCTGCTGGGCCCCTACCTCTCCCTGCCCCACCCATGTCCTGTCCCGTGTGGAAGGGCATCGGGGAAGATGGGGAGGCTAACAAAGGCCCCTCCCTGACGACAAAGGAGAGGGGGAACTGGAAGCTGAAGGCTTTCCACGATCCCCCGGAAGGGCTCTTGCGCTGCCCAGTGGGGCACGGACGCTGCTTTGGGAAGACAGTGGTCTCCTCTGCAGACAGACTTGGGGCCGTGTTCATCAAGAGGACAATGAGTCAGGAGACTCATTAGTAAATGATGCAGGAAAATCGTGTTCTTGGCTAGGAGTTGGTTTGCTATTTTTGTTGTTAATTTCCTGCAAATTTGCATTTGTAATGCAACAAACATAAGGTAAGGGGGCACTGTGTCCTGCTCTGGCTGACTCATTCGGCTGCTGCCAACGTCAACAAAGAGGGCTTCCCAGGTAGCTCAGCTGGTAAAGAATCCACCTGCAACACAGGAGACCCTGGTTCAATTTCTGGATCAGGAAGCTCCCCTGGAGAAGGGATATGCTACCCACTCCAGTATTCTTGGGTTCAATACCTGGGTTGGTAAGATCCCCTGGAGGAGGACTTGGCAACCCACTCCAGGATTCTTGCCTGGAGAATCCCATGGACTGAGGAGCCTGGCGGCTGTAGTCCATGGGGTCACAAAGAGTCGCACACGACTGAGCGACTTGGCACAGCACAAGTGATTTTGATCATTTGAATGCAACTGACAGGGACCCCGAGCGCAGATGAAGGACACGCCGCGCCGGCGCAGGCGGGCGGGTCACCTCTGTCCCTGCCCAGGTGTCTGCGGCCCAGGAGAGGAGAGGAAGGCCACCTCCCCTCCCGTGTGTTCTGCGGGGGGCGTGGCCTTTCTTATTTTCTAGTGAGACTTGTATTAAGTCTTCCGACGCTGCTCACTCTCCATGGAACGCCTGTGAAGCAGCAGGGGAAGCGGGCGGAAGACGAGAAAGCGGGGGCAAGGGGCTTACAATCACCCCCAAGCATCGTGTGTAGGTGCTGGACAGCGATCTGCGGAGACCCCCGGCGCCCCGTTGAACCGTCTTGGTCTCGTGAGCAGCCCTGGCGTTACTCAGTCCCCAAACCATTCCGTTCAGCTCCAGGGCGCCGGCCAAAGCGCTTGCCCACTTACTTTCCTTAGGCAGCTTGCTTCGGCCAATGTCAGCGATTACACCAGGACGCACATCTCATTCACCTCACTCTTTGCGCCTCGTGTATTCAAACGAACAGGAGGCGTGCTGTTGCCCCAGAGGCCGGGACACAGGCCTTCCCCTGGGCCACGCTGCCAGGCCAGGCTGGCCAGTGGGCAGCAGCCCTGCCCGTGAACCCGCAGCTACACCAGCTCCAGTGGCTTCCTGACTCTGCCCTCTGCCGAGGTGGCACGTGGATGCTGGCAGCCTCCTTTGGCTCACACCGTCTGGAAGTTCCATTTTACACAGACACGCTCATAAATTTCTGTGCTCTTCTGGAAAAATACCACCAAAAGATACGGAAAGATATCTCGGGGTCTGGCTACAGATTGGTTCTCAAAGCGTTTTGAAGACATTAAATGGGTAGATCCCACGTGCCATGACTAAGACCTGGCGCAGCAATTTTAAAGTCATCTGTAGAAGGAACTGCATTTACCTGTTCACATGTGCATGAAAAAATCAAAAGTTTCTGTTGATCAGGGGAAGCTAAGGCAGAGACTGGGAAAAAGCCTTCCTCTTAGTAACAAATGTCAGAAAACAGCCATTCGCTGCCTTTGTGACTCAAGTCGGACCATTAACACCAGAGAATGAACTGTCATCCCTGAGACCATTAGACCAGCCCAAAGAGCACACCAACCAGCCTGTACAGCTGCCTGGTACCCCCAAAACAGTGCCTGTCATCAAGTGCCCCTCACCCTCGTACACCTCACACTGAAAGTCAAAGTGTGCGTCGCTCAGTCGTGTCCAGCTCTTTGTGACCCATGGACTGTAGCCCACCAGGCTCCTCTGTCCATGGGATTTCCCAGGAGAGAATCCTGGAGTGGGTGGCCATTTCCTTCTCCAAGGGATCTTCCTGACCCAGGGATTGACCCTGCGTCTCCTGCATTGGCAGGCAGGTTCTCTACCGCTGAGCCCCCAGAGAAGCCCCTCACACTAATAACTGAAATATGCAGCTCGATTTTCAGAGGGGAAGTCTTATTAGAACTTCAGCAACTTGCTTCTCTTGAAGGGCTCTAGGCAGCCCTTCTTCGGGTAAAATTCTCAGCAAATGCCGCCATGACGGATTTGATCTGGGAAGCAGACTGGCCCATCCAACACAAAGGTCAGGGTGTGTCCTTAGAGGCAGCTCCTGGGTATCCAGGGAAGCCTCTTGAGGAGTCGCCAGAAACGAGCACAAACCGACAGATACTCAGTCATGAGGTTATTTCATGATGCGAACACTCCCACTTCAGGAAACAGCGATGCTGGAGAGCAGGCCTGTCCCCAGAGGTCACTGTGTCCCCAGGCGCCCCGCACCTGCAGTGTTAGGTGTCCCGGGCGCAGCAGGAAGACTGCGGTCCTGCCCCTCCACCAGCTCACAGTCCAGCGGCGGGTGGCATGGATGCAACTGCCGACCAGGCCCTCCAACCCCAGGGGTCACTGGGCGTTTGGCCCCAAGGAAGCGGGACTCAGAAATACTGAGACCTCACAGAGTCTCAGCAAAATAGAGCTGGCCTGGGTCTGGCACAGCCGGCCCAGAGTGAGCAGAGAGAACCAGACAAGGTCCATCCATTAGGGCTGACCTGCCCCTAGAGTTCCTCGGCCCCCGGGTCACGAGAGCCCAGACACGCTTCTGCCCGTAGGCCTGGAGAGCAAGTCAGCAGCATACGCTGCTCGCTCCCTGCCTCTCAGGAACAAGAGATGCACAGCCAGACACAGAGCCCAGAAGGCGGGGATCTCAGCTGAGATCTATCCCCCGATAGGGTCGCCCCTGGCCAGGGCTTGAGGATCCCTTGAATTGGTGAAGAATGAACCGAGAGAAGAGCTCAGAAAGTTTGAGAGTCTTCACCACAGGCAAGTCTGGGGCATGAGCTCTGATGCCTCCTGGGGCGTCCCAGGTGGCTCAGGGGTCAAAAACCAGCCTGCCCATGCAGGAGACACAGGTTCCATCCGTGGGTCGGGAAGGTCACCTGGAGGAGGAAATGGCCACCCATGGACAGAGGAGCCTAGTGGGCTACGGTCCATGAGCTCACAGAGTTGGTTATGGCTGAGCAGCTGAGAACAAGGGCGACAGCCACGCCTCCTGACTGCGTCTGAACTCTTCTCTTCGAAGGCCTTCCCAGCCCCAGGCAGCGGGCTCGTGGAAGCACTGAGACGTGGTCAGAAAGCTGGAGTGACCACTGCCGGGGCTCTGACCACAGCTCCTCTCGAGTCGTGACCCCCGCCCCGATCAGGGGTGGGGAGGAGGGCTGGGGGAGGCGGGAGAGCAGCGGCTGCTCCAGGCTCTGACACCACGTCCCTCAGGTGGCCCCAGTGCCACGCCCTCTGCCTCTCTGGCTTCCATCTGTCCAGCAGAGAGCTGCCCACCTCCTGGATTTTCCTCCCTGCTGAGTTGAACAATGAGGGGTTTTTTCCCCATCATATTTCTAATGTTCTTCACAAGCTTGATTTTAAGAAAGGAAAATTCCCACCATATTTTCGGTCTGATTATCAGAGGATGGTGGACAGCAGATTGGTAAGAGTCACTCAAGGAGACACCAGCTCTTGTATGTAACAGCTCCTCCAATTATCAGGCACTACTGAGCTACTATTGATCCCACTCACATTGGGTGATAACTGAGCATTTTCCACTTCTTTAAAGTGCTGTTAGCTGGAGCCTCCCATCAATGGGAAAGCAGTAGATTTCCTTTAAACACAGCTCAACACAATAAATAGCACATGCTGAAAGTTCAGAGTTCTTTAATCTCAGTGAAACAAATAACCACCCGGCAGAAACACACAGACTTGCGAGGCGCTAAATGGTTTATTACAAAACTGGCTCCCGGGGAGGTCATTTAATATGTCACCTTAGCGACCACCCACAGATGCGCTGAAGAAAAGGCACAGCTCTCTCCATTTGCTTTCAAGGGTTTAAAATTAAGGATAGAGAGACGGGGCGGGAGGTGGGAGGTGGTAACAGGAGTGACAGTTGTTAACCGTCAGGGTGGGCTTCTCGTAACCGTTGGCAGCATCCCTCCGGCTTTGGGGCTGCACGTCTTGCTTTTCGTGGGACGGCAGGATTTGCAGATGAATGCGGGTGGATGGGTAGAGTGGGGATCAAACGAGCATCTCTGTCAGGCTGGGTAGATTGGTGTGGTCCCCAGAGAAGCTCATCGGTGACTGCTCCTCTCCTGGGTATGTGGTTTGGCGAATGACCAATGGGTGCCTTTGTCCTGACGGACCAAGCCTTTGTTGTGGGTCCCGGGCCAACCCGAGAACATAAAACCGAGAAATTGACGAATAAGGAAATCAGCACGAAACTGCGAAAATAATCTCTCTGTACCATCAGTAGTTAGCCAAAGGGCTGACCACTGAGACGCGGGGTCAGGTCAAATGACCTGAGGAGTCAATGAAAAGTGGTTTTCGTTATTTATTTCGCCAGAGTTTCTCCCTTTGTGGATGGGTTCACATTCTATTGTAAGAAAATAAAAGCCTGGAATTTCTCCAAACAAAGGCTGGCGCCATTCCAGGGCCAGTGCCGCGGCCCATGGAGCCGCGCGCCCTTGGCTCACCCAACCACTGGATGGCAGGTAGTGTTTTCAGCATCTACAGAAAGATGCTGTGGTCAGGAGGTGGGCGCCCCAGCAACAGCATCTACAGAAAGATGCTGTGGTCAGGAGGCGGGCACCCCAGCAACAGCATCTACAGAAAGATGCTGTGGTCAGGAGGTGGGCGCCCCAGCAACTCCTCGTGAATAAGGGTGTCGTGGATGTCAGGGCTCTGAAGAGAAAAGAGGGATAGACATTGAGGAAGGACAGGGTGAGAGCAGAGGTTCAAATGAATTTAAAGACAAGGCATCACTAGGTTGTCCCAGCATCTGGGTCTCTCTTTATTAATCTGATGAATACATATCTATCTGTTGGCTCACATAAGGTTCACACCTAATCCTGTCTCTCAGAGACTGGAGGTTGAGATGTGGGCTGAATGAGAAGGGTACAGCAGCAGGCTCGGGCATGGTGGCAGGTGCACACACCTGCCCACCAGCTGGCCCAGGAGGATGGAGACACTTGTGCTGAGCCTGGAAAGGGAGGTGGCAGAGTCGGCCCCATGTGGAACGGCCTCTGAGAAAGCCTAGAAGGATGGGTGAGGCCTCTGAGGACCCACGGTGGGGACTCAAACAGGTCCTCGTGGCAGCAGCATCCACACCGGCCAAAACCGGAGACAACCCAGCATCTGCCAGCAGGTGACGGATAACCGGCGTGGTCCACCCGTACAGTGACCACTGCTCAGCCTTGAGAAGGGAGGGAGGGGATTCCCTGGCGGTCCCGCGGGTAGGACTCAGCACCGTCGCTGCTGAGGGTCTGGGTTTAATCCCTCGACAGGCTTCCCAGGTCACACTAGTGCTAAAGAACCAGCCAGCCAATGCAGGAGACGCAGAGATGCAGGTTCGATCCCCGGGTTGGGAAGATCCCCTGGAGAAGGAAATGGCAACTGACTCTAGTATTCTTGCCTAGAGAATCCCCATGGACAGAAGAGCCTGGCGGGCTACAGTCCACGGGGTCACAAAGAGTCTGACGAAACTGAAGTGACTTGGCAAGCAGGGAACTAAGATCCTGAAAGCCGTCTGGCGCGACCACAAAAAAGAGAAGGAAGGGAACTGTGCCTCCATCCCACAACAACGTGGACGAACCTTGAGGACAGTGTTGAGCGAAATAACCCAGTTGCAACAGGAGGGATGCATCTGATTCCACTCCTGTGAGGGACCCGGAGTCGTCCAGCCCCCAGAGACAGAGAGGGGATGGTGGTCACAGGGACTGGGTGGGGATGGGCAGTCAGTGTTTCACGGGGGCGAGTTTCCATTTGGGGGGGTGGAGACGTTCCGGCGATGATGGCACCGCTCTGAGAATGCTCCAAATGCCACCGAAATGTACACTGAGAAACGGTTAGGATGGAAACTTCTATGTTCTATGTATTTAGTCAAAGCTGCAGTTCTTCTAGCAGTCACGTACGGATGTAAGAGTTGGACCAAAAAGGAGGCTGAGCACCAACGGATCACGCTAAGTCTCGAGAGTCCTTTGGACATCAAGGAGACGAAAGCAGTTGGTCCTTAGGAAACCAACCCTGAGTGTTCATTGGAAGGACTGATGCTGAAGCTGAAGCTCCAGAATTTTGACCACCTGATATGAAGAGCCAACTCATTGGAAAAGACCCCAATGCTGGGAAAGATAGAAGACAGAAGGAGAAGGGGACGACAGAGGATGAGGTGGTCAGATGGCATCATCAATTCACTGCATATGAACTTCGGCAAACTTGGAGATGGTGAAGGACAGGGAGGCCTGCGTGCCGCAGTCCATGGGGTCGCAAAGAGTCGAATACGACTTAGCAACTGAAGAACAACAACAAATCATAAGGAAATTAAGTTCTTGGTGCTTGTAAGCCCAAACTGAAGACAATTCCAGAATGTAAAACCCAGAAATGCAGCAGCACCGCTGCGCAGGACCCAGGCTCAGAGTCTCACGAAGGGAGACACAGCCGCACGAGTTCCCCACGGGTCTCACGGTGCATCTGAGGCTCCCTGGGCAAACCCGGTCTTCAGCCAGTTTGCAGTTCAGGAGAGGATGGGAGAGCAACTCCAGCCCACACATCGCCAAGGACCAGGCTCCCTTAGAGAAACTCACGTTTGCGATTGGCCCTCCGCGCGTTACCTGTGGCCTTGAGGGGTTTGGTGCAAATACAGATACTATTAAACAGCAAATTAATGAATGGTGAACACTTTAAAATTTCAGCGTTTTCTGGAAAACACTATCCACCTCCTGCACTTCCAGAAATTTTCAACTCCTGAGGACCGATTGAAGTGGAAAGCAAAGAACCTCTTACCCTACGTGAGTCTGGGCAAGTGGGATCGTGGTGCGGAGCAGGCATGTAGGAGACGCCGCTGCCGGAGGGAAGACGCGGAGGCTGGGGAGTGACGTCTGCCTCTGTGCCGACTGGGCCAAAAACAGGCGTCGCGTTGCCAAGCGCCTCACCTGGTACCGCTGGGAAGGAGGCAGACAGAAAGCCCCACATCTGCAAAAGCGAGGAGCCTCCCGAAGCGGAGGGACACACAGGTACTTTGTGGGCAGCAGAGCGGCTGGAGGATACACGAGCTGGGAAAGTCGAGATGTCTCGGCTGACGCTGACATCACCGTCTCAGACTCGGAAGATGAAGCGGAGGCTCGGATGGCAGCCAGCTTCTCAGCAGAGGCTGAGGAAGTTTGGCACCCCGCTCCAGTACTCTTGCCTGGAAAACCCCGTGGACGGAGGAGCCTGGTGGGCTGCAGTCCATGGGGTCGCTAAGAGTCGGACACAACTGAGCGACTTCACTTTGACTTTTCACTTTCATGCATTGGAGAAGGAAATGGCAACCCACTCCAGTATTCTTGCCTAGAGAATCCCAGGGATGGGGGAGCCTAGTGGGCTGCCGTCTATGGGGTCGCACAGAGTTGGACATGACTGAAGCGACTTAGCAGCAGCAGCAGCAGAGGAGGTTCAGACCTCTGTTTCTTCCTCAATGGAGGGAGGTTGGCTCATGCATGTGGAGGTCAGGAAGGCATTTCCCCAGGTCAGGTCTGCAACTGCACAGACCTCAGTGCCTGCCGGCCCCTGATAACGTGCACGCCTGGGGTGGAAGGCGCGTCCCGCCTGTTGCTGCTTTGCCAGCAGGGCTGGCTCCTGCCCGCCCCCCAGAGGGTCTCGGGAGAGGCGGTCAGCCTGACCATTCCCTCCATCATCAAGGTGGTCAAAAGTCACCGCCCAAGCTTTCCTCCCAGGCTGGAAGGAGAGACCCGGGCAGGCTTGAGGATGAAGATGGCTCCTCAGAGCCCGAGCAGAGCATCCCAGGCCCTGGACTCTGCCTGAGCCACCTCCACCTCCTGGAAGCCGCAGGGCAGTGTCTCTGAGGCATTCCTCCTCCACGGCCCGGGCTCCTTCCATCCAAGGACCACCATGGTGGGTGACAGCCCCCAGACACCGGGTCTTCCTCACACCACAGAAGCCCCGCCCCCCACCCTGGAGGACCCAGCTGATTCCTCCCCTCCCCTCCAGCTGTCTCTGGTCACCATCTTGGAATCCAGTCTAGTCTAGCTCTCATCTCTGGTCTGGATCTCAGAATTCTAGAATGAGAAGGCAAAGTGGAAGGCACGTCACTCACCTCTCATTTCACAGGCAGCACACCGTGGCCGTGCTTATGATGGCAGGTAACTCCTGGAGCCGTCAGAACCCCGGGGGCTCAATTCCTGGGGGTCAGTAGGGAACTAAGGACCAGAGAGGCTAACCAAGGGGACTCAGCTGAGCTCCCACATCCAGGACACTAAAGGGGCAAGATTTCGATCCACAGAAGGCTTCTGACTTCAAAAAGAGACCCAGCGTGGCTATCCAAGCCAAAGTTTAAAATACCAAACTATGAGGCACTTCCCTGGTTAAGAGTCCACCTTAGTATAATAAAAATCAAACTATGACCATTGTTAACTTCTTCAGAAGCGTCACACCATGCCCAGATAAATTTATTTCATTTATATGTTGCTATCTTTCACACTTAGGAGTTTATTAGTACCGTATACAGCACAGTTAATGCCTATTTCAATTGAAAATATCTTAGAATGAAATATTCCTTGATGGAGGTGCTTTCTCCCTCACTGCATGTGGGGACGAGTCTGGCCACTTGCCCCAGGTCCAAGCACTGCTGTTCACGGGTGGCCTCACAGCATGGTGCAGGGAGGAGCCGGCCATGTCTAACACCATCTGGGCAAACCCAGCCCTTGAACAAGGCTTGTAGGCACTCAACTTGCTGCCTTTAGCATCTTCAGATGACCAGCGACGGGAAGGGATGGGCTAAAAATGTGCAGACCTGATGCCATTCTAGTGGACCCACTAACTACCTGCTGACATCATGATTTTCCGGGCAAGACCGTCATTCCAGCCCGTCCCAACTTTTAAAATGCCGTAACTCCAAGCTGGCTTCACCCACGCCATTTGCAGGTTGGGTTTTGGTCCTGATCATAATGACCAGGGGCTTCCCAGCTGGCACTAGCTGTAAAGAATCTGCCTGCCAAGACAGGAGACGCAGGACACAGGGATTTGATTTCTGGGTTGGGAAGATCCCCTAGAGAAGGAAATGGCAACCCACCCCAGTATTCTTGTCTGGAAAATCCCAACAACAGAGGAGCCTGGCCAGCTATAGTCCCTCTGGTGGCAAAGAGTCGGACGTGACTGAGCACACACACGCATAATAAATGGGCTCAGCATCACCCCACACTATGAGGACATGGGATCCTGTGTCTTTTAGGGGAGATGCCATTGTTCAGGGCGCCCTTCTATTAGCAACCTTAGGGAGCCCACCTTCTATGGGGTCTGGAGACCCAAGTTGCTAGGTGCTAAGAAGGACTATGTGGGGCTCGGCCGCTCAGACTATCATCCCCAGGACAGGAAGCCTGAGTCTGAGTGCACATGGTCAAGGTGTAACCCCACTAGTCTGCCCGGCGGAGATGGCGGACAGAGAGGATGAACAGACGCAAGAAACTAAGACCATGGCCTCCGGTCCCTCCACTTCCTGGCGAGCAGATGGGCAAACAATGGAAACAATGACAGGCTGTATTTTCTTGGGCTCCAAAATCACTGTGGACAGTGACTGCAGCCATGAAATTAAAAGACGCGAGCTCCTGGGAAGAAAAGCTATGACCAACATAGACAGCATATGAAAAAACAGAGACATTACTTTGCCAACAAAGATTTGTATCGCCAAAGCTATGGTTTTTCCAGTAACCGTGTATGGATGTGAGAGTTGGACCATAACGATGGCTGAGCGCCGAAGAACTGATGCCTTTGGACTCTTATCCGCACGGACCCATGGTTCAGGTCTTTAAAGGGCCACACTCTGTTACTGTGTAGTCTCGATAGTTAGAGCTGTAGTTTTTCCAGGAGACATACATGGATGTGAAAGCTGAACCATACAGAAGGCTGAGTGCCAAAGGATTGATGCTTTTGAACTGTTGGTGTTGGAGAAGACTCTTGAGAGTCCCTTGGACAGCAAGGAAATCAAATAAGTCAAGCCTGAAGGATATCAACCCTGAATATTCATTGGAAAGACTGATGCTGAAGCTGAAACTTCAGTACTTTGGCCACCTGATGCGAAGAACTGACTCATTGGAAAAGACCCTAATGCTGGGGAAGATTGAAGGCAGGAGGAGAAGGGGAGGACAGAGGATGAGATGGTTGGATGGCATCTCTGACTCAATGGACATGAGTTTGAGCAAGCTCCGGGCGTTGGTGAAGGACAGGGAGGCCTGGCGTGCTGCGGTCCACGGGGTCGCAGAGAGTCGGACACGACTGAGCGGCTGAACGGCAGCAGCAGCAGGGTTAGGATGAGAAAATGAGAGCACAGCGCTTGGTCTTCACCACAGTCGGCAGGTGCGGCTGCCCCAGCGCAGCCTGAGAAGGGCAGTGAGTTGGGACTGACGCTTCTCAACAAGCTTCTCCTGGTAGCCCAGCCCCACACGGCCACACCGCACACCTAGAGATGACAAACGAGCGACCTCGCGGCACCAGCATAATACTATCGTTAGTATCACAGAGTCAGCAAAACCCAGCCCCAATAACTCAGCAGACTATTCTCCACCAAGACCGGCCATCAATACGGGTTTATGTGCCCGGTACTAATCACCAAAGTCAGATAATATGCAAGGTTAATGGCTGCAGACAGTCTGGGGAAATATCCAAGATCTGATAAGGACAGACCCGCATTATTGCACTTCTGCGCGTCTATACCCCACCAAGAACAAACGCAGGAAGGAAATCGATGTTTAAGGCAGTCGCAATACATCTCCTGTGGTTACATATAAATCGGCCCTTCATTGGCCCATTCACATCTCGGTTAATAAATAGTTCAGACAAGGGCCACCCTGATAGCGAAGGAGGGTGCCCATTGTCAGCCCGTCACCCCCCGGAGATTTATGCTGCTTCAGCACAAGGGCCGCCGCGGCTTTCCAATTACCCTGCCCGGCTCTCAAAGGAGACAGAAGCAGTGGGCACTCAGTTCTGAAGACGAGTTTAATATCCATATATATCAAGCCCTCAAAACTGAGGGCTGCACTGTCTTCTCCCAGCAAAGCACTTTTATTGAACAGTAAGCAGACAAAGCCCCGCTTGGGGCTCCTTTGTCCCGGTATCGACCGCTGGCCTGACCGCGGGGCCCTCGTGAAGACTGCACTTCCTCTGGCCAAGACTTGGCAACCCTCGATAGCATCCCCAGCAAGACCTGGAGGACTTTCTATGGTCTTCGATGTTTAGAGATGGTGTTGCAGTTTCCCCGACCCGTGAGATGCTCCTACCAACAGTAGCTCTCCTATCAACAGCGAGCTGGTTAAATCTGGCACCTTTGTCTGGAGGAATATGGACCCGTTTGGAAATACGCCGCGCTTGGTCTCCCCTGAAGGACTGACCCCAGTCTTGGCAGTGTGTTGCTCTTCAGATTTAGTATGCCTTTCTGTGCCCCAGTATAATGACTACAATTTACCTTCCCAAACCAAACCAGAGCATTCTGGCAACATTTGATTTGTAACAAAACTACGAAATGCAAATGTGGAGTTGGCAGCTTGGCCGCCGCCGTAGCGTTAGGGGGAGTTTATCTCACCCGTGACAGGGAGAAAGACTCTCTCCCAGGACCGTGAGTGCTGACAGTCCCTCCGACGGATGAAAAATCACCTGGTCCAGCTGCTGGGCTGAGGCTCCCGCCTCTTCTTGGGGTGCAGAGCCAGGCTCCTGAGAGCTAGGCGCGGGATGGCGGCCTGCTGTCCAGGGTCCCAACACTCCCTGGGACAGGGGAATCACAGGGAAGGGAGTGGTAGCCACTCCGCTCCGTGTTCCATGGCACAGAGACCCCCAGGGTGCCTCCTCTGTGGAACGTGGGAAAGGAGGAGAAGCAGCAGCGACTCCGCCATCCAGGCCTGGCTGTCCTGCCGGGGACGCGGCCCACGGGGGCCCTCGTTCTCACTCTCCCACGGCCGGCAGCCTGGCATGGCGCCAAGCCTGGCTCTTCGGTCTCTCTCCTTCCAGGTGCTTGACAGTGTCCAGGGAGATGGAGCAGGTCACAGAGCCTCATGTGAACCACATTCTAGCAAATCCCCAAGGGACGGGGAAGAAGGCAGAGACCAACGCTGCCCCGTGGTGAGGGAAGGACGAGGAAGGTGGGGGGCTCGCCGCGGAGCCAGGGACCCTCTTGAGAAGTGGCCTAGGATGAAGGATCAGCCCTCATCCGAGCGCCGCCAAGACCAGCGCCACGCTGCAGCCACGGTTTACACGAGCCTAGTTTCAGGGGCACAACAAAGTGGTGCAGTTACATATAATACACACATCTATTCTTTTCAAATTCTTCTCCCATCTGGGTTGTTACAGAAGTTTGAGCAGGAGTCCCTGTGCTGTACAGTAGGCCCTTGTTGGTTGTCGGTTCTAAATAGACAGCTGTGCGTACATGTCCATCCCAAGGTCAGGAGATTGGGATCTACGTACTTCTACCGATTAGAACACGGTGAGCATCTTTAAGATGATATTCTGGCAGAGGGCTCCCAAGCCCCTGTTATACAGACCAGCCTCCACCATCAGGAAGCTCGGTGGTTACAGTTTTGCTCCCTCATTGTGCTTGTGGGGAAGATGATCCAGCAGAGGGCAGGGTGCGGTGGGAGGGGTGCGTGCCAGGAGGCAGGTAAGAGAGGTACCCGTCTGCCTGCTGAAGTGCCCTCGATTCACAGAGACCATTCTTTGCAACCCCATGGAATTCTCCAGGCCAGAGTACTGGAGTGGGCAGCCTTTCCCTTCTCCAGGGGATCTTCCCAAGCCAGGGATCAAACCCGGGTCTCCCGCGTTGCAGGCAGATTCTTTTTTGTCTGTTTATTTTCTTGCCACTTCCTTCAGAACTCTGGGACGGATCCCATCTTGCCCTGGAATTGTTCCCACACTGGCAGTGAATCTGCCCAGCACATGCAGGCAGATTCTTCACCAGCTGAGCCACCGGGAAGCCCAAGAACACTGCAGTGGGTATCCGATCCCTTCTCCAGCGGATCTTCCTGACCCAGGGATTGAACCGAGGTCTCCTGCATCGCAGGCAGATTCTTCACCAGCTGAGCCACCGGGAAGCCCAAGAACACTGCAGTGGGTATCCGATCCCTTCTCCAGCGGATTTCCTGACCCAGGGATTGAACCGAGGTCTCCTGCATTGCAGGCAGATTCTTCATCAGCTGAGTCACCAGGAAGCCCAAGAACACTGGAGTGGGTATCCGATCCCTTCTCCAGCGGATCTTCCTGACCCAGGGATTGAACTGAGGTCTCCTGCATTGCAGGCAGATTCTTCACCAGCTGAGTCACCGGGAAGCCCAAGAACACTGGAGTGGGTATCCGATCCCTTCTCCAGCGGATCTTCCTGACCCAGGGATTGAACCGAGGTCTCCTGCATTGCAGGCAGATTCTTTACCAACTGACCCATCAGGGAAGCCCCGCACGGAGACCACAGAGACCACTTATCCAACGAGCCTCCTAGAGAACCAGAGGAGGAAAGCAGACAGTCTTCTCCTTGTTAGAGACCTGGATTCCCTCATTTGTGTGTCATTGCACAGGAATCACCGGTCAAACTTCCATTCGGGGATTTGGAGACACCCCCGTCACACCTGCGAGGAGAGGGCACAGCTGTGATCCACTCAGGGACCACTTACAACCTGCATGGAGTATTTATCCCACTTTGCTCGGGAGGAAACATCCCCCCCTCCCCCTAACTCACAAATGCAGAGGTCTGGTGCATGCTTCACAGTCACTGACTCCATTCAACCTCGCCACCTCCAGAAAAATGGAAAGTGCGATTTTCCAATGAAGACGAAGGGTAATTCCAACCTCAGGAAGGAAGGCCCCACAGCTGCCCACCAGAGGTCCTTGGTAGCGGGAAGCAGGTCTCCCAGAGCATTTTTTCTGAGATTAATACTAAAGATGCTTCCTGCACAGAGGGTGTGCAGGCTCCCATGGGGGGTGGTCCTACACGGGCTCCCATGAGCTAGGGCCGGTCCTACAGTGAGCGTGCACAGGTCTCCCATGAGCGAGGGCGGGTCCTACAGTGAGCGTGCACAGGTCCTGCCCGGCACCCTCCTGAGCCTACACGGGCTCCCATGAGCGAGGGCGGGTCCTACAGTGAGCGTGCACAGGTCCTGCCCGGCGCCCTCCTGAGCCTCCACGGGCTCCCGTGAGCGAGGGCTGGTCCTACAGTGGGCACGCACAGGTCCTGCCCGGTGCCCTCCTGAGCCTACACGGGCTCCCATGAGCGAGGGCGGGTCCTACAGTGAGCGTGCACAGGTCTCCCATGAGCGAGGGCGGGTCCTACAGTGAGCGTGCACAGGCCCTGCCCGGCGCCCTCCTGAGCCCCACCCGCACCCTGAGACGGTGGCATTTCTGGTCCCTCCTGACTCACTCTCACTGGACCAGTCAGGAAACCGGACCAATGGTTCCGGAGCTTCCAGCACCACCTGGAGAGCTCGTTACCACAGAGCCTGAGCTCCGCCCACACCCTCTTCAGGTTCAGAGGGTCTAAGTGGAGTCAATCTGCATTTCAAAGGCCCCCGGTGCTGCTGACCCTGCTGGCCGGCAGACCTCACTTGAGGACCAGCACCTTCAAGAAGCCACCCGTGTCTCATAGCAGGATGAAGGGATGGGCGTGAAACAGCAGAAACACATTAGAAAGATGGGGAGGCAGCCAAAGAGATGGAGGGCACCCTGCCCTCGAACGCCAGAGACCCGTGAGTGTGGGCACAGAAGGAAGCTTTCTCAGGTGCAGCCCAGGCCAGCAGGTGCGGCCTGGGGACATAGGTCCTGCTTCTCTGAGGGAATTATTTACTTAGTGGCTCAGCTGTCGACTGGCACCTGGGCTCTCAGCACCAGACACAACCTTGGAGATGGGCAAGCGTCATCTGCAAACAAGACAAAGAACTGGAGCAAGGGGCTGGGAGGGGGAGGGGCGGTGTGTCCCCAGGCCCGAGAGTCCCGCAGGTACGAGTCCCACGCCTCCCCTGGCAGGCAGATGCCTCAGGCTCTTGGTCACCCTCAAGGATCGGTCAGCTCCCCATTCACCAGACTCCATCTGCCCCTCCAGCTCTAGGTGCCTCCCTGAAACCAGTCCTGCTTTTATTTATTTATTTATTTTTTCCAGTCCTACTTTTAAACACTTGGCTTCTGAGTTCTGAAATAATAGGATCAGAAGCCATCATGATCACCCCCGCTTTGGAAAGATGCTGCCGGTATTAACTCTAATATGTCTTTAATTGGTGTCGTTAAGGAAGAGGGATTTTTTTTCCCCCGAGCGCTTCAAGCAATAAGAAAGCTTTCAAGAAACATCCCAGATGTTCATTCCTCAACTCCTTTCAGGTCTAATTTGTGTTAATTCAATTAAGGGCATGCAATTTGTCTGTCACAGAAATTAAATATAAAGAAAAATGTATATTAATGCAAAGTTTGAGGAGTTAGGTGCATAGCATCCAAGAAGTTCCCCAAAGTTGTCTTTTTTCCTACCGCAGGAAGCAAGAAAGAAGGGAGGGAGGGGGGATATTACATGTATATGACCTTTCTTTTAAATTCGTTGTTCTACAGAAACTTACACACAGGCTACGCTACAGGACTTGAATAGCAATCATGCGGTGAGAGTTTCCTATTTAACTGTCGTGGTGGCAACTACAGCAGTAGTAAAGGACCCACCCACCCGTGCAGGAGACACAAGGATGCGGGGTCAATCCCCGGGTCAGCAAGATCCCTGGAGGAGGGCATGGCAACCCACTCCAGGATTCTTGCCTGGAGAATCCTAGGGACAGAGGAGCCTGGCGGGCTACGGTCCATGGGGTCGCAAAGAGTCGGACACGACTGAACCACTTAGCACATTCAGTTGCTCAGTCGTGTCCGACTCTCCGTGACCCCATGGCCGTAGCCCGCCAGGCTCCTCTGTCCCTGGGATTCTCCAGGCAAGCATCCTGGAGTGGGTTGCCATGCCCTCCTCCAGGGGACTTACCCCACTAGGGATCAAGCCCAAGTCTCCCACACTGGCAGGTGGGCTGCTGACCTCGGAGCCGCCCAGGAAGCCCTCCCTGTTTAATACACTTGGCTTTCCCTGCGCACAGAGACCTCTGTGCCCACCGCCACATCCTGGGCTCCAGCTGGTACGATGACACCAAGGACAACCTTTCCGTGAGGGCCCACGTGAAGTTCAAAGGCTGAGGCAGTGGAGGGCTGCATTGTGGTCACTAAACAAAGTCTCCTGTGGGACCCAAAAGAGGACCTGCCCCCAAGACGCTCATACCCCTCTGCTCTGCTCAGAAAGCCTTCGGAGCAGGGCCGGCCCTGGGGTAGCTCCCTGCGATGCTGCCTTTGCTGGTCAAGCTGCCTCTGTAAATGCCAGGCACTCCTGTGCCCCTGACTGAGCCAGACACCCCTCCAGCCAGGGTGCCCAGCCCTCAGAATGCGGCCAGCCCGCAGAGGGGCCCCACAGGCTAGAACTGCTGCGCGTGCTGTTTCACTGAATTCTTGTGGGAGTCCCTGATGGCCATCACTGCGCCAGCCCCCTGTTGGGGAGGCTGAGTCCTATGGAACTGAGGCGGCGGGTCCAGGGCTTGCCACGAGCAACCAGACATGGCTGGTCCCTCCCCAGCCCAGCCTCGGAGCCGCTGGTGGGGGCTGGCCTAGAAACGGAGGCTCCTGAGCAGAGATGGGGCCTGAGACCTCTTGGCTGGAGACGCACCCAGAGGCAGAGGCCAGGCCCCAATGGGCCCGGGAGGAAGCCGGGCCCCACGACCGGTGACCCCGCCGCCCCGGGGGCAGACGGGCACCTTCCAGACGCTGACTCGCCTGGGAAGGCCGCCCGAGCAGGTCCCCTGAAGGCACTGAAGGTGAGCTCAGGCTGAGTCAGACCCCGGACGACTGTTTTGGGTTTTGTTGTGTTTTTTTAGGCAGTGCTGCTTGTGGGATCTCAGTTCCCCCACCAGGGACCGATCCCGGGCCCTGAACCTGGCCGATCCAATCAAATCAGTGGGCACGTTAGTGGCTCTGCGCTCTGCTGCTCCTGAGCCCCGCTGTCCTTTAAACCCAAGTCACCCTAACGCAGACTCCACGTGCCCCGGAGGGCCTGGCCGACAGAAAGGAGGCCTCAGGGGAGGGTCTGGGGGACAGCGCCCATTTCCCTGCCGCCATCTACCTGCCTGTAACTCTCCCGAGTGTCCTGCCCCCAGGGCTCCACCTCGTGGTGGACTCAGCGCCTGCTCCACGCCCTCAGCCCCCAGATGAGTGCTGATGACCCTGGGCCTTCACCCCACAACCTGAGCCGGACCTCGCGTCCATCTGTCCTCAGACCCCGACCCTCCCCAGGGCAGCAGGGCCCTGAGAGCTGCCCAGGCAGCTTCAAAACAAGGCTCTTAAGACAGCACCTCTTCTCCGTTTATCTCTCGGGCAGAGGGCGTAGAAGGAGTGAAAATTAAATTCAGAAAACCATTTTGCCGTGATCATGCATTTACTAATTTCAACACAAAGAAGCCAGGAAATGCAGAGGCACAGCCTTTCATCCTCATTATCTCACCCACATCCCAGGTAGCGCCTATTAAGCCATCATTGTCAACAGTTTAACTTGTAACGAGAAACGCCCGGAGCTGAGAACCGGCGCCTGCCTCGCTTCCTAGCTCCGCTGCTTGCCTGGCTCCAGTCCCCGCGCTCTGTGTGTTTAGGTTTGGGGCCGGAAAATACTGTGCTTCGTGAGGATGTCTGCACGGCGTGGGGAGGACGTGATGCCAAAGGGAACACCCAGGCACCAGAGACGTAAACTCAGAAACGGGACTATTAGGAGACGAGCGCTCTTTACACAAAAAGAGTTATTAATACTATGCTTCCTTCTGCAAACGACACACTCTCAGAGTTCACCTAAATCACAATGTGATTTACAGAAGGAAGGAAAGGGTAACACAACCCGCTCTCAGGTAAGTCTCCCCAAGCGCAGAGCGGGTCCTCAAAAACTCGGCAGGAGATTTGGAGAAATGACGACAGGAAGGCGGTCCCATCGGGGCCCCCTCGGCCCGTGCACCCCTCGCCCGACACTCGCCCTCCAACCGGGAGCTCCTGCCCTCGCCCTGATGGTGGCCTTTGTATCCTGGAGCTGGGATGGACACTCGCGAATCCCTCTCTGCGCTGGATCCAAAAAACAGGGAAGAAATGCTGAGTGAAGATATGTGGTCCATTCCTCCCAAATTGGGATCCTTGAAAAGTCTGGGGGTTTTCCGGAGAACAACTAGTAAGGCTTCCCAGGTAGCACTAATGGTAAAGAACCCGCCTGCCAATGCAGGAGACATGAGAGACTCGGGTTCCATCCCTGGGTCAGGAAGATCCCCTGAAGGAGGAAAGGCAACTCACTCCAGTACTCTGGCCTGGAGAATCCCATGGACAGGGGAGCCTGGCAGCTACAGTCCATGGGGTCACACAGAGTCGGACACGACTGAGTGACGGCACAAGCCTCCCTGTTGCATGTCAGCTGACCTTGCAGAGAGCCTCCAGTACCATGAGCGTCGTGACTCAGAAAAAAATACCGCACGAGCCCTGTTGGGGCCCACCCTACAGACTGTGCTCGGGCCCTTCGCTCAGCCAGGACACCAACCGCCAGCCGCAGGACCCAGGCAGGGGGCCGTGTTCCCTGAGACACAGGCCACCCCTCAGGCCAGCAGGAGCACTGGCGGTGGGGGGTGGGGGCCGCAGGAGGAAGTCTGCCTGGGCCTCGGGCAGGGGCCGGGGCACAGGAGCCAGCACTGGGCTGGCACCCGGGGAGGGACAGCCTGGCCTCCGGAAGCCATCAGGAGTGGACCTCAGCCCCAGGCACAGCAAGCTGCAGGAGGGGAAGCTGAGACCGTGGGGAGGGCCCGCCACTGCTTCCCCACAGAGGGTGCTGGGCACTCCAGGCACTGGCTCTGGGCATGAGGGTGGGCAGCTCCACTCCCCCCTCCTGTCTCCTATCTGGAGAGAACAGGGCGTCTCCCCAAGTTCGCTCTCCTGGACCTGGGCAGCGATGAGCAAGGCCCTGGCCTCAGGAGCTGCCCGACCTGGATGCTAAATGGGGAGCTGGGGATACCAGGCGCTAGTGGGTCCTTGGGTGGTCCTCAGACCCCACTCAGCCCTCTGAACCCCCGGAGCCTCCCCGCCTCCAACAGGGAACAGAAGTCATCCCCACCTCCTCTAAACCCTCCCACATTACCACTGCTACTGCTACTGCTAAGTCGCTTCAGTCGTGTCCAACTCTGTGCAACTCCATAGACGGAAGCCCACCAGGCTCCCCCACCCCTGGGATTCTCCAGGCAAGAACACTGGAGTGGGTTATTTCCTTCTCCAATGCATGAAAGTGAAAACTGAAAAGGAAGTTGCTCAGTCGTGTCCGACTCTTAGCGACCCCATGGACTACAGCCTACCAGGCTCCTCCATCCATGGGATTTTCCAGGCAAGAGTACTGGAGTGGGGTGCCATTGCCTTCTCCACACATTACCGCCTTCTCAGCCAAATCCAACTCTTGGTGATCCCATGGATTGTAACCACCCCCCTCCCCCAGGCTCCCCTGTCCATGGAATTCTCCAGGCAAGAATACTGGAGAGAACTCAAGAGTCAGAATCAGATTTTTAAAAATATATACATAGATGGGGAGACAATGGAAACAGTGAGAGACTTTATTTTCTTGGGCTCCAAAATCACTGCAGATGGTGACTGCAGCCATGAAATTAAGATGCTTGCTCCTTGGAAGAAAAGCTATGACCAACCTAGACAGCATATTAAAAAACAGAGACATCACTTTCCCGACAAAGGTCCATCTAGTCAATGCTATGATTTTTTTCCAGTCGTAGTCATGTTATGGATGTGAGTGAAAGTTTGACCATAAAGAAGGCTGAGCACCAAGGAACTGATGCTGTTGAACTGTGGTGTTGGAGAAGACTCTTGAGAGTCCCTTGGGCTGCAAGGAGATCCAACCAGTCCATCCTAAAGGAGAACAACCCTAAACACTCACTGGAAGGACTGATGCTGAAGCTCCAGTACTGTGGCCACCTGATACGAAGAGCCGACTCATTGGAAAAGACCCTGATGCTGGGAAAGACTGAAGGCGAGAGGAGAAGGGGACGACGGAGGATGAGATGGTTGGATGGCATCACTGACTCGATGGACATGAGTTTGAGCAAACTCCAGGAGTTGGTGATGGACAGGGAAGTTTGGCGTGTGGCAGTGCATGGGGTCGCAAAGAGTCGGACGCAACTGAGCAAGTGAACTGAAGAAAACCCATCTGGCCGCACCAGGCCTCAGTTACAGCACACAGGTCTTTAGCTGTGGCATGTGTGATCTCTCGGTCTGACCAGGGATGGAACACACCCCCTGAATTGGGAGCTCAGAGTCCTAGCCACCGGACCACCATGGACATCCCTGAGGCAGGTCTCAGGTCTTGCATTTTCCTAAAGCTGATCCATTACTAGTCAGTTGCTAGTATTTATTGTTCCATCTAGGTGTCCCCTGGGTACTTTTCTTACAGAATCGCATTTAAATCTCCTACCACACTGTCAGATGGGTAATGCTATCCCCTTGTAACGGAGGCTATGATGAGTTGTGACACTTCTCCAGTGTCCCTCGAGTGACGGCGGTGGCTCCCCATGGACAACCCCTTGCCCCTCCCAGCAATGCACCGCCGCACTGCTGAGGGGCCATCCAAGCTGAATTAGGATTCACCATGGTAACCTCACAGCAAGCCAAGGTGCTCTGAGACAAGGATTATAAGAAACACGTAAGACATTCAAGACCTCTGAGAATCTAAGTATCTTAAATGTTCTACAGTAACATTCAACTGATTCCAACAAGCCATAAAGTGCGCAGTATGAGAGTTTAGAAAGTTGTTTCAAGTTTTCAGAACAGAGTCTAGATTTGTAATACACATTTTATAGCACTTAAATCTCCATGTTGCTGTTGTCCAGTCATTAAGTGGTGTCTGACTCTTTGCGACCCCATGGAGTGCAGCACGCCAGGCCTCCCTGTCCCTCACTATCTCCCGGGGCTTACTCAAACTGAAGTCCATCGAGTCAGTGATGCATCCAGCCATCTCGTCCTCTGTTGCCCCTTCTACTCCTGCCTCCAGTCCCTCCCAGCATCAGGGTCTTTTCCAGTTAGCCGGCTGTCCGCATCGGCGTGCACCTCCATCCACCCAAAAATAGCAAAGACATGAGACAGTTGTGTGTGTGAGCACTCAAGTCACACCGATGCGGCCACAGGAAGCCAAGATCTGGAACAGGCAGAGGAAGTGGCCCCCTGGACTGAGGACCCAAGATGCTCCTTCATCCGCATCAGCTCAGGCTGAGGTGGATCAGCCCCCAGATGTCAGTGTGGGTCACGTGGAATCATTACCTCCCACCCCCCACTCCCCACCTCCGCCAGCTTCCAACCCAATGCCTGAAACCTAATCCAACAAGGTCTGAGGGCAACCTGAGAGCATGCCAGCCACAGTCACCTCCACTGTTCCCAGGTGTGATGGGTGTGCAGAAGAGCCGGCCTGGCACAGCAGGTGACCCTGCATCTTAGCAGGTGGCCATCCATTAAGCTGGTGCTTCTGCTGCCGGCGACGTCCCCTGGGTGTTTGCTCAGCAGTGAAGGGTGTCCAGAGCTGTTACACTGGCCCTGGCTGGCCCTGGGTACGACACATGGAGGCCCCAGCCTGGGGCCACACATCCCGCCAAAGTGGCCTCAGGAGGCCTTGCCACGGTCACTGTTCTGCTGGCTTGTCTCTGGGTCAGCCCTACTCTGATCCCTCACAGGTGACTCCCCAAAATAGTGCTGCGGAAGGTCAGGGCAGGCAGTGGGGAGCCACAAACTGCACCCCCAGGATGGGAGGAGCGGTGGCGGGGAGACCATAGAGCGAAACGTGGTATCAGCAGGTGCGTCCTCACTGCTTCTCATGAACCTGCCCGCCGCACATTTATTTTAGGAGGGATTTTACTGACATCTGGTGGCAATTGGAGAGATCTCACTTTTAGAGAAATCAAGCGCAGAGATTTAACCGGCCTGCATTAGGGGCTGTGAGCCCAGAATGAAGGGGCCATGTGCCGAGCCTGCAGTTCCCGCCCAGACACTGGACCCCAGTGGCAGCCAGACCCGCGCTCCCAGAGGGAGCTGAGGACGTGGGGTGCGGGGAAGGCAAACCCCATCCTTCCTCCCCAGGCGCTGGGCCCCGGAGTCCAGACGATAAATAAATCAGGGGCCAGGAGCACAGGTTTGAACACTCGAAACAAGTAAACAGTCCAATCATGGGATCATCTCCAGCTTAACAGCAAAATCCTCTGCAAGCCCAAGGCCCGGGTCGGACCTCCAGAGCCGTCTTCTGACCCATTGGGCTTTCTCACTCCTCCAGCCCTCCCGCCGGCTCTGGAGTGGCTGGAGTCAACTCGGATGTGTCCACCACCAACCCCACCAAGTCACGGGGACAGACAGTGCAAGTGTGAGCAACAGAGCCACATGGCCAGGGCACCGGGCCACCGCGGGCAGGTGCCGCATCCCGTTCTCCTCCTGTTCCTGCAGAGAGATGTGACGGTGTCAGCATCTGTGTCCTTACAAGTCACTTATCAACGATCCTTAGTCACTTAGCAATGAAGAGGACAATCCTGCCTCGGCAGCTCTACAGGCATCAGCTAGAATCTCCTCTAAAAGTAAGAGGAGTTGGACAGAAGGATAAAAGGTAGCATTTTCAGTGCAAAGTGAGGGATTTCCTTTTAAACTGACAAACAAGTGAAGTGAACGTCGCTCAGTCCTGTCCGACTCTTGGCTACCCCATGGACTATACAGTCCGTGGGATCCTCCAGGCTAGACTACTGGAGTGGGTAGCCTTTCCCTTCTCCAGGAGATCTTCCCAACCCAGGAATCGAACCCAGGTCTCCCACATTTCAGGCAGATTCTTTACCAGCTGAGCTGCCAGGGAAGCCCAGGAATACTGGAGTGGGTAGCCTCTCCTCCTCCAGGGGATCTTCCCCACCCAGGGATGGAACCTGGGCCTCCCGCATGGCAGGCGGATCCTTTGCCGTCTGAGCCCCCAGGGAAGCCCTGACAGACAGGGCAGAGCAAACAGTGGACAGAGCTTTCCACACTTGTTCACACATGTTAGGACCAGACACTAAGGAAGACACACTGATGTTTCCAGTCGTATCTGGCAGGTGTCCCTGTGGGTGATGGCCCTCCTTTTTTACATTCATATTTCTTCCAAATTGTCTGCAGTGATGATACGTAACTTTTATCGGAACAAAAGCAGAAAACAAAGCCTGTGTGGACAGCAGGTTTTAACGTGCTCCTGTAGTGCAGGGCAGCTCCCCCTCCAAACCAGGGCCCCTGGCCCGGCAGTTCCCAGGGCCACATGCTCACCTGCCACGCAGCAGGCTCTGGAAGAGGAGCCTCTGGCCAATAGGTGGCGCCAGCGCTCAACCGCAGACCAGCCAGGAGCCCAGCGGCCCAGCCAGGGTCCGGACATTCAGCCACAGACCCACCACCGGGCACAAGAGTCGGAGCCCAGATCTGAGCCCTGTCTCACTCTCCCCACCACACTCCCGCTCCTCTCAGGGACGTGCCCCCCGAGCCTCCACGGAGCCTCCGCCCACGCCCACCGCCCCAGCCGAGCTCCGGAGGTGCGCCAGAATCATTCTTCACTTCTGTATACAAGCGTGTATGCACACCACACACACACATGTGCACGCACACATGCCTACATGCTCATGTGTGCACACACCACACACATGCATGTGCATGCACACACATGCCTACACTCTCGTGTGTGTACACACCACACGCACAGCACACACACCTACACACACCCCCCACACCTCCATGTATGTACACACCCACGCTCGGCAGTACAGCTCTGCAAAGAAGAAAGCCTTGCACGTGTGTGCGTGTTTGTGTCACTACCTGCATCCTCGTCTGTATCTGGGTCTCTGCTCACTCCTCCCCTGGGAAGCTGGAAGGGTGTGAAAGGCGTCATTAGCTCCAGGGAGACAAGTGCAGGTGAGAGGCTGAACTGGTGTGTGGAGTCACTTACTTCTGTATCACACGCAACTCTTCTGAGTTTTGAAAAGACCAAAGAAAGCTAAATTTTATCCCATTCAAAATTACATATTCATAGCAAAGCCTATGTATTCATAAAACACACACACACACATATCATTATTGGGCCTTAAATAATAGGAAAAACCCAGAGGTGGCAGAGACAAGATAATGAGTAAATCCCCAGGTTTCTCAAGTCCACTGAACAAGTTCCTATTTTGTCCACATGAGAGCATCCGAACTCTCTTCCCGGACCAGTCACACAGCGCAAGACAGAAATGTCCTGGACAGTCAACTCCAACGAGAATTATTTTCAAGTCCCCTCCATCCTGAAAGATTTTATTTAAAATATAATCTTTAATAATGCTTTTACTGGTAAAGCCTCTATAAAATTTCAAGTTGTAATAAGCTGAAATCTGTGAGAATAAAAAATAGGGATTATAACTTCTGAAATGCCCGTGACTGTGCTCTCAAACACAATACAAGCAAGACCACTGTATTAAACTCATGTCTGCACGTGGACAATTCTCAGGCCCATCTCCAGCTTCCCCCAGAAGGAGCCCCGTGTGGCCTGCGGCCAGAGAGAAGCTTGGATGATCCTCACATGGACAACACTTCTCCAGGGTCCACCAGCACCCCTCAAAACCGGGCAACTTTGAGATGGGGTGAGTACCCTGGTGAGCCTGTTCCATCTCTGGAAACTCTTATGGGATAATTTAAAACTTTTAAACAAATATATTCATAAGCACATAAATAAATAAATGTATATTATAAATAGTTTAAGGCATAACACTTTAACATAGGAAATGAATAAAGCAATGATTCAGGCACACGGAGATGTAGGTGAGAAAGATACAGAAAAATCAAAGACAGGCAGACAGAAGTGAAACTCCTGGAGGGAATATTCCAGAAATCTTGAGTGGGAGGAAAATAATTCTCTCCAGTATGACACCCAGAAAGGATGGTGACCTGCAGGAGAAAATACATGACACCAGGCTACGGAAAAATCCTACTTGCAAAAACTTCCATGAAGGTTTTATACTTGGAGGATGTGTACAAAATGCAGCCAGTGTGGAAGTGGGGAAAATATATATGTGTGTCTATAGATACAGGAATATAAGTGTATACATATGGAGAGAGACATAGGTTATACCTATATGTGCCTACTTACCTACATCTCTCTCCATATATATACCTCCCTAGGGCTTCCCTCATAGCTCAATCAGTAAAGAATCTGCCTGCAATAAAGGAGACTCAGGTTCGATTCCTGGGTCGGGAAGATCCCCTGGAGAAGGAAATGGCAACCCACTCCAGTGTTATTGCCCGGAGAATCCCACGGACAGAGGAGCCTGGCGGGCTACAGTCCATGGGGTTGCAAGAGTCAGACATGACTTAGCGACTAAAGAGAGAGAGAGAGAGATCAAACAGAAACTTATGCGCACCAGGACCCAGGAGAAAGGAGAAGTGACCCCACAAGAGACTGACCCAGACTTGCCCCTGAGTGTCCAGGAGTCTCCGGCAGAGGCCGGATTGGCACTGGCCTGCTGCAGGGCTGGGGGCACTGAGCGTAGCAGGGCCTGCATGGGACCTTTTGAGGGAGGTCGCCATTATCTTTACTACCTCCACCATCGTGTGGCCCCAGGTAAATAGCAGGGCAGGAACACAACCCCGCCCTTCACCAGAAAATCAGACTAAAGATTTTCTGAGCATGGCCCCGCCCATCAGAACAAGACCCAGTTTTCCCCTCAGTCCGTCTCTCCCATCAGGAAGCTTCCATAAGCCTCTATCCTTATCTATCAGAGGGCAGACAGAATGAAAACCACAATCACAGAAAACTAATCAAACTGATCACATGGACCACAGCCTTGTCTAATTTCAGTGAAACTATGAGCCATGCCATGTAGGGCCACCCAGGACGGGTGGGTCATGGTGGAGAGGTTTGACAAAACGTGGTCCACTGGAAAGGGAATGGCAAACCACCTCAGTATTCTTGCCCTTAGAACCCCATGAACAGTATGAAAAGGCAAAAAGATATGACACTGAAAGAGGAACTCCCCAGGTCAGTTGGTGCCCAATATGCTACCGGAGATCAGTGGAGAAATAACCCCAGAAAGAACGACGAGACGGAGCCAAAGCAAAAACAACACCCAGCAACCCAGCAGTGGATGTGACTGGTGATGGAAGTAAAGTCCAGTGCTGTAAAGAGCAATATCGCACAGGAACCTGAAATGTTAGGTCCGTGAATCAAGGCAAATTGGAAGCGGTCAAACAGGAGATGGCAAGAGTGAATATTGACATTCTAGGAATCAGAGAACTAAAATGGACTGGAATGGGTGAATTTAACTCAGATGACCATTATATCAACTACTGTGGGCAGGAATCCCCTAGAAGAAATGGAGTAGCCATCATGGTCAACAAGAGAGTCCAAAATGCAGTACTTGGATGCAACCTCAAAAACGACAGAATGATCTCTGTTCGTTTCAAGGCAATCCATTTAACATCACAGTAATCTAAGTCTATGCCCCGACCAGTAATGCTGAAGAAGCTAAAGTTGAATGGTTCTATGAAGACCTACAAGACCTTCTAGAACTAACACCCAAAAAAGATGTCCTTTTCATTATAGGGGACTGGAATGCAAAAGTAGGAAGTCAAGAAATACCTGGAGTAACAGGCAAATTTGGCCTTGGAATAAGGAATGAAGCAGGGCAAAGGCTAATAGAGTTTTGCCAAGAGAATGCACAGGTCATGGCAAACACCCTCTTCCAACAACACAAGAGAAGACTCTACACGTGGATATCACCAGATAGATGGTCAACACCAAAATCAGATTGATTATATTCTTTGCAGCCAAAGATAGAGAAGCTCTATACAGTCAGCAAGAACAAGACCGGGAGCTGACTGTGGCTCAGACCATGAATTTCTTATTGCCAGATTCAGACTTAAATTGAAGAAAGTAGGGAAAACCACTAGTACATTCAAGTATGACCTATATCAAATCCCGAATGATTATACAGTGGAAGTGAGAAATAGATTCAAGAAATTAGATCTGATAGACAGAGTGCCTGAAGAACTATGGATGGAGGTTCGGGACATTGTACAGGAGGCAGTGATCAAGACCATCCCCAAGAAAAAGAAATGCAAAAAAGCAAAATGGCTGTCTGAGGAGGCCTTACAAATAGCTGTGAAAAGAAGAGAAGCGAAAGGCAAAGGAGAAAAGGAAAGATATACCCATCTGAATGCTGAGTTCCAAAGAATAGCAAGGAAAGATAAGAAAGCCTTCCTCAACGATCAATGCAAAGAAATAGAGGAAAACAATAGAATGGGAAAGACTAGAGATCTCTTCAAGAAAAGTAGAGATCAGTTCAGTTCAGTTCAGTCACTCAGTCGTGTCCGACTCTTTGCAACCCCATGAATCGCAGCACGCCAGGCCTCCCTGTCCATCACCAACTCCCAGAGTTCACTGAGACTCACGACCATCGAGTCAGTGATGCCATCAACCATCTCATCCTCTGTCGTCCCCTTCTCCTCCTGCCCCCAATCCCTCCCAGCATCACAGTCTTTTCCAATGAGTCAACTCTTCGCATGAGGTGGCCAAAGTACTGGAATTTCAGCTTTAGTATCATTCCTTCCAAAGAACACCCTGGACTGATCTCCTTTAGAACCGACTGGTTGGATCTCCTTGCAGTCCAAGGGACTCTCAAGAGTCTTCTCCAACACCACAGTTCAAAAGCATCAATTCTTCTGTGCTCAGCTTTCCTCACAGTCCAACTCTCACATCCATACATGACCACTGGAAAAACCACAGCCTTGACTAGATGGACCTTTGTTGGCAAAGTAATATCTCTGCTTTTGAATATGCTATCTAGGTTGGTCATAACTTTCCTTCCAAGGAGTAAGCGTCTTTTAATTTCATGGCTGCAGTCACCATCTGCAGTGATTTTGGAGCCCAAAAAAATTAAGTCTGACACTGTTTCCACTGTTTCCCCATCTATTTCCCATGAAGTGATGGGACCAGATGCCATGATCTTCGTTTTCTGAATGTTGAGCTTTAAGCCAACTTTTTCACTCTCCACTTTCACTTTCATCAAGAGGCTCTTTAGTTCCTCTTCACTTTCTGCCATAAGGGTGGTGTCATCTGCATATCTGAGGTTATTGGTATTTCTCCCGGCAATCTTGATTCCAGCTTGTGCTTCTTCCAGCCCAGCGTTTCTCATGATGTACTCTGCATATAAGTTAAATAAGCAGGGTGACAATATGCAGCCTTGATGTACTCCTTTTCCTATTTGGAACCAGTCTGTTGTTCCATGTCCAGTTCTAACTGTTGCTTCCTGACCTGCATATAGGTTTCTCAAGAGGCAAGTCAGGTAGTCTGGTATTCCCATCTCTTTAAGAATTTTCCACAGTTTATTGTGATCCACACAGTCAAAGGCTTTGGCATAGTCAATAAAGCAGAAATAGATGCTTTTCTGGAACTCTCTTGCTTTTTAAATGATCCAGCGGATGTTGGCAATTTGATCTCTGGTTCCTCTGCCTTTTCTAAAACCAGCTTGAACATCTGGAAGTTCACGGTTCACATATTGCTGAAGCCTGGCTTGGAGAATTTTGAGCATTACTTTACTAGCATGTGAGATGAGTGCAATTGTACAATAGTTTGAGCATTCTTTGGCATTGCCTTTCTTTGGGATTGGAATGAAAACTGACCTTTTCCAGTCCTGTGGCCACTGCTGAGTTTTCCAAATTTGCTGGCATATTGAGTGCAGCACTTTCACAGCATCATCTTTCAGGATTTGAAATAGCTCAACTGGAATTCTATCACCTCCACTAGCTTTGTTCGTAGTGATGCTTTCTAAGGCCCACTTGACTTCACATTCCAGGATGTCTGGCTCTAGGTCAGTGATCCCACCATCGTGATTATCTTGGTCGTGAAGATATTTTTTGTACAGTTCTTCTGTGTATCCTTGCCAGCTCTTCTTAATATCTTCTGCTTCTGTAAGGTCCATACCATTTCAGTCCTTTATCGAGCCCATCTTTGCATGAAATATTCCCTTGGTATCTCGAATTTTCTTGAAGAGATCTCTAGTCTTTCCCATTCTATTGTTTTCCTCTATTTCTTTGCATTGATCACTGAGGAAGGCTTTCTTATCTCTTCTTGCTATTCTTTAGAACTCTGCATTCAGATGCTTATATCTTTCCTTTTCTCCTTTACTTTTCACTTCTCTTTTTTTCACAGCTATTTGTAAGGCCTCCTCAGACAGCCATTTTGCTTTTTTGCATTTCTTTTTCTTAATCCCTGTCTCCTGTACAATGTCACAAACCTCTGTCCATAGTTCATCAGGCACTCTATCTATCAGATCTAGTCCCTTAAATCTATTTCTCACTTCCACTGTATAATCATAAGGGATTTGATTTAGGTCATACCTGAATGGTCTTGAGAAATTTGTATGCAGGTCAGGAAGCAACAGTTAGAACTGGACATGGAACAACAGACTGGTTCCAAATAGGAAAAGGAGTTCGTCAAGGCTGGATATTGTCACCCTGTTTATTTAACTTATATGCAGAGTACATCATGAGAAACGCTGGACTGGAAGAAACACAAACTGGAATCAAGATTGCCGGGAGAAATATCAATAACCTCAGATATGCAGATGACACCACCCTGATGGCAGAAAGTGAAGGGGAACTAAAAAGCCTTTTGATGAAAGTGAAAGTGGAGAGTGAAAGGTTGGCTTAAAGCTCAACATTCAGAAAACGAAGATCATGGCATCCGGTCCCACCACTTCATGGGAAATAGATGGGAAAACAGTGGAAACAGTGTCAGATTTTATTTTTCTGGGCTCCAAAATCATTGCAGATGGTGACTGCAGCCATGAAATTAAAAGACGCTTACTCCTTGGAAGGAAAGTTATGACCAACTTTCCTTAGATAGATAGCATATTCAAAAGCAGAGACATTACTTTGCCAACAAAGGTTCGTCTAGTCAAGGCTATGGTTTTTCCTGTGGTCATGTATGGATGTGAGAGTTGGACTGTGAGGAAGGCTGAGTGCCGAAGAATTGGTGCTTTTGAACTGTGGTGTTGGAGAAGACTCTTGAGAGTCCCTTGGACTGCAAGGAGATCTAACCAGTCCATTGTGAAGGAGATCAGCCCTGGGATTTCTTTGGAAGGAATGATGCTAAAGCTGAAACTCCAGTACTTCAGCCACCTCATGCGAAGAGATGACTCATTGGAAAAGACTGTGATGCTGGGAGGGATTGGGGGCAAGAGGAGAAGGGGACGCCAGAGGATGAGATGGCTGGATGGCATCACTGACTTGATGGACGTGAGTCTCAGTGAACTCCGGGAGTTGGTGATGGACAGGGAGGCCTGGCGTGCTGCGATTCATGGGGTTGCAAAGAGTCGGACATGACTGAGTGACTGATCTGATCTGATCTGATCTGAATGGTCATGGTCTAGTGGTTTTTCCTACTTTCTTCAATTTAAGTCTGAATTTTGCAATAAGGAGTTCATGATCTGAGCTACAGTCAGCTCCTGGTCTTGTTTTTGTTGACTGTATAGAGCTTCTCCATCTTTGGCTGCAAAGAATATAATCAATCTGATTTCAGTGTTGACCATCTGATGACGTCCATGTGTAGAGTCTTCTCTTGTGTTGTTGGAAGAGGGTGTTTGCTATGACAAGTGCATTTTCTTGGCAAAACTCTATTAGTCTTTGCCCTGCTTCATTCCATATTCCAAGGCCAAATTTGCCTGTTACTCCAGGTATTTCTTGACTTCCTACTTTTGCATTCCAGTCCCCTATAATGAAAAGGACATCTTTGTGGGGTATTAGTTCTAAAAGGTCGTGTAGGTCTTCATAGAACCGTTCAACTTCAGCTTCTTCAGCATTACTGAAGCTGAATATTCAGTGTTACTGAATATTTCATGCAAAGATGGGCTCAATAAAGGACAGAAATGGTATGGACCTAACAGAAGCAGAAGATATTAAGAAGAGCTGGCAAGAATACACAGAAGAACTGTACAAAAAATATCTTCATGACCCAGATAATCACAATGGTGTGATCACCAACCCAGAACCAGACATCCTGGAACGCAAAGTCAAGTGGGCCTTAGAAAGCATCACTACGAACAAAGCTAGTGGAGGTGATGGAATTCCAGTTGAGCTATTTCAAATCCTGAAAGATGATGCTGTGAAAGTGCTGCACTCAATATGCCAGCAAATTTGGAAAACTCAGCAGTGGCCACAGGACTGGAAAAGGTCAGTTTTCATTCCAATCCCAAAGAAAGGCAATGCCAAAGAATGCTCAAACTATCGCACAATTGTACTTATCTCACACTCTAGCAAAGTAATGCTCAAAATTCTCCAAGCCAGGCTTCAACAGTACTTGAATCATGAACTTCCAGATGTTCAAGCTGGATTTAGAAAAGGCAGAGGAACCAGAAATCAAATTGCCAACATCCATTGGATCATCAAAAAAGCAAGAGAGTTCCAGAAAAACATCTGCTTTATTGACTATGCCAAAGCCTTTGACTGTGTGGATCATGACAAACTGTGGAAAATTCTTAAAGAAATGGGAATACCAGACCACCTGACCTGCCTCTTGAGAAACCTGAATGCAGGTCAGGAAGCAACAGTTAGAACTGGACATGGAACAACAGACTGGTTCCAAATCAAGAAAGGAGTATGTCAAGGCTGTATACTGTCACCCTGCTTATTTAACTTATATGCAGAGTACACCATGAGAAACGCTGGGATGGATGAAACACAAGCTAGAATCAAGATTGCCGGGAGAAATATCAATAACCTCAGATATGCAGATGACACCACCCTTATGGCAGAAAGTGAAGAAGAGCTAAAGAGCCTCTTGATGAAAGTGAAAGAGGAGAGTCAAAAGGTGGCTTAAAACTCAACATTCAGAAAACTAAGATCATGGCATCTGGTCCCATTACTTCAAGGTGAATAGATGGGGAAACAGTGGGAGGCTTTATTTTGGGGGGCTCCAAAATCACTGTAGACAGTCACTGCAGCCATGAAATTAAAAGACACTTGCTCCTTGGAAGAAAAGTTATGACCAACCTAGACAGCATATTAAAAAGCAGAGACATTGCTTTGCCAAGAAAGCTCCATCTAGTCAAAGCTATGGTTTTCCCAGTAGTCATGTATGGATGTGAGAGTTGGACCATAAAGAAAGCTGAACGCCGAAGAATTGATGCTTTTGAAATGTGGTGTTGGAGAAGACTCTTGAGAGTCCCTTGGACTGCAAGGAGATCCAACCAGTCAATCCTAAAAGAAATCAGTCTTGAATATTCATTGGAAGGACTGATGCTGAAGCTGAAACTCCAATACTTTGGCCACCTGATGCGAAGAACTGACTCATCTGAAAAGACCCTAATGCTGGGAAAGATTGAAGATGGAAGAAGGGGACGACAGAGGATGAGATGGTTGGATGGCATCACCGACTCAACAGACATGAATTTGGGTAAACTCTGGGAGTTGGTGATGGACAGGGAGGCCTGGCGTGCTGCAATGGGGTCAAAGAGTTGGACATGACTGAGCGACTGAACTGAACTTTCTTCATATTTCATATACATATAGGTATTTGGTATATATGTCAATATATAGAGAGGAATAGGTATATATATATATTATCTATATATAGGTATATAGACAACTTTATATATATATATATATATATATGTATATGTATATGTAGAGAGAGAGAGAGAAAGCTATCTATGTATACATCTGTGTCTATGAGAAGGAAATGGCAACCCACACCAGTATTCTTGCCTGAAAAATCCCATGGACAGAGGAGCCTGGTAGGCTACAGTCCATGGGGTCACAAAGAGTTGGACACGACTCAGCGACTTCACTTTCTTTCTATATACCTATATGGGCTTCCCAGGCGGTGCTAGTGGTAAAGAACCCACCTGCCAACGCAGGAGATATAACAGACAAGGGTTCGATCCCTGGGTTGGGAAGATCCCCTGGAGGAGGGAATGGCGACCCACTCCAGTATTCTTGCCTGGAGAATCCCATGGACAGAGGAGCCTGGTGGGCTACAGTCCATGGACTCGCAGAGTCAGACAGGGCTGAAGCAAGTTGGCATGCATGCATGCGTATATCCACCCACATCTAACTAAAAATAGCCACCTCTGCTGACGTTAAATACGTATATACTTCATCTTGGTTTTTTGATCAACAGAGGATGGGAAGCAGCATTTATCAGGCGTCCACTGATCCACCCAGGAGCAATGCAAAAGGAGACAGAATCAGCAGTCTACAACGGTGAGCTTAGTTTTCACCTTCTAGAAACAAAGACGAGAGCTGGCTTGTCATGATTCTGTTCTACATCCTCCACAGTGAAGACAGACTGCAGCCTGGAGTCAGGACTGAGTGTTCCGGTAGCCTGACCGTTCAGAGCCCTGAGGCTGTAGCAGACTCTTGGGGATGCTCACCCCCTTTCAGCATCCTGAAGGACTCGTCTGACGCAGCCCCAGGGGCTCCCAGAAGCACCCAGCCCTGGTGAGTGATGCAGCAGGGTGCTCCAGGTAAAGCCGTTTATTCAAACAAGTGCTTGGTTTTTCCCAGGATGCTGAGGCTGCTCTTGATTTGAAGCTACGCTGACATCCCCTCCAGCTGGGGTCTGAGTTGACTGGAAGATGCTCACAGCAGCTCCACTGAAGATTTTAAGATCAGGATTTGCTAGACTCCAAGGTCTGAAAAAATGCCATGTGGTGCTTCAGGGCCCTCTCATCTAAATTAGATCACCCCAGAACAGCTGTGCCCCTCAGATGGCGGGCTTGGGAGGAGCGCGTGGTCACAGGGTACCAGCCTGTGATGTGCACACTTCCCCAGAGCGGGTGTGCTCTGAGATCTCAACACACCAGCTTCGTGAGCTTGGGGCAGAGATTTCTGTAGCTACTTTATGGAAGAGGACACCGAGACCAGGAGTGTGAACTGTGACAGGTGTCAGAGGCAGTGTTATGGTCCTAAGCTGGGGGTCTCTGGTAGTTAAAGGTAGTTAAAAAGGTAGTTAAAAAACACATAAAATCTGCCATCTTTACCATTTCTAAGTGTACAGTGCAGAAGTGTTAACTATGTTTACATTGGTGAGCAAGAGACCTCTAAAACTTTTCCATTCTGCAAAACTGAAATTTCATACTCAATGCTCCCTGCTTGGGCTTCCCAGGTGGCTTAGGGGTAAAGAATCCGCCTGCCAAGCAGGAGACACAGGTTCCATCCCTGGGTCAAGAAGTTCCCCGGAGAAGAAAATGGCAACCCACTCTAGTGTTCTTGCCTGGGAAATCCTGTGGACAGAGGAGCCTGATGGGCTGCAGTTCATGGAGTCCAAAGAGCTGGGCATGATTGAGCGACCAAACAATGACAATTCCATTTACCCCTCCCCCAGCCCCTGGGACCCACCCCTTTCTACCTCCTGTCTCTATGAGTCTGACTACTCTAAGTACTTGATATAAGTGAAATCAGACAGCGTTTGTCCTTCTGTGACAGCTTATTTCACTCAGCGTCATGTTCCCAAGGTTCATCCACATGCAGCAGCTGTCAGACTCTCCTTCGTTTTGATGGCTGGATAACATCCCATTGTGGGTTTGTAACAATGGAAGGAAATGTTTTTCCGTTCGTCCCTCGGTGGACACTGGGGTTATTTCCATATGTCAGCCGCTGTGGATCAGTGCACGGACAGAGCAACGCAGGCACCTCTGTAATCTCAGTCCTGTGCTTGCACATCCGGAAGTGGGGTGACTGTATCATACAGTAACCCTATTTTCAATTTTTTGAGGACCCCCCCATTCTGTTTTCTATAGTAAATGGCTATAGAAATGGCTGCGCCGTTTACATTCCCACCAACAGCGCCCAAGGGTTCCCTTTCTGCACATTCTTGCCGACACTTGAAATTCTGGTCACTTACCAGAGGCCTTCCTAATGCGTGTGAGGGTTGTTGATGTCTCCTGAGCAGGTCCACTTGGAGATACAAAGACGGCCTCAGTTTAAGGTGTGAAAACCTGCAGCTCATGTTCTTGGATGATATCAGGAAGTTGTTAGTAACTTTCTCAAGTACAATCATGTTTCTGTGGTCGTGGGGAAACATGGCCTTATTAGGTGACACAGCCTGTCGCTCTCAGAGGTGAGGCCTCAGAACGCCCACAAGTTGCTATCGAATTGTTCAGAAAGTCAGGTACAGACAGACAGAGATGATAGAGAGGATAAATGACAGACAGTAGATACAGGTAGCTGATAGTGATCGATACAGAAAGGGGATAGATAGATGATAGATGGATGACAGACAAATGACAGACGATTGATAACGACAGATGACAGATACGGACGGATACAGACAGACGACAGAGATGCTCAGAAAGACACGTGCTTACACACATATGACAGGAGAGAGAAACGCACAGAGAGAAAACGGCTGTGCCCACGGCCACTGCTGAGTCTAGGAGAAGCATGTCCCAGTGTCGGTTGTCCATTGTCGGAAGTTCCCAAAGGGCCCGGGAGAAAGCAAGCTGAGGGCGGCATCGCCGCCGGTCCTGCCCGCCTGCCGCCGGTGCCAGGCGTGCCCCGGCTGTCCCGCCCTGCCCGCTGCCGCTGGGCCTGCGGGCCTGAGAGGCGGCGGGCTCAGGGACACGGCCGCTGCCCCCAGACCTCGCGACCTTTCCCCGGGCTCTCGGGGGCGCGGCCCCCCTGGAGGGGGCACCTCTGCCTCGGTTCCCAGAAGCACCTTCCGCCTCCCGACGCCTCTTGCCGTGAGGACGCGAGCCGCCCGCCATCAAGGCCCGCGGGGGCCGGCGCAGCGGAAGGCCCGGCTTCTCACAGGGAGCCTTCGGCCTTCCGAGGCGCCCACCCTCGCCTCACCTGCGGTCAAAAGCGTCTGCACGCTCCCGTCTCAAAAAGCAAGAAAGCCTCTCTAGACTTCCGTTGTGCCTTCACGCGCGCTCCCCGTGTGCCCTCACGCGTGCATTCCCCGTGTGCCCTCAGGCGCGTTCCCCGTGTGCCCTCAGGCGCGCGTTCCCTCTGTGTCCTCACTCGAGTTCCCCGTGTGCCCCCACGCGCGCTCCCCGTGTGCTTCTCACTCATGCGTTCCCCGTGTGCCCTCAGGCGCTTGGTCACCGTGTGCCCTCCCGCGCGTGCTCCCCGTGTGCCCTCAGGCGCGCGTTCCCTCTGTGTCCTCACGCGCGTTCCCCGTGTGCCCTCAGGCGCGCGTCCTAAGCAGGGCGGCGACTGCGCCCCAGTCGCCTCACGCGCTGGTCTGGGCGGCGGCCTGAGCGCCTGACGCGGCGGACGGGCCCGCGGCCCGTCGCTAGAGGGCGCGTCCCTCACGGGTTCTCCGCGCGCCGGCCCGCCTCCGCCCGCGCCGGTTTCCGGCGGCTCCTCAGGAAATCTGGCCGCAAAGAGCGGGGCGTCTGTCTGATGCCCTGGGCCGTCTCCAGCCGAGCCCAGTCGGGAGAGCCCAGCCTACGGCTGCAGGAGCCGCCCTCCCCAGGCCACTCTGAGCGCCCCCTGCCCGCGGCCGAGGACGCAGATCCCAAGGCCAACTCCACAGCGACGGGAGCAGCCAGGGGCCGGAAACCAGCTTCCACCCCTAACACAGGGCTGACGGCACCGGCCAACCCCCCATCCGTCAGTAACGCTGCTCCTCTCTGCCTCTGTGTCTCTCTGTCTCTGTCTCTTTGTCTCTCGCTGTGTCTCTGTCTCTCCATGTCTCTGTCTCTTTCTCTCTGTCACTGTGTCTGTCTCTCTCTCTCTCCCATCTCTTTGTCTCTCTCTGTGTCTCTTTGCTTCTGTATCTCTCTGTCTCTTTCACATCTCTGTCTCTGTCTGTCTCTCATGTCTCTGTCTCTTTGTCTCTGTCTCTCTGCCTCTGTATCTCTCTGTCTCTCGTGTCTCTTTCTGTCTCTTTGTCTCTCTCTGTCTCTGTCTCTCTCATGTCTCTCTCTGTCTCTCTCTTTGTCTCTCTCTCTCACACACACACCATCTCCTTTCTCTTTAAACATCTGTGAGTTATTTCACCCAAGAACGCAGGCAGAAACCAGAGAGCGCAGGGTGCTTCACTTTGTACTGTTCCCTGTCACTTTTGCCCACTGCTTGTATGAACGCAAGTGTTTTTTTCCCAAGAGAATTCACCGAGTTTGGACATCCTACATGTTGTGGCCTGTTTGTGGCCATGACAAGTAAATCTGGGTTACAAAGCCTGCATGGTTTTTACAGTTGGTCATTTAAAATGTCCTTGTAATGCTCAAAATTCTCCAAGCCAGGCTTCAGCAATACGTGAACCGTGAACTTCCTGATGTTCAAGCTTGTTTTAGAAAAGGCAGAGGAACCAGAGATCAAATTGCCAACATCTGCTGGATCATAGAAAAAGCAAGAGAGTTCCAGAAAAACATCTATTTCTGCTTTATTGACTATGCCAAAGCCTTTGACTGTGTGGATCACAATAAACTGTGGAAAATTCTGAAAGACATGGGAATACCAGACCACCTGACCTGCCTCTTGAGAAATTTGTATGCAGGTCAGGAAGCAACAGTTAGAACTGGTCATGGAACAACAGACTGGTTCTAAATAGGAAAAGGAGTTCGTCAAGGCTGGATATTGTCACCCTGTTTATTTAACTTATATGCAGAGTACATCATGAGAAACGCTGGACTGGAAGAAACACAAACTGGAATCAAGATTGCCGGGACAAATATCAATAACCTCAGATATGCAGATGACACCACCCTGATGGCAGAAAGTGAAGAGGAACTCAAAAGCCTCTTGATGAAAGTGAAAGTGGAGAGTGAAAAGGTTGGCTTAAAGCTCAACATTCAGAAAACGAAGATCATGGCATCCGGTCCCACCACTTCATGGGAAATAGATGGGGAAACAGTGGAAACAGTGTCAGACTTTATTTTTCTGGGCTCCAAAATCACTGCAGATGGTGACTGCAGCCATGAAATTAAAAGACGCTTACTCCTTGGAAGGAAAGTTATGACCAACCTAGATAGCATATTCAAAAGCAGAGACATTACTTTGCCAACAAAGGTTTGTCTAGTCAAGGCTATGGTTTTTCCTGTGGTCATGTATGGATGTGAGAGCTGGACTGTGAAGAAGGCTGAGCGCCGAAGAATTGATGCTTTTGAACTGTGGTGTTGGAGAAGACTCTTGAGAGTCCCTTGGACTGCTAGGAGATCCAACCGTCCATTGTGAAGGAGATCAGCCCTGGGATTTCTTTGGAAGGAATGATGCTAAAGCTGAAACTCCAGTACTTTGGCCACCTCATGTGAAGAGTTGACTCATTGGAAAAGACTGTGATGCTGGGAGGGATTGGGGGCAAGAGGAGAAGGGGACGACAGAGGATGAGATGGCTGGATGGCATCACTGACTCGATGGACGTGAGTCTGAGTGAACTCCGGGAGTTGGTGATGGACAGGGAGGCCTGGCATGCTGCGATTCATGGGGTCGCAAAGAGTTGGACACGACTGAGCGACTGATCTGATCTGATAAATAATATGAACCCCAGAAAGTAATGTTCGCCTCTGTTAACATCTTTGCGAGTGCGTGGCCGGCTGGCCTGTGGATTACAGGGTGTCTTCAGAGGCTGCGGTGGTCCCGCCCCCTCACCCTGCCCCGCCTGGAATCCTCTGTGATCCGCCAACTGGCCCCGCCCCCAAGGCTCACTTGGGAGCATGAGAAAGGGGCCCGAGCTTAGATCAAGGCTGGTCACTCAGCTCTATCCTCAGAAAAAAAGTGCCAACCACCTGCGCCAACAGGTGCCGACCGACATCGGACCTCCTCCCGAAGGGCGCCCCCTGCAGACCACCCCCATATTCCTCTGCCGCTCAGCGAGGGGAGAGCCCAGGCCACGCAGGCCCCTGAGCCGGCAATGCAGGCAAACCGCCTCTACTGATCCCCCATCCGCTGGCCCCTGGGACCTTCCCAGGCAAACCTGCGCCCAGGGGGTCATGGCAGCCTGTGCTGGGGTCTGGGGGCAGCTCTGCCAGGGCTGTGTCCACAGCGAGTCAGAACCAGGAGGACGGGGACTCAGGAAGCCTTCTTTCCTAACTCCGAGCCCTGAGAGTGTGATTCCACAGATACGCAAAGTTAAGAGTCAAACCCAAGAACCACAGTATCCCCAGTAGCTGTGGTTCAGCAACGCCTTGCCCTGCACTAAGTCTGAACACTTACATGTGCAAAGCCAGGTCCAGACCAGACTACAAACACCCGGCCCTGCACTAAGTCCAGACACTTACACGCACAAAGGCTGATCCCAGCTTGCTCAGCAAGGTCGCCCTCATCTGCTCCCAAGTCACCGAGGAGGTGCCAGCTGCCGACCTGAGTGTGGAGGCGGGGGCTGGGCCTCCACTCGTGGCTCCCACGCGACTCTGGGCCAGACCACGTGCTCCCGGCCGGCTTCCCCAGGAGGATGAAGCCAGACCCGAGGGAAACCCACCGTCCAGGGAGGAGCCACAGCTGAGACAGGCCCAAGAGGACTCAGCTGCCCACCCCACCGATCAGGGTCCATCCTCAAGGGGGCCTCTGGGCCCCAAGTCCTCCCCCACTGCTGACGAGATGTGGTCTCGTCATTGAGTCAACACGTGTGTGCCGAGCACGTGGTGTGGTACTCTAGTGGGGAAGGCCCCAGTGCCTCCCTCCTGGAGGTTGTGGTCCTGGGAACAGCAGGCCTTTTACTGAGAACCTCCAAAGATACGGTGTGTGGGGAAACCCAAGAATACATGTCTGTGAATATTAGATTAAGAACGGCAGATTTGGGGTTGACGCATACACACTGCTGTGTATTAAACAGGTAACCAACGAGGACCTACTGTGCCACACAGGGAGCTCTCCTCAATACTCCGTAGTAACCCAAAGGGGTAAAGAATTTGAAAAAGAATAGATACATTATTACATATAATTGAATCACTTTGTGGTACACCTGAAACGAACTTAACATTGTTTATCAACTCTGCTCCAATATAAATTAAAAATTAAACGCAAGAATGGTAAGTCACTACAGAATTCAGAAAATTCCCTATAAAAGAACAGCATTCTATAAAGTAGGTAAATAACAAGGACCTATTGTATAGCACAGGGAACTATACTCATTATCACGTAATAACCTATAAGGGAAAGTAATCTGAAAAGAAAGCCTATATGTGTGTGTATAACTGAGTCACCTTGCTGTTCACTTGAAACGAAACAGCCTTGTAAATTAACTGTACTTCAACTTAAAAAAAAGTAACAGAACAGCCTTCTGCCTAAGCAGTACTTTCTGCAGGGGAATTTTATGTGGTCAAGATGGAGTGGTGATTTAAGGCTCTATTTAGGAACCATTACACCGAGAGATAACCGTGTAATTAACATCAGAGTCCATTAATATTGGCGGCACTGGTGACTGCACTCAGGTAAGCTGTCATCTTCATTGCGTGTAAATGACCCCAAAGAGGCTCATCCAGGTTGTGTAAATGTCACTTCAAAGAAAATAATTGGGGGAAGTCTAACACCTATTTTTGGGGCATTATCATCTCATCTTGTCATCTTTCACAGCAGAGTTTCGAGTTCCCTGGGAGGACATGTGAGCATGGGTTAGCTGCACACATCAGCGGAGATTGTTCCCGGTTCTGACTCTGATTTCTGGTCCCTCCTGCTCAGAGGTGTGCTTCTTGGCAGATGGGAGCAGCTCCCAGTTTCCTGGGAAGGTCTCAGCTGTGTTTTCTGGGAGGAGAAAGGAGAGAACTCTTTCTTCCCCCTGAAACCAGGCTCACTGCAGGTAGACAGCAAGTGAGCTGGACACCAGCTAAAGTTCAGTCTGCTTATGCTTCTCTCATGGGCTTGGGGGCCATTCCACTTGGTTCCTTAGCTTATAAAAGCCATCTCGAATGTTGAAGTCACCCATAGTCAGACCGCTGCCCCTCAGCCTGATCTAACGGGGTGAGAGAAGATGAAGGCACCTGGGAGCCAACGTGGGGACCCACCCGAAGGGGTCCCCCTCCTGGGTGTTGTCCACAGCACAACCAGTTTCCAGGAGAGGACGGCTCCCTCCCGGGAAATCCCCCACCACCCTGCTGGAGCTCCATCTGCACACACTGGGGATTCGTGCAGGTCACCTCATCCAGACTGGTCACGACTGGACGACCTCCCAGCACAGGTTTCACAAACAGACCCACGTGTGCCTGTACATTTTGCGTCCTGTCTCGCCCTGTTCAGAGGAGTCAAATGTGACACTGCTTCCTGCAAGTGGGTCCAAGGATGATCCTTTTCCTCCAGAACCCCCTCCAAGATGCGGCTCACTGGGCAGGCTCTCAGCACCTCCAGTGTCACCTGCAGGGGAGGGGACTCTGGACATGATGAAATGAATACGTCCTTCAAAAGTGACCTGGCCTGGAGATCACAGACACGGTGACAGGGATGGAGAGAAAGAGGGGGACAGAAAAGAGTAGGGGCTACATGGAGGCAAGTCCGGGGCTGCCGTGGGGGGCAGGGGGGCAGGGGGTGGGCAGACAAAGAGCAGAGTCACCACAGACAACAGAGCAAAGAGGCCAGTCCATGCAGGTGGTCCCGGCCGTCATTCTCGCGTCAACAGCCCTCACAGGGACCTCGAGTGAGTCTCCATAAATACTTCATGGGCTAAGATTACCTCCCTGTGGACTCCCACAAAGGTGACCACACCTTTAAAACCTTACGTGGGTACATTTCACTCGGACAGGAGTTTCAGTATTTAACTATCTGTCTGTCTGACAAGCACGCCTTGTTCCAAATAACGCGGAAGTGTTTGAATGTTTCAGCATCGTGGGCTCTTCCCAGACCCAAATGTCTTTACAAGACCCTGCCCCACCATCAGCCACACAGGGGACATATCAAGCTGATGATGTAGCTAGCTGTATGCCATCTGAGTCTTTATTACCGGTGGAGAAGAAGACGGAAGGCAAAGTAACATTTCCTAAGCACAGGTCCGCTGGGCACTGGGCTAGATGAGAGGCACGCACAGTCTCGCCGAGGTTCTGTCTACAGGCATTTCTCTACGCACGGCTGGGGGTGTTTTTGGAGAGGACATGGTTTGTTTTTTACTGAAGTTTATCACTGACGTACAGGGATCTGCATGTACATATTTAAAGTGACAACGTGACGAGCTTTCACATGAATGCACACCCGTGAAGCCGTCGCTGCCATGAACACAGCGCGCGCGTCATCGCCCGGAACATCCTCAGGCTCCTTTGTTAGCCTTCCCCCACCCCCCCGCAACGTCTGCGTTCACTTTCTGTGTCTACATCACCGTAGACTCGCTCACGATTTTCAGCACCTTATCGGAATGAAATCATAAAGGACGGACCTTCCATCCAGCCTTTTGACGCAGCGTGACGACTTGGCGATCCCTCCAGGCGTGGTGCGCCAGGAGCTCGTCCCTGCCCCTTGCTGGGCAGTGTCATGTGGGCGGGCTTAGCCAGCCGCCCTCCGAGGGGCATTTGTGTTGCTCCCACTTTGGGGATCATTACAAATGCGGCAAACATTCGTATCCAAGGCTTTGGTCATACGATTTCTTAATTTGGAGTAGATACCGAGACGCGGGATTGACCCGACCACATGGTAGGAACACACGCAACCTTTTGAGAAACGACCCGTTTTCCATTTGCGCATCTTTAAGAATTCTTTCTGTGTCCTGGAGTCACGTTCTTTATCATATGTGTGTTTTTCTACCAGGTTGTAGAAAGGTTGACCTTTCACTGCCTGAAAGGAAATTCTGAAAAACAGAACCTCTAACGGTGAAGCCAAATTATCAGTTCTTTCATTCACATTTGTGTTTTGATGATGTATATAAAGAAATCTTTGCTTAATCCAGAGTCGTGAAGGTTTTATCTTATGTCTTCTTCTTGAAGTTCTTTAATTTTATATTTTACACTTAGGTGTGTACCTATTTTGAGTTCATCTTTGTGATATGAGGTATGGATTGAATTCCCTTCTGGCATATGGATACCCAGATTTTTTCTAGCACCATTTGAAAATAACTATCCTTTCTGCACTGAACTGCCTTTGTACCTTAGTTGAAAATCAATTATCTGTATATGTGTGTGTCTATTTCTGCACTTTCTATTCTGTTCAGTTGATTTATCTGTCTACCCGGACAGCAAAACCACACAACTTTGATCAGTGTAACTTTATAATTAGTCTTGAAACCAAGGCGTGTTAGGCCTGCAATTTGTTTCTCTTTTCAGTTTTTTGGTGTCTTCTAGAATCTTCACACTCCCATAAACACAGATTCATGGAAATCATCTTGTCAATTATTACCAAAAAAAAAATCCTGTTCAAATTTTGATTGGTATCATATTGAATCCTCAGATCAATTTGGGGAAAACTGACATTTTAGGAATATCGAATCTTCTGACTCACAAACATGGCATATCTTTCATATTATTTAGGCCTTGTTTAATTCCTCTCATCTATATTTTATAATTTTCAGTTGTCAGTTTATCCCTAAGTATTTCATACTATTTTATGCTATTGTAAATAGTATTTTTTGTTTCAGTTTCTGTGCTCAAAGAAATTCAATATATCTTTGCATATTGGTGTGGTATCCTATTAGCCTGCTACACTCACTGACTGGTTCTAACAACTGTTTTTATAGATCCCATTGGAATCTCAATGAAAGCCAGACTGAAAGGAGCATATACTGACTGTATTATTCCACTTACATAAAACGCTAGAAAATATAAACTAATCCATAGCCACAGAGCCCTGGTGGGGGCAGGGAGTGGGAGGAGTGTTACGAAGGGGAGCCAGAAAACTTTGGGGAGCCATGAATGCATTCGTTCTATTCTTCGTGGTGAAGGTTTCCCATTTATATATCTGTCAATCCTTATCAAAGACTGCAATTTATACATGTACACTTTATTTTTTATGAATCAAGCCTCAAAAGAAGTTGCTTTTAAAAAATCCTTTGATAAGTTGGAACTAAATCTCCCAGTGATCCAAACACATGGAGTTACAGGGAGAGGACAGAGGGGTTGGGAGGGAAGCGAGGCCCCGAGACCATGGCCTTCTCACAGGGTCAGAGAGGAGAGGAGGGGCCATGAGTACGGCTCAACCCTGAGCAGCTGCTGGTGGGAAACCTGGGCTGGGGGTGGGGTGAGAAGGTGATCACAGGAGATGGGGTCAACAACGGACGGGGGTGGGTGAGGAGGTGATCAGAGGAGATGGGGTCAACGACAGGAGGGGGTGGGTGAGGAGGTGATCACAGGAGATGGGGTCAACGACAGGAGGGGGTGGGTGAGGAGGTGATCACAGGAGATGGGGTCAACAATGGGCGGGGGTGGGTGAGGAGGTGATCACAGGAGATGGGGTCAACGACAGGAGGGGGTGGGGTGAGAAGGTGATCACAGGAGATGGGGTCAACAATGGGCGGGGGTGGGTGAGGAGGTGATCAGACGAGATGGGGTCAACGACGGGAGGGGGTGGGTGAGGAAGTGATCACAGGAGATGGGGTCAACGACAGGAGGGGGTGGGTGAGGAAGTGATCACAGGAGATGGGGTCAACAATGGGCAGAGGCTGTCTTCTCGACCTTCCTCTCCTGCCTTGAAGTGATTCAGGTCATGACACAGCAGGCGTGTCTGAGAATTTCACAGACAATTCACATAATGACAGCTGGCAGCTCAAGACCATGATTCAGAATCATCTCACTACAAAAGGATGCTATCCCAAAGTTCAGGAGCTCTAGTTCATTAGGAACAAACATAAAATACGGATGTTAGGTTTAGAAATCCACTCCGTAAGTTCAGCCTGGGTGTCAACGTCTTACTTGGCGGTAGTTCTCATCGAATAGGCCTCGTCGGGCTTGCCAACCATCAGTAGAGACTAGGGGAGTTACAGGAAGCCGCAGGCTAAGCTGAGAGAAGCACGGGCTCTGAACCTCAGCTCACACAGCCCTCTCTGCTCTCCCACATCTGGAGCCAGACGCCCGGCCAGGCCCCAGATTTCAGGAGAAACGTGGGTAAGAGGGAGACATCTCAAGGTGGGTCACCGTGGAAACCATCCCGGTGTGTTGTATGAACAAGAGTTAAAGGCAACACGCTTCACCTGGAAAGAGGGGGCTTCTTCACATCCATGTGCTCCTGCGTATGAGACCAGAACTGGACCTGAGAAATCAGACCAACAGAACAGCCAGCGAATGGAGGCGGAGAAGGCAAGAGGTCCGGAGACCACAGGGACGCGCTTTGCCATCAGAGCCTCCAGATCCCTCCTCGCTGGAGGAGGACCGCCCTGGCGGAGAGTGTTTCTGCTCTGAGAGACCACGACGTACGGAGCCCAGAGGGAAGGACCCTGGGATGCTTTCAAGGGATGCTCACTCAGGCCACAGTCTCAGGGCCCATCTCGACAGAACCCCTGCAGCCTCTGCTCACAGACAGCTCCTGCCCGCCATCAGCCTTCCCACGACTGCAAGCGCACTCCACCAGAGGGATACAGAGTTCTCAAAGGACACCACCCCCCATGCCTCCCCAGAGAGACTCGGCCGAAGCCAGGTCTGCAGACATAGGCACCAACGTGCACTTCAAACCACGGGCCTGGCCATGTCCGGCAGGCTCTCACCCCCCAAACCAGGGTCCTCCCTGACTCACAGCATCTCAAAAAAGAGGTGCTTGGTGACACCCTGGCAGCCCGTCCAGTTACCTGATGGCTCAGATGGTAAAGAATCTGCCTGTAATGCAGGAGACCCAGGTTCGATTCCTGGGTCGGGAAGATGCCCTGGAGAAGGGAATGGCTGCCCTCTCCAGTATTCTTGCCTGGAAAATCCCATGGACAGAGGAGCCTGGCGGGTTACAGTCCATGCGGCTGCAAAGAGTTGGCACTGCTGAGACTAACACGTGGCAGGAGAAGAGATGCTGCTTCTTGCAGACTCTGTTCTAGAACATTCCCTGGGAATCCAGTCCCATGGTCTTCAGAGTCAGAACCCAGCCGTTGTCGGCTTTGGGATGTCAGGTATCGGCCTTTGGAGAAACCACTGCACATTTTCAAGATTAAACAAGGACAAACAGATTGGCAAGCAGCTCTGGGGCTGTTGAATGCAGAGACAAAAAACGTTCTGGAACCGATGCCCAGAAAGAACAAAGCCTGAGTGTGGGATGTGGGTTTTTCCGCCAGAAAATACGGGGTCCAAGCGGCCTCTGGATGCGTTGCTGGGTATCTGCTGGCAGAGCCTTTGTTGTTTCCCGTACAACAGTGGGAAGCGTCCTCTCTGTTTGCACACAGGTTAGTTAGTGTCTGGGATGGAAGCAGAATGCACAAAAGAAGTCCTCTGCCGTTTCGAGACAAATGCCTCGGACATGATGAGATGCAGAGAGAAACCTAATTAGTTCTTCTGGGCCCTGGAGAGCCGGCCTCTCTCTCAGATCCAGTTCCCAGGTTAGCCCAGAAGGAGGCGCGCGGAGCAGACCCACACACGCCAAAAGGGGCCCCCGAGGAGCAGCCTGCCGCCGCCGGGCCGGCCAGACCCCTGACCCGCTGCCAGGTGGCCACACCGCAGGCCGGCTGACCCCCGCCTTGCGCTGCGCTCCCAGCTTTCCCGGGGCCTGCCCCAGCAGAACTGATGATGGGCCGTTGCGGGAGGCTTCGTGCCCGACGCCGGACGCGGTGTGTGTGGGAGAGGGGGTGTGTGCGTGTGTTTGTGTGTGTGTGTGCGCCTGTGTGTCTGTGCATGTTTGTGTCTGACAGCATCTGTGCATGTATGTGTTTTGTGTGTGCCTGAGTGTGTATTTGTATATGTGTATATATGCATCAGTGTGTTTGTGTGTATGTGTCTGTGTCTGAAAGTTTCTGTGTGTGGAGTCTGTATTTGCACGTGTGTGTGTGTGCACGCACTGGACAGGCACACAGAGGCACAGACCCCCTTTTCCTCCTCTGGCCTGGAGTCCAGACTCAGGCTGCAGCCTGTGGGCCTGCTCCCTGCAGGGTGGAACCAAGCCCTCCAGCCTCAGGACCAGGCTTTCCCAGTGCCTGCACTGCTGACATCAGGACCAGGTGGGCCTTGGCTGGGCCCATCCTGTGCATCCCAGGAGCAGCCCTGGCCTCTGTATGCCGGGTGCCAATACCATCCCTGATGTGACCACCCCAAGTGACCCCAGATCCTGCCGTGTCCCTGGGGCAGAGCTGCCCTGAGGACCACTTCCTAGACCTGCCACGCGGTGGTTGAGAAGAGACGAGGAAGAGAAAACCAGGCTGAGGACAAGAATACCCCTCTCACCCGGAGGTGGAGGAAACAAAGAAGCCACGCCCCCTGCTGGTCCCTGTGCCTCCCTGCGGTCCCTCCTGGGTCCCCACGTTGTTGTCTAAGAGCCAGAGGAGAGCAGGGAGGCATCCTTGAGCTTCACAGGAGATGCGCCTGGGGCCCCCCTGGAGCATGGATCCAGCAAAGGAAGACCCATGGATCCCCAGATATTTGAGGAGATCCAGCCACACGGAGATAAAGTGCCAGACAAGCGCAAAGGACAGCAAGTGATCAGCAGACACAGCTAACTCAGAAAAAAATAATAGGGCTTTAAAAGTTTCTATTTTCAAAAAGAATGTGCTTATTCTAAGAAAAAACAGTTTCTATTTTCAAAATGATTGAGTACAACACTGAGCCCAGGGGTGGGGAGACGGAAGTGGATGCTATTAGGAAAGCACTGAACAGGAGGAAAGAGCCTCTAAAGGTGGAAGCGAAAGCAAAAATTAGAAGCAAAAACTTAACACGGAACATTAAGAAGGTAAGCTTTGGAATTCTTCTAGAAATAGAACAGTAAGAAAAAGAATCATAACTCAAAAGCTAAAGAAAAGTTGAGGAGTAACCCATATTCGACAAATAGATCCAGAAAGGAAGACAAGAGAGAATCATCCAGGGACTTCCCTGGGGGTCCGGTGGCTACGACTCATCACTTCCCAATGCAGGGGGCCCAGGTCTGATCCGTGGTCAGGGAACTGGATCCCACATGCTGCGACTAAAGAGCTCACACGCAGAAACAAAGATCAGAGATCCCGCATGACCCAGTGCAGTCAAACAAATAAGCATTTAAGAAAGCAAAAAGAAAACCACCCAAGAAATAATATTAACACAAGAAAACATCTCAGGACATTTCAGAAAGAGCATTCCCCCACCAAGTGCCAGCGGAATGAGAGCGAATGGTCAGAGGGTTGAAAATAAAGAAAAGATCCTGAAAACGTCCAGAAAAGAAACTGCACGGGTTCCCTGCACTCCTTTCTGCTGCTCACCTTCTTAAACCACCAGATATCAGAGAACAACGGAGCCCAAATTGTCAGCCATGGAGCGTTTCTTTCAGGCTAGGTTTGCATATCCAGCTGAGCTACAGTCACGTGAAAATATAAATGTAAATATAAAGAACTTTACCTTGGATGTCTACTCTTTAAAAAAAAAAAAAGCCTACAAGCTGAGAATATGTTCCAGAGAAACAAAGGAGTAAGCCAAGGAACGAGTGTGGTTATGTTCATTAATTTTTATCTTTCTCCCTCTCCCTCCCAAGAATGTTCATCCATGGCTAGACAGGCGTGGGTTTCGGTGAGTGGGTAGTACTTACAAAAGCAAGTCCAGGGGAGAAACAGAAGGAAAAAAGATGTGAAAGTTAGGAATGAGCGCATGAAGTTTTAAATAATTTAAAAGAGATACTGGAGAGGCTGATGGAAGGCAAGTAGATGGAAGACAAAGGGGCGATTTTTAAAAATTGCTGATATCTACATAGCCTCAACATGGATTTGAAAAGTCTGAGTAGGAATTTTGGTTATTTTCAAATAAATTATTTCTTTGGTGGAATGCCTTCCTTTGACCTCAAGTTTTCTATGAGATGAGACCACATGGGTCATGTTTTCAAAGAATTATAAGTTAACAACAGTCACTTCAGACTCAAAGCACAGATTATATAATTAAAGGAAGTGAAGTGAAGTCCCTCAGTCGTGTCCGACTCTTTGGGACCCCACTGCACTGTAGCCCGCCAGGCTCCTCCATCCGTTGGATTTTCCAGGCAAGAATAGTGGAGTGGGTTGCCATTTCCTTCTCCGGAGGATCTTCCCGATGCAGGGATTGAACCGGGGTCTCCCATGTTATAGGCAGACTCCTTAGCATCTGAGCCACCAGGGATAATTAAAGGAAACGTGAGGTCAAAGGTCATGGAAGCGGGGCATGTGATGCAGGTGGAATCAAGACACAATATTTTATTCTTTTAATCATTAAAAAAACGCACGTTTACAGGAAGAGTTTTTAAAAAGCTGAAAGGTAAGGATAATTGCAGATATATACATGCTAAACAACAGAAGATAAAAACAAAAGCATTTTTAAAGTAATGGTGAAAAAGCACTTAAGAAAAAGCACTTAAAACTCAAAACAAAACAAGACTTAGGGAGCTTTTCATCTTGTTCTGTGCTCTGGAATAGCTTATGTAGCATTATCACTGAATGTTCCTTAAAATAGGAGATCTTCTCAGCAAAGTTGATGATTAAGCCCTTGAAATCCACTCTTTTAACCAATGCAATGATGCTTGAAATTGAAATAACAAATATCCATATTAAAAACTGAAAATTATACCATTATTTTCAGATATGAACATGATTATGGGCTCAGTAATTTCAAGAGAATCAACAATAACAGCAACTATGATAATAAAACTACCTTAACTAATACGGAAAACAAAACACCCAGACTCAAAACAAACCTGCCAGAACCCTGAGCGCTGCTAAGGCCCCTCTGCCGCCTACGGCTCACGCTCTCGTCGTCTCTCATTTGTCTGCCTTCAGTTCCGCTGCACAGTGTTATGGTCATCATCGTGGCAATAATGACCAGGGTTCTTCAAGTGCTGACTATGTTCCGGAAAAATATGTGATAAGTCATATGGACTATTTATCACATATACTTTTAATAACATTCCATATGGCCTTATCTTTGGCCTGTGGCTTAGAATACTTAAGTTTAGCCAAGCTAAACCACACATTCCTCTCCCAGATGTGTCCTTCTCCCAGGTGTGTCTCTCTCTCCCAGGTGTCTCCCTCTCCCAGGTGTGTCTCCCTCTCCCAGGTGTGTCTCTCTCCCAGGTGTGTCTCGCTCTCCTAGGTGTGTCTCCCTCTCCCAGGTGTGTCTCCCTCTCTCCCAGGTGTCTCTCTCTCCCAGGTGTCTCCCTCTCCCAGGTGTGTCTCCCTCTCCCAGGTGTGTCTCTCTCCCAGGTGTGTCTCCCTCTCCCAGGTGTGTCTCTCTCCCAGGTGTGTCTTGCTCTCCTAGGTGTGTCTCCCTCTCCCAGGTGTGTCTCCCTCTCTCCCAGGTGTCTCTCTCTCCCAGGTGTCTCCCTCTCCCAGGTGTGTCTCCCTCTCCCAGGTGTGTCTCTCTCCCAGGTGTGTCTCGCTCTCCCAGGTGTGTCTCCCTCTCCCAGGTGTGTCTCTCTCCCAGGTGTGTCTCGCTCTCCCAGGTGTGTCTCCCTCTCTCCCAGGTGTGTCTCTCTCCCAGGTGTCTCTCTCTCTCCCAGGTGTGTCTCCCTCTCTCCCAGGTGTCTCTCTCTCTCCCAGGTGTCTCTCTCTCCCAGGTGTCTCTCTCTCTCCCAGGTGTCTCTCTCTCCCAGGTGTCTCCCTCTCCCAGGTGTGTCTCCCTCTCCCAGGTGTCTCTCTCTCCCAGGTGTCTCCCTCTCTCAGGTGTGTCTCCCTCTCCCAGGTGTCTCTCTCTCCCAGGTGTCTCCCTCTCCCAGGTGTGTCTCCCTCTCCCAGGTGTCTCCCTCTCCCAGGTGTGTCTCCCTCTCCCAGGTGTGTCTCCCTCTCTCCCAGGTGTCTCCCTCTCCCAGGTGTGTCTCCCTCTCCCAGGTGTGTCTCTCTCCCAGGTGTGTCTCCCTCTCTCCCAGGTGTCTCTCTCTCCCAGGTGTCTCTCTCTCTCCCAGGTGTGTCTCTCTCCCAGGTGTGTCTCCCTCTCCCAGGTGTGTCTCCCTCTCCCAGGTGTCTCTCTCTCCCAGGTGTCTCCCTCTCCCAGGTGTCTCCCTCTCCCAGGTGTGTCTCCCTCTCCCAGGTGTCTCTCTCTCCCAGGTGTCTCCCTCTCCCAGGTGTGTCTCTCTCCCAGGTGTGTCTCCCTCTCTCCCAGGTGTCTCTCTCTCCCAGGTGTCTCCCTCTCTCAGGTGTGTCTCCCTCTCCCAGGTGTCTCTCTCTCTCCCAGGTGTCTCTCTCTCCCAGGTGTCTCCCTCTCCCAGGTGTCTCCCTCTCCCAGGTGTGTCCCTCTCCGAGGTGTGTGTACAGGTGGGCGTCTTCCTCGGTGGTGACCTGGGCCTTCAGCCGGGCCTCTCAGGCTCGGCAGTAACTATGGCGGAAAGTGTGTTTACGGGAAGGGGCACCTTATGCAGTGCTGCACCTCCACGGGAAGACTAGCGCTCGGTCCTGCCCCGGCCTGTGACCCCAGTCCTCGTCCGCCGCGGTCAGGGTCCAGCAGGGGTGGGCCCCCCTCTCCGGACCATCCGCACGAGCACCTTCCCCGCTCGCCCCAGTGATCTCTAGCCAGCGTCTTTCCGACGCCGACCCGCAGCGCTCACTCAGGGCGTCTGTCTCGGCCCTCTTGTTTGTCCTCGCGCAGCTGACGCTCCATTTGTGACTCCTGTGTCGCGTTTCTCTCGCTGCCTCCCGCGTTAGCAGGAGGTGCCCTCCAGTTCCTGGCGCCCTCGCCGGGGCCGGCTCGGTACCGGCCGTAGGTCCGGGCGATGCGAGCGCCCCCGAGGGTCTTCACGGGCGCAGGGGGAGGGCTAGGGGCAGGGGCTCCGGGGGCAGCCCCGGGGAGCAGACCCGCACTCGTTCTAAACTTAATGACGAAAAGGAGGAGCGGGCAGGAGGCCAGGGCGGGCCTTCCCGGCCCCACCTGGGCCAGCCGGAGGCGCCGCCTACCTCCTCTTCCTCCGGCTTCCCCGATGGGCGTCCCGGTGAGGCCGAGCGACACTCCGCGGGCGGAATCTGATGAGGGGGACACAGTGGAAAAACGCAGACCCAGGGACACTCTACCACGTGACGGGTCTGTCCTCCTCAGAGGACTCGAGAAAGACAGAAAGTGTGAAGCGCACTTACAGATCTGCAGAGATGACTGTGGATGAAGAAAAATACATCGGCGGAGGACACGACTGAGGCAGAGGCCAGGATCTGAACGCGTGCTGTCGATGGGCATTACTGTTGGTCACAGTTAAATGCGTTGCTTTGGATCACCGCATCATGAGTGAGTGAGGGGGGTGACCGACTCACACAGAGAGGAGAACGTCAGTGTGAAGACAGCGACAGAGGTGGGGCCATGTTCTTACAAACCGAAGGTTACCGGTCACACCAGAAGCTGGGGGCCAGGACAGTCTCTGCCGCAGCCCCAGGAGGGACCCACGTGCTGTGTGTGGCAAACAAGCAAAGCAGTGTGCTCAGAATTAATGGCAGTGGTTCTAAAGTGTCTAAATATGTGAAAGTGGCCAAGTCATGAAAGCAAGTCAATCACAGAACAACCTCTCCTGCCCTATATGGCTTCCTCCATAAGGTTAAAAAAGGTGAAAGTGTTAGACTCAGTGGTATCTGACTCTTTGCGACCCTGTGGACTGTAGCCCGCCGGGCTCCTCTGCGCATGGGACTCTCCAGGCAAGAATACTGGGGTAGGTTGCCATTCCCTTCTCCAGGGGGTCTTCCCCACCCAGGGATCGAACCCCTATCTCCTGCATTGGCAGGCAGACTCTTCACCACTGAGCCACCACTGATCTATCCAAGCAACTGCCCAGCCTCTTCAAAGACCTCAGGGTCAGGACAGACCAGAAGCACTGAGGAGCTGTTCCAGACAGAAGGACACCCTGGAGACGTGACCCTCAGCGTCATTCCCGATCAGGATCAGCCTCTGATGGGAAACGAACGCCCGAAAAGGACGCTGCTGAGTCAGTTAGCAGCACGTGACAGTCTGGGAACGAGACCAGTGGCTCCAGGGACTCTCGGTGCTGCCTGAACACCCCACACCCGCTGAGGGCTTGTGGAAGCTTCCTGCCGGTCACCTGGATTCCTGACTCAGAGTCTGGGCGTGGTGGGGCTGGGAATCTGCATTCTAACAAGCTCCCAGGAGACACTGTGGCTACCGCTGGCGCAGGGACCCCACTTGGAGAACCAGCCATCAGATTAATGACATTCCAGGGGTCAAGGTTAAATGTCCCAGTGTTGATTATTAAACCCTTTGGTTGTGAAAGAATGTCTTGTTTTTACTGAATACACTGGAGTGGAAGGACTTGACGTGATTTCAACTTAAATGGTTTGAAAGATGAGTGTGTGTGTGTGTGTGTATTTGTCTGTGTTCATGTGTGGTTATGTATGTGTGTGTGTGAGTGTGTAGAGAGAGCAGCTGGTAAAGAGCAGTGCAAAAGGTAAATATGAAGGCCTGTCCTTCATCCACGGGCCTGCACTCACGTGTCTTCCGGCGGAAGCTCTGCAGACCAGGCTGTTCTGTCGTCACTCGGGAGAGAGGGAAGCCAGGGCCTACAAGATTCTACCGCGCCCATGACTCCTCCTTCCACAGCCCTGACAAGGTATGGCCAAGCGGCCCAAATCACCCAGCCCATCTACACCATCTAAAGACCCGCACAGACAGTGGCTGCTCTCCTGCCAGCACCAAGGGGCTGGCAGCTACTGAGTGACCTCTCATCCCGCAGGCTCTGGTTCTGGGATGAGAGGTCACTTTGCCTCCGAGAGCCCACACTCGGAGTGGACGGCTTGGGGTGCGAGCCCTCCGTCTGGAGGGATTTCCACTTTATGCCTCCACCCTGATCGTTACACAACACCGTTAATGACGGTCCCGTTATTCTGCTGGCAATAAAGAAGAGAAAGCCTGCTGTTTCTCTATGGACTAACCACCCAGCTCCCACGCCCTGTGGGGAAAATCGCACACGTTTTTTCTGCTTTAGAGATCAGAGGCACTGAGCAGGCTGAGAAGGACGTTACCAAGCGTGGGAAGATTTGTGCAGGAAGAGCGCACGTCCGAGTCCAGAGTTAACGCTGGACGGAAAGCAAAGGTCGGCGAAGCCGCGGGCCTGGGCGGAAGTGCACGCGGTCCTCTCCCCAGGTCGTGGATTGTACCTGGGAAACTTGAGGGCTGTGCTGAGACCCCCACAAGCAGGTGCCCCAGGGATCTCACCTGGCTAAAGCCATGTGCCTCCGTCAGACATGGAGATGTAAGGACACAGAGCGGAACGCGCAGGGCCCCGTGCTGAGTCCCCAGTGAGAGGGCGGGGCACCGTGGACCTGCACCAGAATCGCCTCTGCAGGCTCTCCAGCTGCAGAGAGCGGGAGGGGTCTCCCAGACCACAGCATGCCGTGGGGCGCGCTGGTCCATGCATCCCCCTCACATATGTCTGTGTCTGGAGGGACAGGCCCCCAGAGCCCCCGTGACCCCTCCGGTCAGCTGCGGCACGCCAGGACTGACAGGTGGAGCCGCATGCCCAGGCTGAGAGTGCCCAGAAGCTGAAAACCCTCCCAGCTTTTTCATTCGCTTGTTCATCTTGCTCCCAGAAGGGCCCCTTGTATTCATCCCCGTCAGGTTTCAGACGGGGAGGGTAGAGACGAGCTCGACTGCTCCCCCTGCACTCGGGGGTCGGGAAACACGGGCGTCACTGGGAGGGCTCCCCACTGCCCGGCGGCTGGGGGTCTCAGGCCCTGCGGGCAGCTTCCGCGGGCAGAGGTCCTGACCTCCCAGCTCACCCTTTGAGAGCAGCACTCCTTTTACACACTCCTCTGAGGCCACACCAGAATGGCAGCAGAGACCACCTCCCACAGAGGAGGAATCCTGCCCCCCAGACCCAGCTCCGCAGGCTCTGCCGCCCCTTCCCCCGCACAACCATCATCCTCCGGAGCGAAGGCTCCTCTGGCACTGTTTCGGCTGGCAGGGACCGGAACGTGGCGTGATGGGAAAATCTTCTGAGCGTGCTGTTGCCTTCGGAAGTCTTAGCACCTCAAGCCTTCTGACTCCCTCAGCTGTCAAACCAACCTCCGACAGGAAGATCCCCCCACAGAGAGAGAGCCAGATGCACGGAGGAGGAAAGGAGTGCATGCGGAACCGTCTGGCTCTCCTTTGACCGGGCCTAAGCACTCTCATCTGCTCTTTCTTACCAAAGGGTGGCAGCTGCTTTATTTTTCATTTCTGTGTCATGTCTGGAAAGTGAAGTTCAGTAGTGTATTCCCTTACTCAAATTCTGTTACTGTCGGGGGAAAATGGAGACTCTGTGGGATGTTTTACTCATTCTGCCTTCTGTTGGTTTATGCTGCTCAAGAATTTCATGGTTAGTCCATCCATGGAAAACCCAGAATTGTCCTCGAGGCCTAAAATTGTACATTCTCTTGCTGACGTGGACGAAAAGTATACATCGCAGGCTGAAGGTAATGAGCGCCCTTGAAAACTCTTGATGATGCAGAGTCTTTAATAGATAACACTCTCCTCAAAGCTGCGGTCACCCACTAGTACAAAATAGTACCAACTCTTTCTAGACCGAACACCCAGTCACGGCTGCGGCACATTTTTCTCCCTCGGCTCATCTCTTCTATTTAAAATCGCTAGCCCCATGCGTCCTGAATGTGTACTGTTTTCCTCGGAAAGCGATGAGCAAGAATGCAGGCCAGTAAATAGTTATCAGCACCAGCTGTGAGGAGGGCGCTGCTCTCAGCACAGGGGCAGATGGCAATCCCTTCCAAACGCTGGCGTCCGTCTAAGCGCTGGCTTCTGCTTTTGAAGGGCATTTCCAAACACTGACGCCAGTCTGTTGTTCATGGTAGCAGTTTAAGAATTTGTTGCTAATGGTGATGATTTGCATTGAACAAAAGACTGTGCTGCAAAGCTGACTGACCGAAAAGCCCCTCGAGACAGGTGGTTTGAAGTGGAGGTCTGCGCTGACCACATTCTGCTCTCCTATCCTGCAGCGAGGTCAACCGGAGCGAGCTCACGAGCACCCCAGCCCTAGTCTCTGTGTCTGCACCCCAAGGAAATCAAAACCTGCCTCCCAGGGCATTCCTCATGTCCCAGGGCCCCCGCTACAGAATTCGGGACATAATGAGAAATCCTGAGCTTTATACACATCAGTGGACATCACGGGGAGCCTTTGCCAAATGAAGCCGGAGTCCCGGGGATAGCCATGTCCTGGGGACGGCACGTGAGGATGGTGACCACACTCACCAGGGCCATGCCCCCGCTGGTGCCCCCGGTGCAGGGAGCAGTCCCCAGGGGGAGCAGAGGGCCTCACCTCGAGGGGGCAGGGAGAGGGCAGGACACCCCCAGAGCCCAGGACGACCGTTACACAGATACCCAGCTCACAATTCCACAAGCCAGCAGCACAACCAAGACCCAACAGGAAGACTCACAGCCCGACTCGCTTCTCCCGAGCTCGGGCACCAGCTCTGACCCCCAGCTCCGGGCCCTGGTCCCTTCCGGACGCACAGAGGCCCGAGGTGGCCTCATCAGCACACCATCCGGGGCTCCCCGCCTCCTCCTTGAGGGTCATCACCTGGGCCGCCCCATGGGGGCTGGGGGGGAAGGGGGTGCCCGGACCCGTGGAGAGGGTGTGACAGGCAGGGAGCCCCGCCGCCAGCATGCTAAAGGTCTCCGAGGCCTCAGCAGTCTTCAGGCACAGCACCAGGGGTCTTGGGCACACCGTGCTCTCTCCAGACTATACTGCAGGAACCCTGGGCAGAGCCTGCCTGCTAAGGCCAGGGAGGGCTGGGGGCGTCTGATTTGCCCACGTCCAGGGGATCAGCCAGTGGATGACCTGCTCCAACAGTCAGTAGCCACATGTTTTAGCTTTTGCATCTATTCACTGTGACCTCACTGTCCCCTGAGGTAAAAGCAGGCGTTCTTGCAGAGATGACATACTTGCCACGCAAACCTGCAGGGGGCAAGCGTGGCAGGTCACGTGGAAGGAGCGAAGCTCAGTGTGAGTCTCGGTCCTCATCACGGGGCCAGGACGCTTTCCTTCTGGCTACAGGAGAAGACTCGAGAGTCCCTTGGACCGTAAGGAGATCCAACCAGTCCATTCTGAAGGAGATCAGCCCTGGGATTTCTTGGGAAGGAATGCTGCTAAAGCTGAAACTCCAGTACTTTGGCCACCTCATGCGAAGAGTTGACTCATTGGAAAAGACTGTGATGCTGGGAGGGATTGGGGGCAGGTGGAGAAGGGGACGACAGAGGATGAGATGGCTGGATGGCATCACTGACTCGATGGACGTGAGTCTGAGTGAACTCCGGGAGCTGGTGATGGACAGGGAGGCCTGGCGTGCTGCGATTCATGGGGTTGCAAAGAGTCGGACACGACTGAGCAACTGATCTGATCTGAAGGGCTTCCCAGGGGGCGCTCGTGGTAACGAACCCGCCTGCCAATGCAGGAGAGGTAAAAGGGTTGGGAAGATCCCCTGGAGGAGGAAATGGGAACCCACTCCAGTCTTCTTGCCTGAGAATCCCACAGACAGGGGAGCCAGCAGGCTACAGTCCATAGAGTCACAGAGTCAGACACGACTGAGCGCGCGCACATGGTCAGGAGGGCCTCTCTGTCGGTACACCTGGCCGCAAGGGTCAGTGTGTTTTGATACAGGACAGGTCAGGGAGGGTCAGCAGACACAGGGCAGATCTGTGCTCTCAGGAAATCCAGGCCCAAAGAGATCCAGATAGACGATCTGCTCATTCATAGTCTGATGAGCTGGGTGTTTTGTTTTTTTTTTAATTTTCTCATATGAAAGCAAAGAGATTTCAGGTCAAAAAAAAAAAAAGGAGAGACTATAAGGATCACATCAGATATCAAGATCCACTGCTTTTGGGTGATTTTTATTATTTTTTGAACACTTTTAAATTTGCATTAATGACCTTGTATTACCTTTATAAACAAAGTACTCCAGTGTTCTTGCCTGGAGAATCCCAGGGACGGGGGAGCCTGGTGGGCTGCTGTCTATGGGGTCACACAGAGTCGGACACGACTGAAGTGACTTAGCAGCGGCAGCAGCAGCCTTTTGAAAGTTAAGGATTACAGGGTAAATTTTATATGACAATAAAAGGGTTTAATGGCACATCAGGGCCCCCACGGACCACCTGGCAGGCAGGGAGAGGACTGTGGAGGAAACTGGGCCCCACGCCCTCCAGGCGGCCTTCCCAACACCCAGAGGTTGAATGCCACCCCGTGAGGACCCGCCCCCACGCCGTGAGGACCCGCCCCCACCCTGACCCCGCCCCCACCCCGTGAGGACCCGCCCCCACCCTGACCCCGCCCCCACCCCGTGAGGACCCGCCCCCACCCCGTGAGGACGCCTCCCCGTAGCCTGGCCAGCATCCTCGGCCCCAGAGTCCTGCCCCAAATTCTCAAGGCGGCGCCCCCTCCTTCTTCGGGTACCCGTCAGGGAGCACCCGTTCCTCCTCTCGGCACAGACCATTTTTTGGAGCGTCCTTGGTCACAGAACCCGGCTCCCTGGAGGAAGGAACCAGGCTCCCTGATGACGCCAGGGCGGCAGGAGCAGACACCAGACAAGCGCGGTCTGCCTCTCTGGAGGGAGAAGGAGGGAGAAGGAGGGCCCGCACATCCTGAGAGCCCAGCCGTGCAGGGGCTGAGCGCCTGGGCGAGGGCCGCCCGAGGCCGCGGACGGCACAGCGCCCCAAGGAAGCTGACGGCCTGGGGCTGCCTTTGGGTCCGGCCTGGGCGTCACGCGTCTGGAGGCGGATTAGGACAAGAGGCGTTCTGCAAATGCAACGGGAAAGACGGTAGTTGTGAGAAAACATGTGGTTTGGATTTGACGCTGGATCCTGAGTAGAGCTGATCTCCTTCCAAGGGAAGGGTGAGAGATTTCACGTCAATTATCTTCTTTATGTAAAGACTGTTTGTGCCCAGAATACGAGACAAAATGTTTTGTCCCTTTCAAAATGCAGCAATTTGTGTCTTTCTGAACACCCAGTGTTCCGGGGGTGATTATGAGGCTTTATTGCTTCAAGATGCTGTGTGTCCCACATCTTAGTCTGAGAGATTTGACCAACATCAACCGCAGCAGACTCGCTGTGGTTCCTCCTTCCTGAGCATCTCCGGGAGAAGGATTCTAGGAGGCGGATTGTCATCAATAATTAATCCAGATATCCCTCCCTTCTCAGAAAGTCAACAAATCGCAGATAATTCCCTAATTATTGAAGAGTCGATCAGATTGATTACCATGGCCCACCAAATCAGAGGTGCTAAGACATAAGGAAGTTCACGTGAGAAGCCGAGGCGCAGCAGTAAGAGTCAGCGTGGACTGAGAGCTCTTCATGCGCTCCGGGAACTCCCAACACCAGGAGTGTTAGCTCATCGCGTCCCCAGGACGGCCCCAGCGGGTGGGTCTCATCGTCCCATCGTCCCAGACGGGGAGAGCCAGGCTTGAGGAGGCAGGGTGGCCAGTGCCTGCTGTGTCCAGGCAGGGGGACCCCTGCGCCTCACCTTTGTCATCCTGCCTCCCCTGAAGGTACGTCCACCCTCTGAGGCAGATTGGGCCTAAATTCCAGTTTTAATTACAGTTTGTGCATGCCAAGTTACTGCAGTTGTGTCTGACTCTGCGACCCTATGGCCTGTAGCCTGCCAGGCTCCTCTATCCTTGGGATTCTCCAGGCAAGAATACTGCAGTGGGTTGCCATGCCCTCCTCCGGGGATCTTCCCGACCCAGGGATCGAACCCACTTCTCTTGTGTCTCCTGCATTGGCAGGCGGGTTCTTTACTACTAACGCCCCCCAGGGAGGCCCCATTAAGGTTCAGCGAAACCCAGGTGTTGGCTAACTTGAATTAAACTCCGTTGTAAAGAGCAATAGCCCTCGCTGATGGCAGTGCTCGGCAGGAGTTGAGTAAATATCGATACATCCTAGTATCTGGGCTGCACTGGCCACTCCTCCACACCCTGACCTGTGTTCTGAGAACGGCACGACCAGGCGCCACTGAGTCCTCCGTCCTTGGGCCAGGGCTGGAGGGCGCCTGCCTGAGCCCCCGCACCTCACAGGTCCCTGCCCGAGCTGCCCCCCAGGCAATCCCACCCCAGTGGACGGTGACCAGGGGACACGCCCACTGGATCGGCCCACACCCGCCACGAGGGGCTAAGACTTCAGAGTCCCGCATGCAGAGGGATGGGAGCCCCAGCCTGGGCCTGCGAGGGCTGCTTCCCTGACTGGCCTTCCCCAGGAGGGAGCAGCAGTGACTTGTGGGGTGCGGATTGACGGGTCCATGGGGCAGGAGTGGGGCACACGGCTGTGGCTCTGGAGCCAACTTACCTCAACCCACCAGGTCCCTTGCCAAGCCCCCGAAGATGAGACTTCTACATGCAAACCAGGCCTTCATTGATCCTTAGAGCGTTTTCTCGAGGAGGCAGGACCCACATTTGGTGGCTTGATTTATAGCTGAAACACTGAGACACATGGCCCGGGGGGCCACCTTGGCTCTCTCGCTCTGGCCCTATAAATACTAGAAATGGGGAGCCAGCCCTGCGTGCTCTGGGGCCTAGCTGTATGCTTGTTGGGTGCTTAACCCTGGGAATCAAGGATGGTGGTGGTGGTGGTGGCTTAGTCACTAAGTCGTATCCAACACTTTATGACCCCATGGACTGTAGCCCGCAGGCTCCTCTGTCCATGGGATTCTCCAGGCAAGAATACTGGAGTGGGATGCCATTCCCTTCTCCAGGGGATCTTTCCAACCCAGGGATCAAACCCTGTCTCTTGCATTGACAGACAGGGTCTTTACCTCTGAGCCATGAGGGAAGCCCAGAAAAAAAGGATGTGAGGATTTAAATGACCCCAGGAACAAGGAACCCCTTTATTTTCAGCTGAAGGATATAAGGCCCAGAGAAGTAGTCAGGGTCAGGAATGGCAGCAGTGGGTGGACTCACAAATCCACAAATCCAAGAGTAGGAAAAGCAGATGTGCTTACGCAAAGGTAATCATCGATTTTTAAGCATGAGCATGACCTGGAGTAACCGCCCAAAGCACGGTCTTTACTTGACACCCAGAGATGTGATGGGGCCACGGCCAGGCCTCCCTCAGTTCCTTTTCCTGTAAAGTTACGTCTTCAAAATCTGTGCTTTAAACCCAAGAATAACAGCAAAACCACTGTCCAGCAGAACTCGACTACAATTATTTAAGACCGATTGTATAGATGATTCATGTTATGAAACACACTTTATACATTTTAAGATTAAAAATAACTTCATTATAAAGTAATACTGAGAAAAGAATTAAAACTAATAATTCCAATTATTATCTCCAGAAATAAGCAAACTCATAAGTCCTCAAACATCATCTAAAGGACATCAGAACCACAATGTAGGAAAGACACATGTTCTCTCTGTTGGAAGCACACCCAGGATGTTTCTAGAATGCTAAGACCCCCACCAGCTGAGTACTTTCTCCCAGGGCCAGGAGTTTGGATGTAATAATTATTCCTTTTGTATTTTATATTATATTTTATTGTTGCTGTTCAGTAGCTAAGCTGTGTCTGACTGTTTCGACTCCATGGACTGCAACACACCAGGCTCCTCTGTCCTCCACTGTCTCCTGGAGTTTGCTCAAATTCATGTCCATTGAGTCAGTGATGCTATCAACCATCTCATCTTCTGTAACCCCATTTTCCTCTTGCCCTCAATCTTTCCCAGCATCGGGGTCTTTTCCAGTGAGTTGGCTCTTCCCATCAGGTGGCCAAAGGATTGGAGCTTCAGCATCAGTCCTTCCAATGAATATTCAGAACTGATTTCCTTTAGAATTGACTGGTTGGATCTCCCTGCAGTCCAAGGGACTTTCAAGAGTCTTCTCCAGTACCATAATTCAAAACCATCAATTCTTCAGTGCTCAGCCTTCTTGATGGTCCAACTCTCACATCCATACTTGACTACTGGAAAAACCATAGCTTTGACTATATGGACCTTTGTGGGCAAACTAATCTCTCTGCTTTTTAATATACTGTCTAGGTTATTATATTTTACATTAATATTTTAATTTTTCAAAAATAAGAACAGTGATGTTTTGAGAATTTATCCAACACTTTCCAAAGAATGCTAGAGACATTTCTTCACTGTCAAGATAAAATATCTCAGATACCTGACAGATGGCCTTCTGAATAACATACACTTAGGAAAGACTAAAACCGAGGTAAAATATAGCATTGCATATTTTCAGGTTTATCTTTCAGTACTACGAAGTTTTTCAGAACTAGCTGGAGGAAGACTTAGGCATTAGGTTTTTGAGGTGTGTGCTCGGGGTAAGAATACAGTATAAGTAGGATCTGAAAACATTGCGTGTTTGCCCTGAACAAGAAACAACCATCTGCAAGCAATCTCTTAATTTTCCACAGCAGAAGACCGAAGGGCATGTCCCAAGTCATGGCGGCCTCATCCCAGACCAGTGAGCTTGGAAAGATGGTTGCATACAGCGGTAGAAAAGCGTTTCACCCAATGTTCTAGAGAGAGGAAGGTCGTGTAGCACAGATTAAAACAGAAAGAAAGAAAGAAAGAAACCCTTGAGATGCAATTCTTGACAGATAATTGTCTGCATGATGCCCTTTGAAAAGGCTGACGCTGGCTGCCAGCACTAAAAAAAAAGTGCCTATTTTTTAAGCCAACTTTTACTTGTCTCTTTTTCTTTTTTATTTGTCTCTTTGTCTAGTGATCAAAACTCATTTGTTTGCATCTACATTCTGATTCCCTGAAAAATAAAAAATACACATTCAGACATCCCTATTTCAGATGAACATATACTTCTTTGCCTTGTGGAAAGCCTAGTATGGCTGAGGTGACCACGAGCCACTTGACAATCCAGAATTAAAAGGCTGACATGATGTTGATGGGGGGACCCTGCCGACACTGGCCTCCGTGTAAACGCGGGCTGTTTGCCTCCTCGCTTACAGAAGCCGTCCGCCTGCGTTAGGTCACGTGTGTGGACGAGACAGTCATGCAGGACACTGACCCTTCCTCAGTGGACATCCCCCCTCCTTCATTCCCCTCCTCCACCTTCATATTCAACTTACAGTTTTCAAAATACCATCAGAGGAAACTAACTCATCTCCCGCCTGGCAGAAACCATGTGATGGGATCGGGCCGTGGGGTCTCCCAGCCCAGAATCCAGCCATCTGCCCAGAGTGACGCGGGGTCGTCCAAGGTGAGCAGCCACCTGGGTTCCGGGTGAGCTCCCAAGGGGGTGGGGGTGCCGGCTTCCCCGTCTCCATGGAAACCAAGGAAGCTGGTCAGGAGGCAGCCCCAGCGAGACCGGGCCTTGAGGCTGAGGTGGACACTTGACCCTGGTGGTTCTCCCGATGGGAGACTGAAGACTCCGCGTCACCATGCAAAGCAGGATGGAGGCGGCGTGGCCGTGACGCAGGAGCTGGAGCGGCTCCGGGAGGAGCTGGCAGGTCTCCAGCTGGGCCCCTGCTGCCACTGGTGAAAGATGTGGGACCTGACCTACGCGAGCTCCGCAAGAAGGGCTTTGGCCAGCCCCCCGCACCCCTCAGCTCTCACTCCCCCACCCCAAAGGGCTGAGTCCTCAGAAAGAAGTGAAGGGCGCTCAGCCTGGGGCTCAAGGCTGCCCCAGGGTCACGGGGCAGGTGACTCTGTAGCCTGAGGCGAAGCCAGAGCCCAGAGCGCGGTGGCCGGAGCAGGCTGACCCCAGTGACCCCGATGATCCCATCTGGTGTCCCACCCCTCGTGGGACACCCGGTCTCTACCTCCCACCAAAGGCCCTCTTGGGCCAAAGATCCATCAGGCTCCGTTTTGGTGCCCTGGGCAGGGGAGGGGCTGGATGCCAGCCATGCCCGGGGGCATCCCCCGTGACCCACAGGCCTGACAGAGTCCTTCGAGGGGCGTGGAGGAGACGCACTGGCCGCAGAGGCGGTGGCCGAGACAGACCACTTCCTTTTCTCGTTTTTAAGTAACTGGAGAGAAACCGGGCTCAAGGCCAGGGTCCAGGTGCCCGCCTGCTGGATGGCCACCCGCCCCCGCATCAGACACCCCTCACCCCTCCCCGCTCTCAGCGGGCGCCTCTCAGGTGGAGGGGACAGAGCCACGGGTTACAACAGGAATCACAGAGAACTTTCCGTCAAGGCCACCAAATAGTTAAAACACAGGCAATCAGAGTTTTCAGGCTGAAAATGCGCTGTGATATGTGATCAATAGTTTCCATCATGAATAAAATCTCTTTCTTCACCGTGCCTCCCACAGTGGAAATGCTCCATGAGCTTTTCCTTATCATTTCCTTTGCAAGAAGTCAAAAGCCAATTCTTTGACAATTAGCAATCTTTTCTTTTGCATCAATTTAAGTTTAGCATTAAGAATAAAGCCCCACTCGACGCAGCTGTCAGCGGGAGAAAGTAAGAAGGGACTTGTCAGGGTTTCTCTGACGAGGAAGATAATAAAAGCCAGAGCAACCCTGGCGTTTTTCCCCCAAAATGCATGTGAAAGAGATTTTAAAAATCAGAATTTACTTAGCTGCTCATGATATTGAAAAGCACAGTACACTAACCGCAGCAGAATAAAATACATACAATTAGAATCCTCATTTTGAAAGACTTCAAAGAAAAGTATTTGTTGGAGCTGAAAACACATCGAGGTGTGTTAAGTAAAGCACCAAAACGTAAGTCCCCGTAAACTAATTGGATAATGACATATATTATCCCAACTGTCAGCTCCCACCGTGCCTTTAAAAGTTCCTTTTGTTAAGCACACAATTTCCTCATTAAAATACCAAAACAAGGCAAAAATACCTGTTAGCCAGCCCTGAACCTAGCACACACCCCCGCTGTATCTCAGAGACAGTGACGCCCCACGCTGCTCGCGCTCTCTGCTCGTTTCTGTGAGGCAGGCTCAGGGTTTATTGATTCCGTTTCCCCGAAACTCAAAGTTTAGTAGTTAAAAATCACACACCATGGTCTCATTTCAACGTCTCCCTTTGCCAGTTCTGAACCCAGGATGGAGTCTGCAGAGCCCCCAGGGAAGCCAAAAGATCCTCATTATTCCGCGGGATCCTCACCCCAAAATAAAGATAACCCAGAGTAAGACTGCCACCGTCCACCACACAAAACCCAGCAAGAAGGACTTTATTCCAGTCGGGGCAGACTCTGCCCACACCGCCCGTTACGCTTCTCAGCACCCAGAGGGCTTTCCTTTCTTCCTCTGTTTGTCCTGGGCACTATACTCAGAGCCAGACGCAGGAACTTCAAAAGCAGCCAGGAACGATTTCCCGGGCACAGCAAGGGCGTTCTATCAGAAGGGACGTGCTCACAGTCCCTGGGAAGTGGGGACAGAAAGCGTCCTCCAGGGAGCATCTCCCCCCACGGCTGGCCCAGCATGCCCCCCACCAGTCTGGATCCGGCGCCCCAGGGCTCTCTCCACAAACACAGCAGACACCGAGAGTGGGGCTGGCACACGTTTCTGCAATCCCCAGAACAGAACTTTTCACCAACTTGAGACAGAGAGCGCGAGTCCCGGCTGCCCAGGTGGCAACAGTGATGTGAGCGGCGATCCCTCCTGCCCACGAGAGTCAGCCCTTCTGCTTCTGGCGGACCCCAGCTCGGCCCGGTGGCCAGCACACCCGGCCCAGCTCCCTCCACGCCGGATCCAGGGCAGAGCTGCTGTGGCCCCGGAACCCCCCCGACCCAGCGGCGGCCACTGTGGTTCAGACGACCAGACCCTCTGTGTCCAGCCCCAGCGCTCAGCAGAAGAGGCCCGGCCCGCGGGGCCCCCACCCTCCCAGGACACCCCTTCCCGCGGGGGGACCAGCGCCTACCTCCCGCGCGGACGTCCAGCTGCTGTCTGGTCGGGTTCCGATCCTCGTGGGGCCGCGAGGCGGCTCGGAGCAGCCCGGGCGTCGGGGGCGGCAGGCAGGGTCTCCCGGCTGCCGCAGCCGAGGTGGCGATGGGCACAGCTGGAGCCCAGCCACGAGGAGCCAAATGCTGTGCGGCAGCAACAAGCCAACAAGCCAACGGAGTGGAGGGCCGTTTCTGGAGGCTTCCGAGAGCCGGGCACCGCGCGCTGCGTCTCCTCCTCGGATGGCTCCCGCTGCTCCTTCTGCTGCTTTTCTTGTACCATAATGCACTATGTCTGGCTTTTACCCTATTGAAAGAACATGAATATATTATTATCCACACAAAAGAGCAGGTTATTGTTTATGAATTACCAGCCTTCCCAGCAACAAAGGCTATTTTCATAAGAAAACTCAATTTCATTTTAGCTCCAATTTGATTACCAGCTGAAGAAAAGACGCTCCGCTCCTAACCCTCAAAGGATTTTTATTCATACCATTGAATGGGCTTTATTGCTTCCTTTTCAGAACTGACGTAGAAAGCTTTTAGAGTAAAACATTGACAAAAAATTATTGCGCTATTTTGTGCAACCACGGAGCTGAAGAGGGCAATGATTTCTCAGCCATCCTTCACTGTACTTCAGAATAGCAGAGGCTGGAATTAATGACAGACCAGAGAGGGGAGGCGAGCCCAGGTCTCACAATGCACGTCAAATCTAAATGATCACCATACATTGAAAAGCCCCCAAAAAAGCCACAGCTGATTGATTCACGGCTTTCACAAGAAAGACAGGCTTGAAGAGTTTATTGCACCACAATTTACTTGGAATTATCATAAAAACGAGTGCAGAGGCTGAATGTCACCCCAGCCTGCTCCAAAAACACACACCCAGGGACAGAGTTCAGGCAGACATTGTCGCCTCTCGGGCTGGAGCGCAGGGCGGCCGGGTGTCCAGGGAAGAGGCTCCGTGTGCTCTTAGCATGTAGAGCAGTGATTCAGGCTCCGTGGGGGAGAATGCTCACCCTCACACACACCGGAATATTTGTCCATCTTCATCATTTAAAATGGAAAAGACCTTGAGCTGGGAACAATGGCCCAGTGTCCTGGAGGCTGGTCGCCTGCTCCGAGAGGGGTCGTCCACCCTGGGGCTGCCCTGGAGGGCGCGTGTCTGTGGGCTTGTTGCTTCCATTTCCCGGGGAGACGGGAAGTTTGCAAGGGCTCAGTGGCTCACAAGAGTGGTTTAGAGGCAAATGTTTAAATAACACAGGTTGTTGTCGCTAAAAGTCTCTCTCCACATGCACAGCACGCCTCTTTTCATTAAAATCTGAGTAATAATGGCTAAGCTGGCGGGGTTGCCAAAGAAACCTGCATTTGACATTATGCAAACAGAGTCTGTGGCATGGTAACCCGGCTCTGGAAGCACTGGGGCCACGCTGGCTCACGGGGACAGCTCGGGTGGGATCGGACCAACCAAAACCGAGCAGATGCCCGAGAAATCTGCTGGCCAGTTGGCAGGCCAGCCCGCCACTGACCAGCCCCGCCACTGACCAGCCCCGCCACTGACCAGCCCGCCACTGACCAGCCCACCACTGACCAGCCCCTCCACTTGCTTTTCTCCTGGCACCATCGAGTTTACAGGTGAAGAACGCATCACGCTCAATGTTTTACTGGGAAACAGCATTGATATTTTAAAACAAACTAGCCAGAGAGTAACACGACCCCCCATGAGCCACCACATTCTTCCAAGACTGCTGAACTCAAACACGGAAGACAAGGGTTTTCTCTCTTCTCTCCGAGTCAGGCTTCCGAGCCTCGCTGTCCAGCAGGGGCGAGGGTTTCCACTTGTAATAAGTCTTTCTCGATGACCTTCCCGTGATTACCGTGTCTGACCACCAACACCGGTGGCTGATGATGTCAAAGCTGATAATTAAAAAGCCAAGCTTCCGCCAAGCACTCACGTGCTTACAGACACCTGAGCGTTCGGAACTCGGTTGACAACAGAAGTCCAAGTCACTAAAGCCAGCGGTGCCTTCCTCGGGGTTTCCTGACTTTAAGACCTAAGGTCAAACGTTCACAGTACTGTGTCTCTGAATCAGCAAATGCTGACCACGGTTTCTGGGGATGAACAGGGAGGCTTCGGCCAGCTTCTGGCCACAGCACGTCCCCCAACCCATCAGCACGTGACCTTGTTTTCCGTGTGGGTTTCTGTTAAAGACACCTCACAGGATACTCTCGATGCTCCATTCACACGGAGCCTGCAGCCAGCAGCCTGTGACCCCAGCCTGCAGGAGGCTCCTCTAACGGGCGTATTGTCCCCGGGAGGCCAGGTGAGGCTTCTCAGACTTTGCAACACTGCGCTCCCTCCAGCACTGTGCCTGGGGGCCATTTAAGACAGCAAAAACCACCCAAAACCTGGAACACGTGGCTCTAAGCCTATGAAAAGGCCACGTGGTCACAGCAAGAAAACCAAAATGAGAATCGGCTACCGCCTCATCCGACCTGAGCTGCGGACACGTACGCTGATTGATACATATTCTTTGCCGCGCTGCACACGTCCGTCCACGAGAGGCCTCAAAACAACCACGCGTGTGGCTCTGAGGTTACGAATAAATGTGAGGAAATAGGCGGATCCGCAGACACAGAGTCACGGATGAGAATCACCTTCGCTGTTCTTTGTGGACGTAAGGCCGTTTGCAGTTGTGTCCAGAAAGCGAAGGACTGAACTTTTCCCCAAAAAATGCAAGTGTTGACGCACCAACCCCGATGTAACTGTATTTGCACATGGACCTGTTATGTGAGGTCAGAAGGGCTTCATAGACGGCTCAGACAGTAAGGGATCTGCCTGCAATGCCGGAGACGCGGGTTCAATCCCTGGATCGGGAAGATCCCCTGGAGAAGGGAATGGCAACCCTGTCCAGTATGCCTGCCCGCAGAATTCCGTGGACAGAGGAGCCTGGTGGCGATGTCAGAAGGACGGGGCCCAGATCTCTAGGACTGGGGGCCTCCTAAGAAGAGGAAGAGAGAACTCTGAACTCTCTCTGTCTCTCAGCACACAAGCAAAGGGAAGGCCTGTGAGGACACAGCCAGCGGGCGGCCGCCGGAGAGCCGGAGAGAGGCCTCAGGAGGAACCAACCCCCGGCACCTCCGGCCTCAAGAGCTGGGAGGACTCCATACCTGTGTTTCAGCGGCCCGGCCGTGTGCTCTGTCCTGACGGCCTGAGCGGACGGGGGCACCATGAGAACCGGAGCAGGGACGTCAGTCTGCAGCCCACCGAGATCCTCGAGTGAGGGTCTGCTGTTCACCAGCTCCAGGCACAGACCGTGGGGCTTCAGAGAGACCCCAAGGGGGATAGAGCGGCAGCCCGCAGGCCAGGGGACACGTCCGGCCGCAGCCTGGCCTGCAGCAGCCCCGGGGCCAGCCCGGGGGCCTGGGGCCCACCCTCCAGGGGCCAGTTCCTCACAACAGGGGCCTGGGAGCTGTGACATCACGACCACCATCACGCCACCGAGCGTCCTCAGAAGCGGGAGTCTGGGGTCCAGCTGTCGTAGGCCCTGGGAGCCTGCGCGCCTCCTCTCCCGCCCAGGTGACCCCCATCCTCATTAGGTCAGAAAAACGCCGCAATCAGTGAGCTGATTGGAGAAGGACTGAAGGAACCAGCATGCAGAGCAGGCCCGGGCGGGGCCTCAGAGCGAGCCCTGAGCAGCCGCAGCTCTCCCACTTGGGTGTGACCAGGCCCAGGCCGTCTGCACACCCCCGTGCAACGCCATGCGCGCCCCCGAAGCTGGCCCTCAGGTATGCTTGCTGAGGCTTAACCAGCAAAAGCGTTTCTGGACCTTGAACAAGTCTCAGCTTCGAGAAACAAAGGAACCCATAGAATGGACAGAAATGACGTTCTCTTCAAAAGTAAACACAGAGATGGCATCTACTATTACTGCTAAAAGACCAGAAAGTTTGTTATCTTATGATTTAAAAAAAAAAAAATTGAATGAGGCTTGAAATTTCTAATCCAATTCTGAGAGTATAAAAAACAATAAGGACATTGACATGTGATCTGGTATTGACTAAAGCACAGGTTTTGTTCAAATTGCACAAACTTTTATGCTCGTGTCCGCTATTTATTTTCATACCTTATTCAAGGTTCCTCGTGGTACTCAGTTGCACTGAGCAGCTTGGCTGCATACAACAAGTTCTGGTCAATTCTCTTTTCATTTTTATTCTGTTGCAAATACTTCCTAATTTCCCTTGTTTATGGCTTCTTAGATGTACCCGTCATTTAAAAGTGGACACTGACTTTCCGAATACACGGGGTTTTTAAGCAACAAGAGAAAAGTAAACAGAGGGAACGTTGACAGTGAAGCTTTCCCTGGGTTGTGGCAGCGTCCGGAAAGCCAGCCAGGGTCCAGCTTTGGCATTGGGCAGACCTGCCCCTTGCTCAGGAGCCAGCTTCTCAGTCTCCCCAATAACCTCCGCGCTCCTGGAAGATCAGCATGGCCGCTCACCTGTCCTGGCTTCACGCAGCTGCACACAGCAGGAGCTTGAGTAAGTATTAGCATGAGACGCCATGAACATCACTCACGACCCACTGGAGAGCCAGCAGGGCGGGGACCCCAGGGCCTCGTCACACGTCAGCCAAGGTCACATGCTGGGGACCCACGGCAGCGTGAGGGTGACCATGGACTCCGTGCTCCAAGCTGTTCACCAGAGATGACAGCACCTTTAGAACCATGCGGTCCACCTGCCTTTGCACACGATTTAGAACGTCTTTCAGCCACACTGGGAGGCTTCCCCGGAGGCTCAGACAGTAAGGAATCTGCGTACAATGTAGGAGACCGTGGTGCAATTCCTGGGTCAGGAAGATCCCCTGGAGAAGGAAAGGGCATCCCACTCCAGTATTCCCACCTGGAAAATCCCATGAACAGAGGAGCCTGGCAGGTACAGCCCATGGGGTCTCAGAGTCAGACACAACTGAGATTCTGATACTTTCTCTTCACTTTTAGCCGCACTGAGTCCATTTCCTGCCTCTCTCGTCATCATCCAGACACACAAGATCCCGCTCGACTAAAGACTTCTAGCCGACCGCTGGGGTCCAGCCATGAACATACAGGAGCCCTGCCCAGCAAGACAGCGCCTCCCCCGTGATCAGGGCTGCAACCGTCTGAGATCAGCGACCGTGTGGTCCCAGCTCCAGGAAGTCTCATCAGGTCTCCCGGGCCCCGAATGACCCATGACACCTTGTCCTTAGGCTTCGTCCTTGAAGCCAAGTCCAGTCCCCCGAGAAGCAGGGCTCTGGACCAGAGTCTAAGTCAGGAGGCCACGGAAGCGGAAAAACCACATTGTTCAAGTGGGAAAAGTTCACCCGTGAGCTCAGCCCTGGGTGCCAGAGCCCTCGCCATTGGCGGAGCCTGACATGAGAGAGCTCAGGTTTCCTCCACGGCTCTGCGGGCCTCACGAAGATGCTTCCCCGAAGTCCGATGGTGTCAGAGCAGACTGTCTGTTGTCACTGGACATTTAAGGAGCAGAGGACGCTGTCTTTAACTTGATGGCCATCCACTGCTCAAGAAGAAAATCTAAAAATTGCATAGTTATTCAGTTGTGTCTGACTCTGCAACCCTGTGGACTGTAGCCCACCGGGCTCTTCTGTTCCTGGGATTCTCCAGGCAAGAATACTGGAGTGGGTTGCCATTTCCTTCTCCAGGGGATCTTCCCAACCCAGGGATCAGTTATCTCCTGTGTCTCCTGCCTTGCAGGCAGATTCTTTACCCTCCGAGCCACACCAGGACAAAAATCACTTTCCATTTTTGATCACTGTCCAGTTTTTATCTTATTCTGCTTCATGTTTGAAAATTACAATCCAGACACTCTCAATTTCCTCCCGTCTACTCTTTTTCCCCCTCTTCTGATTATCAAAAAATAGAGACTGGCCCCATGTGCTTGGCTCACAAGTTCTTACAATCAATGCACATCTAAAAATTAGAATCCAGATGGGTATGAGCCATTTCAGCCTCTATTTCCATATATAACACAGCAAGAAAACAAGCCAGACTCAACCCAGAGCACAAATTCCCTCACGCAGGAAAACTCAAGTTAAAATCCTTCTGGACTTTGATGCGAATCTTCTGAACCTGATCAGAAGTGTTGCTCCGGGGATGAACATTATGACCTCCAAGGCTTCTCAGGTCATGCTGGACCATGGCCATCAACAAGTTCAAAGGCCAGCTGCACCCTCTCACCCCAAAGGGAGCCCCATGCCCCCAAATTCTCCAGTATTCCTGCCTGGAGAAGCCCATGGACAGAGGAGCCTGGTGGGCTACAGTCCAGTTCAGTTCAGTCACTCAGCCCTGTCCAGGTCTTTGCAACCCCCATGGACTGCAGCACGCCAGGCTTCCCTGTCCATCACCAACTCCCAGTGTTCACCCAAACTCATGTCCACCTAGTTGGTGATGCCATCCAACCATCTCATCCTGTGTGGTCCCCTTCTCCTCCCGCCTTCAATCTTTCCCAGCATCAGGGTCTTTTCCAATGAGTCAGCTCTTGGCATCAGATGGACAAAGTATTGGAGTTTCAGCTTCAGCATCAGTCCTTCCAGTGAACATTCAGGACTGATCTCCTTTAGGAGGGACGGGTTGGATCTCCTCGCCTTCCGAGGGAGTCTCAAGGGTACAGCCCATAGTGTCCCAGACAATCAGACATGACTGAAGCGACTCAGCACTCACGCAGGGTCTTAAGGGTTCCTGTGGCCTCGCTCGGGCCACAGATGGTGGGCGGCCCCTGCCCGGGTGGCCAAGCAGGCCAGGGTGGGGGCAGCCAGCCACAGCAGGAGGAGAGGGTGGGGGAGGCCGTGCGGGCCAAGGGGCAGGGGAGAGGAGGTCCAGCTGAGGTCAGGTCAAGCTGCCCAGAGGTGGAGGGAGGGGTCGGCGTCTGACTGTGGGGTCTGGTCTGGCGTGAGGACAGGGCCGTCTGTGTGGATGGGCCCCGGGTGCGGGCGCAGCGAGTGGTCCATCCGCGAGCAGGGCTGGGAGCGGCGGCCTCAGCAGACACAGCCACCTTGAGCCTGGCCCTGCAGCCCGGGCACACCCACAGCCGGGCCTCCTCCACGGGGAGAGGGTCCACGTGCCCCTCGAGGCGCGTCTCGGGGCCCTGCTCCAGGGCTGGCCCCGGGCGTGTCAGGCGGCACGGAGGTTTCCTCACCTGTTTCACCCAGAGGGACTTAAGCGCAGACGCATCCCCCGCGAGCCTCCATCCCGGGAGAGGCAGGATGTGGCCCAGATGGTTACGGGGCCTCGCCTCCTCCAGAAACGCCCCTTGTCCTGGACGCGCGGTCCTGCAGGTCACACCTGGGTCTGGACCTCCTTGTGTCTGAATCTATGTCCCTATGAAAATGGCCAGCTGGCGCATCAAGAGCAGCTACAGGCGTTTTCTTTCGCCAAGAAAAACAAGAGAAATCTAGATAAGATGCAAAGCCCAGGGGAAGCGGTGACGATGCGGAAAGAAGAGGCAACGAGGGACGAGGGTCCGATACAAGGAGACACGGGCGAGGACAGGAGGCGACACAGACAGGTGAGAGGCGACGGGCCGGGGAGGCCGGTGAGCTGGTGGGGACCTGGGATGGAGGGCGGCCCGGGGGAGGAGGACGCGGCGACGATCTCGGGGGGCAGCACTCCAGAACAGAAGCATCTTTTCTCTGCGGAAATCAGAGTGTTACCCCCAAAAGTCAAAGTCACCCTCGTAAGCCGAGCTTATAGTAAGCAAACCATGAGATGATGCAGAACCAGCAGGAATGGAATATGGGTGCAAATTCACTTATGCACACGTGCACACTCACTCACACACACTCACACACACGCACACACACACGCACACACACACCAGGGTTAGAATGGGCCAGGCTTGCTCCTGTGTGTCCAAATCCAAGCAAGGAATAAGCACGGCTGAAGGCGGGGAGGGTGGGAAGCGTGGTGAGAGCCCAGCGCTGCTTCACAACGTGGAGAAAGGGGAATGACCAGGGGAAGCCAGGACGAAAAGGCAACGCCGAGGACGGCTCACACCGCCGCGGAAAGACAGAGCCCGCAGGGGGGCCTCGACAAGACACAGGGAGAGCCGCCTCCACGCAGGCCTCAGGGTCGGGAGGACTGGGAGGAGCCCTCCCGCCGCCGGCTCCAAGACCCTCCGGGCACAATGGTGCTGGAGGGCCCAGAGCCCAGTGAAGGTGGGGAGGCCGGGCCAGGGCTTTGGACAGGTTCCGCCTGCTGGCTCATCACCATCAGCGGACCCGCCTCATCGCCCGCACCCCCCAAGGTCAGGCGGTTCTCCGTCCGCAGGGAGCCCCAGGCCCGAGGTCCAGGGACAGAGGCGTCACCCCCGCTCGGATGGGGAAGCGAGGCCTGGAGCCAAGCCCCACTCCAGCTCCGAGCCCCAGGCTCCGGGGGACACACGAGACCCCGAGAAGCCTGCCTCCACGCCCAGTGCCCCGCCCGTGTGAGGGGCTTCCTCTAGCGCGGGGGGCCCTGTTCTTTGTCTCGTATGTGGGCTACTTCACAGAACATGGCAGGGGGCAAAGGCCTGGGCTCAGGAGGTGTGGGGAGCCCCCAGGCCAGAGCAGAGGGCCGGCCCAGCAGGGCACCGCCAGCCACCTTGCGCACAGCACCCACTCACCCGCGCTAGCGATGACCAAGACACTCAACTGCTATACAGCAGAGGCTCAGCCTATCCAACGGGGTGGCATCATACAAAAAGAGGGGCCTGGGAGCCCTGACCTGCTGGTCGTGACCCCCCCACTGACGGCCACAGGGACCAGGCTCTGGTGGCAGAGGACGGGACTCGGGGGCCTGAGGGAAGGTCCATCACTGACCACTGCAGGAGCTCTTCCGTGTGCTGACCTCGGCCCTTACACAGGGATAGCACCACACACGACTTGTGACCATCAGTCAGTTCAGTCCAGTCGCTCAGTCGTGTCCGACTCTTTGCGACCCCATGAATTGCAGCACGCCAGGCCTCCCTATCCATCACCAACTCCCGGAGTTCACTCAGACTCACGTCCATCGAGTCAGTGATGCCATCCAGCCATCTCATCCTGTCGTCCCCTTCTCCTGCCCCCAATCCCTCCCAGCAGTCTTTTCCTCCCAGAGTCTTTTCCAATGAGTCAACTCTTTGCATGAGGTGGCCAAAGTACTGGAGTTTCAGCTTTAGCATCATTCCTTCCAATGAAATCCCAGGGCTGATCTCCTTCAGAATGGACTGGTTGGATCTCCTTGCAGTCCAAGGGACCCTCAAGAGTCTTCTCCAACACCACAGTTCAAAAGCATCAATTCTTTGGCACTCAGCCTTCTTCACAGTCCAACTCTCACATCCATACATGACCACAGGAAAAACCATAGCCTTGACTAGACAGACCTTTGTTGGCAAAGTAATGTCTCTGCTTTTGAATATGCTATCTAGGTTGCTCATAACTTTCCTTCCAAAGAGTAAGCGTCTTTTAATATCATGGCTGCAGTCACCATCTGTAGTGATTTTGGAGCCCAGAAAAATAAAGTCTGACACTGTTTCCACTGTTTCCCCATCTATTTCCCATGAAGTGATAGGACCAGATGCCATGATCTTAGTTTTCTGAATGTTGAGCTTTAAGCCATCTTTTACACTCTCCTCTTTCACTTTCATCAAGAGGCTCTTTAGTTCCTCTTCTGCCGGGGTCCAGCCCCGGCTGATCCAGGGTATTCGAAGCGGGGACGGCGTCAGCGAGGGTCAGGATACAATAGCTTCAATTAGATATTAATTAAAGATTTAAAGAGTAATAGAATAAGGATAGCTCAGTAGGAAAATTCAGTGCAGAAAAGAGGCTGAGTAGCTTGGTTTACTCGGGAGACCAATAAAACTTCAAGACAAGAAGTTTGCACCAGTTACGTAGGCCACAGGTGTCCTTCCGTTCTCCCGAAGGAGAGGAGACACTGAGGCCTCCCCGGTCGCATCTTAGAAGCCCGGGCATAATTAGTAAGCATGGTGGGTTCCGCGCTCCAGATGGAGACTCAGCCAGAGTGAGAGAGAGACATGGGGAGACCAGTATTTCGAGAAACTGATCCCAATTCTTTATTTTCCATGGTCTACTTTTATACACTGAGATGTTATGCAAAAGTCACGCGGGGTCAGCAGAACTGACTTTTATCAAAGTCAGGTGCTTCATACAAATGTATACAGAGGTCTTAGGGGTGTTACATCATCTTCTGGCCAGGGGGCCTGCTGACAATTTATGACCCTCTCCTTGTGACAGCGGTCAGTCAAGCAGGACACTTATTTCTCCAAGGGTGATTATTCTTAAAACAGACGCCACCCAAATAAAGTTACATTCCTATAGGGTGAGGGTGTAGTGGGTTTTAGTTAAGGAAAGAATTTACTTAGCCTAAGGTCTAACGTGATTTATATCAAAGGTTAATACTTATTCCTTCTATATATTCATTAATGTGTGTAAGGGCAGGGGATATGGAGACTTAGCAGCAAACATTGGCTCAACAAATGAAAAACCCTTCACCAACACAATTTCTAATCAGCCCATTATATTTATACTAATAGTTTTCTAACTTTTCTAAGGAACCTGTTTTTAGAAGGTTTAAAGCATCTCGTGCCTCTCACGGTTGGGAGGCTGTGAGCAATCACATGTGGCCGGACAAGCCTGTCAGGCAGGCTAGAGAACCTTCAGAGAAGTTTGTAGGTTGAAACACTCCTATCACGCCCAGGAGTTTTGATTAACTGGAGCTCTAGGTTAACTCCTTCTCCGAAAGAGGTGGTGGGGGACAGCCCCCCGTAAAGTCAGAGGTGTAGGTGAGAGCACAAAGTAGTAAAGCAGGCAGGCTCTGGTTATGGGGGTAGATGCTCGAGGATTTCCAGGGGGACTCCTGGGGCTCGATCCCGCCTTTGCGTATGTCGAGTCTCCTCCCTCATGACCTTTGCCATGGGCGGAGTACCTCACTCTGGCCCCCAACACTCTTCACTTTCTGCCATAAGGGTAGTATCATCTGCATATCTGAGGTTATTGATATTTCTCCCGGCAATCTTGATTCCAGCTTGTGCTTCATCCAGCCCAGCATTTCTCATGATGTACTCTGTATATAAGTTAAATAAGCAGGGTGACAATATACAGCCTTGACAAACTCCTTTTCCTATTTGGAACCAGTCTGTTGTTCCATGTCCAGTTCTAACTTGCTTTCTGACCTGCATATAGATTTCTCAAAAGGCAGGTCAGGTGGTCTGGTATTCCCATCTCTTGAAGAATTTTCCACAGTTTATTGTGATCCACACAGTCAAAGGCTTTGGCATAGTCAATAAAGCAGAAATAGATGTTTTTCTGGAACTCTCTTGCTTTTTCCATGATCCAACGGATGTTGGAAATTTGATGTCTGGTTCCTCTGCCTTTTCTAAAACCAGCTTGAACATCTGGAAGTTCGTGGTTCATATATTGCTGAAGCCTGGCTTGGAGAATTTTGAGCATTACTTTGCTAGAGTGTGAGATAAGTACAATTGTGCGATAGTTTGAGCATTCTTTGGCATTGCCTTTCTTTGGGATTGGAATGAAAACTGACCTTTTCCAGTCCTGTGGCCACTGCTGAGTTTTCCAAATTTGCTGGTATATTGAGTGCAGCACTTTCATAGCATCATCTTTCAGGATTTGAAATAGCTCCACTGGAATTCCATCACCTCTGCTAGCTTTGTTCGTAGTGATGCTTCCTAAGGCCAACTGGACTTCACATTCCCGGATGGGTTTGTGCAAAACAGCACCGAAAGCTGTCGGCTCGCACAGCAGCTGCTGGCTGAGATCCCAGTTCCGGGAGCCAGCGCTCTTCGCGAGGCTCAGCTGGGGCGCGTCTCAGCCCTGCAGACCACGGGCATCAGCTGGCGCTGTTTCTGCTGGTGTGCCTGGGACGCCCAGCACCAGCCTCCGGCAGGGAGCCTGGGCGTGCTCATGGGGCAGCAGCAACCCCAGGAGGGGCAGGAAGACGCCTCAGGGACTGGGCTCAGGGCAAGGATGAGGACAGTCCCCCTCATGTGCGGGCCACGGCCAGCCAGGGGTCAGCCCAGGCGCCGGGAGGGGAAACAGCCCCAGCTCTGGTGGGAGGACAAGCATGGTACAATCCGCCAAAAAGCACTGGAAACCCAAGAGGCCCCTGAAGCCTCCAGACTCTGTGGGGCCGGAGAGAGGCAGGGGAGGCCTGATTCGGAGAGCCGTTCAGTTTTCGATTTAAAGCCCTGGAGGGAGTTGGGAAGAGGTCGTTCTTCTGGGTGTTTTTGCCTGGAGAGCGAGAATAAAAGCTGAGGCCAGTGGAGTCAATTTTCATTATATATATATATATATTTTTTTTTTTACTTATTTATGAAATCAACTGAATCCGGGGGTGACTTTCCTCTGTGTTTTGAAATAAAGCCTTAAAAGCTTGTGCCCTGGGTTTGCATGTACTTGGCAGAACCTCTGTGCACAGCCCTGAAGACAACTGAGGGAGAATGTATTTATATTTAATGCAGTCACATTTGAGGGGAATTTGGGTGAGGAGTTTTTAAACAGTGAAAAGGGACGGGGTGCAGAAAAGACCAGGAAGGGCCCACAGCGGAGGCTGAGAAACACAAAGGCTGCTTGGGGTCCACTTTATCCTGCTCAGGCCAAGGAAGGGGCTGTCTGCTTCCTGTTCATCCCAGTGAAGCCAGAAGCCCCCCCACAGCAGGCAGTGCTCCTTTATCTTTAAATAAAACAACATTCTTCTATCCATATGTTTTGCATTTAGTCTGAATGAATCAGATTTTTTTAAATGCATTTAGTGTGATGAAAGGTTGACCATTTCATGTAGGAAAAAAATCAAGAGCACTTGGGAACCCGCTGGCACGCGGGCACGCAGGAGCTTATTGGGCTTTTAATGACCCCTAGGTAGAGAGCGCGGCCCCTCCGGACGGCAGAGCAGAACGCCAAAACCCAGAGACACGCCAGAGCCCCAGGAGCTGCGCCAGTGTGTGCCTCCGCCCACCACTGCCCCGCCAGGACCCCAGACCTGGGCCCCCCCTGGCAGCAAGGACATGTGACCAGAATGTCCCCGGCAGCATTCATTTGCCTTCTCGGTTCGGTTCTCTGAGGCCATTGCCATAAAATCCCATCTGGGTTTCCCTGGTGGCTTAGCAGTAAAGAATCCGCCTGCAAATGCAGGAGACAGGGGTTCAGTCCCTGGAAAGGGAAGATCCCCTGGAGAGGAAATGGCAACCCACTCCAGTATTCTTGCCTGGAGAATTCCACGGACAGAGGAGCCTGGCAGGCTAGAGTCCATGGGGTTGCGGAGAGTTGGGCACAACTGAGCGCACACGCACACACACACACACGCACACACACACACACTCACACACACACACTCACACACACACACACACACACACACACGTGCGCACGCACACACACGCACACACACACTCACACGCACATGCACACGCGCACATGCACACGCACGCACACACACACACACACACACACAGTGGGCCAGTGTACAGCGCTGTCGGGAGTCAGAGGGAGCCACCCAGCCCTCTGAGCCTCTCCTCGCCCCACCTAACCGTTCACCTCCATCCCGGCACCGCAAGGCGTAACCTCCTTCCTCATCCACAGTACAGCCTAGACAGGACCCTGACCCCAGGGCTTGGCCCCCAGACCAGCCTGTCCCCCGAACCCCACGCTCTCCTTCAGCCGACAGCAGCCCAGACCAGCCCTCCCTGACCAGCCTCTCCGGTGGGTCCGCTCAGACCCTCTTCTTTCTCAGGCGTGTCTTTCCCACTAGACACTTTCCTACGTCACCAGACGCTCAGGTGGGCCGCAGCACCCCGAACCCCAGCCGGGGTTGGAGCCCAGAACCACTCCACTCCGCACCTGCTGCACCCCAGGGACTGTGAGGACAGACAGTCCCCCCAGATCCTGGACACCCAGTTCCCATCTCCACTCAGCTGCAGGGAGGAGCAGAGTGCACTCACCTTCTTTATGTCCCAAACTCTCCACCTGCCAAAGAACCACCGTTCCTGCCGAAGACCTGTCTTCCCAGAGACGGGGCCAGGAGGAAGCGTGTCCACACAGCAGTTTGACATTTGGGGAAAAAGGAGCCACGCAAGCAGAAAGGATCGTCTTCATGTGTGGCGGGCTCAGGTTTTCTGTTTGTAGCGGAAACAATGAGAACCCCCCTGGGAGCGCCTGGCCCAGCTCGAGCCTCTCTCCTCCTGAATCCCCTGATACAGGCCGACCCAGGGCCCACCCTGCCCACCGCTCCCATGGATCTCAGATGAGCTGAGACAGTGGTCGAAAGCTCACGTGGCCACGCCCGGAGACCCTCCTCCCAGCATCTACTCCAGCTCACTCTGAATTCTAAAGTCACCCGTCTTCTCTGCGGCAAAGTCCAAGCTCAGCCTATGGCACCTTCTACTCATGCGTCCTGGGGGCAGAAGATTTCAGGGAGAATGACCTAGGTTCCCTCAGGAAGGAAGGGTGTGCAGAGCCACAGTCCCGGGTTCCAGTCTCCACAGTCTAACATGGACTCACCCGAGCATCACCTGAGGGTCCCAAGGTCCGTGAGCGACCACTTGAAACCGCCGCCCTTGCAGACAGCTGAGCAGACTGACCACCGGGCCAACTGCCCCCAGAGAGGCCCTCGCGCATCCGTCCCTCCTCTCGTTCCTGATGTAGATCTGACCACAAAAAAGAGGGCCCTAAAATCTTTGTTTTACAAGGACACATTTTCGTTCCTTGATTTGATTTGATTTGATTGAAGTCGCTCAGTCGTGTCCAACTGTTTGCAACCCCATGGACTGTAGCCTACCAGGCTCCTCTGTCCAAGGGATTTTCCAGGCAATAGCACTGGAGTGGATTGCCATTTCCTTCTCCAGTGGATCTTCCTGACCCAGGGATCGAACCCGGATCTCCCGCATTGTAGACAGACGCTTTACAGTCCTTAGGGGAGCAGATTAGTCACGTGATAGCACTGCTTTCTGTTGGAGAGGCTCCCCTGTTCCTACTCAGGACGAGGCGTGTGTGTGTGCGCATGTGTGTGCCTTCGTGTACATGTGTGTGTACATGTGTGTGCATGTGTGTGTATATATGAGAGTGTGTGAGTGTATACATATATGTATGTTTGTGCATGTATATGTGGACGATGGTGAGATGGTGAAGGACAGGGAAGCCTGGCGAGCCGAAGTCCATGGGGTCACAAAGAGTCAGACACGACTGAGTGACTGAACAACAGCAACAACATATGTGGGTGTGTATATTTATGTATGTCTGGGTATACCTATGTGTGTGAACACATGTTTGCATATGTATGGGTACATGTGTATTTATGTACATTTGTACGTGTGTGTGTGTGTGTGTGTGTGTGTGTGTATAAAGGATGGTTAATGTTACGTGTTATCTTGGCCAGGCCACAGTGCTCAGATGCTTGGCCAAAGTCAGTCAGGCTGGAAGACTCTATGGAGTCATTTTTCAGATGTGACTAATATTTTAATGACCAGGCTTTGAGCAAAGCAGAACATCTTCCAAAATGTGGGTGGGCCTCATCCAATCAGCTGAGGGCTCTAAGAAAAACAGACTGAGATTCTCTGAAGAGGAGGGGATTCTGCCTCCAGAGGGCCTTTGGAGGTGAACTGCCATGCCAGCTCTTCCCTGGGTCTCCAGTGTGCCTGCCCCACACTCACGGGAGCCAATTCCATAAACTGAATCTGTCTCTCCCCCAAAAAATATTATCAGATCAGATCAGATCAGTCACTCAGTCATGTCCGACTCTTTGCGACCCCATGAATTGCAGCAGCCAGGCCTCCCTGTCCATCACCAACTCCCGGAGTTCACTCAGACTCACGTCCATCGAGTCAGTGATGCCATCCAGCCATCTCACCCTCTGTCGTCCCCTTCTCCTCCTGCCCCCAATCCCTCCCAGCATCACAGTCTTTTCCAATGAGTCAACTCTTCCATGAGGTGGTCAAAGTACTGGAGTTTCAGCTTCAGCATCATTCCTTCTAAAGAAATCCCAGGGCTGATCTGCTTCAGAATGGACTGGTTGGATCTCCTTGCAGTCCAAGGGACTCTCAAGAGTCTTCTCCAACACCACAGTCCAAAAGCATCAATTCTTCGGTGCTCAGCCTTCTTCATAGTCCAACTCTCACATCCATACATGACCACAGGAAAAACCATATCCTTGACTAGACGAACCTTTGTTGGCAAAGTAATGTCTCTGCTTTTGAATATGCTATCTATCTAAGGAAAGTTGGTCATAACTTTCCTTCCAAGGAGTAAGCGTCTTTTAATTTCATGGCTGCAGTCACCATCTGTAGTGATTTTGGAGCCCAGAAAAATAAAGTCTGACACTGTTTCCACTGTTTTCCCATCTATTTCCCATGAAGTGATGGGACCGGATGCCATGATCTTCATTTTCTGAATGTTGAGCTTTAAGCCAACTTTTTCACTCTCCACTTTCACTTTCATCAAGAGGCTTTTGAGTTCCTCTTCACTTTCTGCCACAAGGGTGGTGTCATCTGCATATCTGAGGTTATTGATATTTCTCCCAGCAATCTTGATTCCAGCTTGTGTTTCTTCCAGTCCAGTGTTTCTCATGATGTACTCTGCATAGAAGTTAAATAAGCAGGATATACAATATACAGCCTTGACGAACTCCTTTTCCTATTTGGAACCAGTCTGTTCTTCCATGTCCAGTTCTAACTGTTGCTTCCTGACCTGCAAACAAATTTCTCAAGAGGCAGATCAGGTGGTCTGGTATTCCCATCTCTTGAAGAATTTTCCACAGTTTATTGTGATCCACACAGTCAAAGGCTTTGGCATAGTCAATAAAGCAGAAATAGATGTTTTTCTGGAACTCTCTTGCTTTTTCCATGATCCAGAGGATGTTAGCAATTTGATCTCTGGTTCCTCTGCCTTTTCTAAAACCAGCTTGAACATCTGGAAGTTCACGGTTCACATATTGCTGAAGCCTGGCTTGGAGAATTTTGAGCATTACTTTACTAGCATGTGAGATGAGTATAATTCTGCAGTAGTTTGAGTATTCTTTGGCATTGCCTTTCTTTGGGATTGGAATGAAAACTGACCTTTTCCAGTGCTGTGGCCACTGCTGAGTTTTCCAAATTTGCTGGCATATTGAGTGCAGCACTTTCACAGCATCATCTTTCAGGATTTGGAATAGCTCAACTGGAATTCTATCACCTCCACTAGCTTTGTTCGTAGTGATGCTTTCTAAGGCCCACTTGACTTCACATTCCAGGATATCTGGCTCTAGGTCAGTGATCACACCATCGTGATTATCTGGGTCATGAAGCTCTTTTTTGTACAGTTCTTCTGTGTATTCTTGCCATCTCTTCTTAATATCTTCTGCTTCTGTTAGGTCCATACCATTTCTGTCCTTTATTGAGCCCATCTTTGCATGAAATGTTCCTTTGGTATCTCTGATTTTCTTGAAGAGATCCCTAGTCTTTCCCATTCTGTTGTTTTCCTCTATTTCTTTGCATTGATCACTGAAGAAGGCTTTCTTATCTCTTCTTGCTATTCTTTGGAACTCTGCATTCAGATGTTTATATCTTTCCTTTTCTCCTTTGCTTTTCGCTTCTCTTCTTTTCACAGCTATTTGTAAGGCCTCCCCAGACAGCCATTTTGCTTTTTTGCATTTCTTTTCCATGGGGATGGTCTTGATCCCTGTCTCCTGTACAATGTCATGAACCTCATTCTATAGTTCATCAGGCACTCTATCTATCAGATCTAGGCCCTTAAATCTATTTCTTACTTCCACTGTATAATCATAAGGGATTTGATTTAGGTCATACCTGAATGATCTAGTGGTTTTCCCTACTTTCTTAAATTTAAGTCTGAATTTGGCAATATGGAGTTCATGATCTGAGCCACAGTCAGCTCCTGGTCTTGTTTTTGCTGACTGTATAGAGCTTTTCCATCTTTGGCTGCAAAGTATATAATCAATCTGATTTTGGTGTTGACCATCTGGTGATGTCCATGTATAGAGTCTTCTCTTGTGTTGTTGGAAGAGGGTGTTTGCTATGACCAGTGCATTTTCTTGGCAAAACTCTATTAGTCTTTGCCCTGCTTCATTCCGTACTCCAAGGCCAAATTTGCCTGTTACTCCAGGTGTTTCTTGACTTCCTTCTTTTGCATTCCAGTCCCCTATAATGAAAAGGACATCTTTTTTGGGTGTTAGTTCTAAAAGGTCTTGTAGGTCTTCATAGAACCGTTCAACTTCAGCTTCTTCAGTGTTACTGGTTGGGGCATAGACTTGGATTACTGTGATATTGAATGGTTTGCCTTGGAAATGTACAGAGATCATTCTGTCATTTTTGAGACTGCATCCAAGTACTGCATTTTGGACTCTTTTGTTGACCGTGATGGCCACTCCATTTCTTCTGAGGGATTCCTGCCCGCAGTAGTAGATACAATGGTCATCTGAGTTAAATCCACCCATTCCAGCCCATTTCAGTTCGCTGATTCCTAGAATGTCGACATTCACTCTTGCCATCTCTTGTTTGACCACTTCCAATTTGCCTTGATTCATGGACCTGACATTCCAGGTTCCTATGCAATATTGCTCTTTACAGCAGCGGACCTTGCTTCTATCACCAGTCACATCCACACCTGGGTATTCTTTTTGCTTTGGCTCCATCCCTTCATTCTTTCTGGAGTTATTTCTCCACTGATCTCCAGTAGCATATTGGGCACCTACTGACCTGGGGGGTTCCTCTTTCAGTATCCTATCATTTTGCCTTTTCATACTGTTCATGGGGTTCTCAAGGCAAGAATACTGAAGTGGTTTGCCATTCCCTTCTCCAGTGGACCACATTCTATCAGATCTCTCCACCATGACCCACCCGTCTTCAGTTGCCCCACGGGCATGGCTTAGTTTCATTGAGTTAGACAAGGCTGTGGTCCTAGTGTGATTAGATTGACTAGTTTTCTGTGAGTATAGTTTCAGTGTGTTTGCCCTCTGATGCCCTCTTGCAACACCTATCGTCTTACTTGGGTTTCTCTACCTTGGGTGTGGGGTATGTCTTCAGGGCTGCTCCAGCAAAGCGCAGCCATTGCTCCTTACCTTGGACGAGGGGTGTCTCCTCACCGCCGCCCTTCCTGACCTTCAATGTGGGATAGTGCCTCTAGGCCCTCCTGCGCCCGCAGAGCCACGGCTCCTCGGACAAATATTATATATATATATATAAATTGCATTTTATATGTATATATATATATATAACTGTAGACAAACATGCATATCCCCACACACACGTTCTATTATTTTATTCCTCCAGAAAAACTATTGAAAATTAGTCCCTGACTGACACACGAATTTACACATTTTTAATAAACGTGACTCTTATCTTCATCCTGACAGACACCTGGTTTTACTCACTTGAGAGCCACCTGGATAGATTTGTTCATCACTAAAGTCCTCCCTGCCCCACACATTTCCAGCAGCTGCATCGAACTGTACAGAAACGCCAGTTACTCAGCCAAAGATCTGCTGATTTTCCAGATGAATCAGCTTGCCCACCCTTCTCCAGTGTTTCTTATAAAATCCCTTCCAACGTGGCCCAATGGGAACCATCCTCCCGAGGTCCGGCCCCGGCTGCCCTGCCCTCCCCTGGTCAGGCGCTGGGCGCAGAGGGGCATGCAGAGCCCAGGCCCTCCCGTGGGGAGCCGCACTCCCTTCATGGACGTGCAGAAGGCGGCTCCCAGGCAAGCGTGGCCCCAGCCACGGTCTACACCTGGCAGTCCTCACGGATAATGTCATTAGCAGGAGAGTCCTAGGCTGCACACACAGCATTTTCCACCATTTATCACAATGTTGATCTTTATTTTAAATATAAATCAGGCAATCATTTATGTCTTTTATGTTCTTTGTATTTATTCAAGAATATTTAACTGTAGACAAAAGGTGACTTATTCATTATTCATCCTGAACAAGGCAAGTATGGCAATTTGAAAAGGCTGACATTTGAGCTTTTTGCCAACACTCGCAAAATTATATCCTTCCCATTGTAAATCAATGAAGTAGAATCATCGTGCACAAAGGAATTAAATTGCCTTGTCACTTTAATAAGGCCACCTTATACACAACCTTCCGCCAGCGCCATTGTGCAGAGAGATGGCGCCCGTCCCCAGCCGCCCGGGTCTCAGCTGGCTCTGCGATTACACGAGCATCATCCAGGTCCCTCTCCTCCCGGGAGACGGCGTCAGGATGTCACGGGCACAGCTCGCTATCAGCGACGTGCATGCCTCTGAGCAAATTAGCACCCAGCTACAGCCGTGCTGCGGGCATTCTGTGAACTTGGCCCTCTCCTTGGGCCCTCCGCTCTCATCTGCCTCCCACCCACTCCTTGCACCCACACACACACACACTTACACAATCACACACACACTCATGCCTCGAGAAATAACTCTACCAACTCGTCCTTGTTTTCACCGAGAAAGGAGGCGTTTTTGTAACAACTCATGACGGCCCTTCAGAGGCGGCATCTTTGTTGCTGTTCAGTCGCTCAGTCGTGTCCGACTCTGCAACCCCACGGACGGCAGCACGCGAGGGCTCTCTGTCCTCACCATCTCCCGGAGCTTGCTCAAACTCACATCCATTGAGTCCGTGATGCCGTCCAACCATCTCATCCTCTGTTGTCCCCTTCTCCTCCTGCCCTCAGTCTTTCCCAGCATCAGGGTCTTTTCAGATGAGTCAGCCCTTCGCATCAGGTGGCCAAAGTATTGGAGTTTCAGCTTCAACATCAGTCCTTCTGATGAACACCCAGGACCGATCTCCTTTAGGATGGACTGGTTGGATCTCCTTGCAGTCCAAGGGACTCTCAAGAGTCTTCTCCAACACCACAGTTCAAAAGCATCAGTTCTTTGGTGCTCAGTCTTTGTGGACAGTCGAAAAAGAGGAAGGGCTGGGGAGGTAAACGTATAAAGCACAGGAGCAGCTGGACGGCGGCAGAGAAGGCAGGTCCGGGTGGCTCAGGAGATGAGAACATCCTCTCTCCCTGCTCCCCAGCACTGAAGTCATCCCTACAGAACAGAGGTGGTGCTCCCCAGTGGAATAGGAAAGACGTTGATGGCAGACTCAAGGCGGCAGTGCATTTTTGGAGGATGGAAAGCAAATTCACAGTGGCCACTGACAGAGAGAATAAAGCAGTGATGAAACCTGGGTGCCGTCAGGATGGAGAAAGCAACAACACTTGGCTGCTCCCCAAGGACCCCCGAAAGGCTCAGGAGCGGGGACACCCGAGTCTCCCGAGGGGGGATGTGGAGTGTGGAGGGCAGGCCCCTTCCCCAACTTGAACGGGCAGGAAGCCGCCCCCAGCCCACTGCAGCCGGCTCTAAGGAGGCGGGATCAGTAGATTCTGTGATGCGGGAGCACAGGCACAGCCGGGTGTGGAGTGAGACACTGTCCTCACAGCTGGCACAGCAGGGCGAGCGCACGGGGGGCCCAGCGTCCTTCTCGACGGGCCCCGGCCCCAGGGCCAGGTCTCATCCGGCAGGAGGCAGGAGCGCTGTCTGGGAAAACCCACACGCAGTTTATTCAGGTGTCTCCACCAACTGCGCTCCAGCCCCCTCCCCGTCCAGACCTATATCCGGTGTCAGAGTCTCCAGGCCCTTGGGGAAAGTCCCTGACACAAAACCCAGAGGCAGGAAGGTGGGAAAGAGGGAAAAGAGAATTAACTCAGAGGAAATAGAAATAATAAAGGCCGCAGGGGACACATCTTTAAAGTACAGTTAACATCAAAGAGATAAGAGACATTGATTTTATGGACAAGAATAGCATGCCATAAAAACACATTGTTCAGAAAATGCAGAGAACACTAAACCTTTTTTCCTTTTCAACTGAAGGAACAGAAATAGAGAAAATCATTTGGATAATGAAAAATACAGAGATGAAAGTTCAGAGAGAAAAACTTCAAAGATTGATTCAGGAATTTTAATACCTATTTCCAATTAGAATTTTTTTTTAATAAAAGAGCAGATAAGGGTGATGAGATTGCCCCCAACCCCAAGAGCTGGGGCTGAGCCCTCTTGGGATGTGGTTTCTGCCTCCCAGGACAGAAAGAGGCTGTGCCTGGGGCCAGGCCTGCCCCCTGATGTCCTAAATGGGGGCCTGGGGCACCCACCTCCCGCTCTGGGCCTCGAGTGTCACACCCCAGGGCTGGGGTCAAGGCCAGCCCCACACCTTGCAGATGAGGAGAGGAGGGTTCCTCTGAAGGACACAGGACAGTTGTCCCCAAGAGGAAGAATTTCACTTTGGCTGGGGTAGGGCAGGGGTGGAGTCACACCTCCTGGGCGAGTGAGCTTGTCTGGGGACAAACCGAGGGGCCAGCTTACCCAGGAGATCAGAGGGAGAGGAGTCAGACAGCCAAGCTAATACAGACAGGGGGTGATCGAGTGGGTGGGGGGAGATGAAGGCGTCATAGAAGTGTCCACATAGAGGCTGACCATCGATGCAAAGAAACAAGTTACTGGCAGAAAAAGAGAAAAGAAGGAAAGCAAACAATTAAAAATAAATAAATAGAACGTGTCACAATACGCACAGTAACCACAACACTTCACCACAGAATACGACTGACTCAAACGTGACACTGAAAACTGAAGGTTTCAAATGCTTCACAAAGTAAAATCAAACCCCACGTGTATCCAGGAGACGCAACCAGAACAACGTGTCTCCTTCTGCCAAAAGGGCAAACAGTTTCGGCAAATGCACAGGCGAGGAGAGCTGTGAAGGGTCGTGTGGGATTCCGGGGCAGAAACAGCATTAAGACAGACGGGAAGGACGCCTTGGGCGCTGAAAGCGACGACTCACGATGCCGAGTCTGCTGTGAACACCCTCGTGAAGCACAGGAACCACTGTGATGCAGGAGCGTCGAGACGCAGAGAAGGGAACCGCTGAGCTCCAGGAAGACCGCTCCTCTCGGTCCAAGAAAGGTCAAAGGGCAAAGCATCAGGAAGGAGACAGAGATCCTGGTGATGGAGTAAGCTTCAGCTCTGGACACAGGACACGCTCCCTCTTGAACCCTCACGAAACAGTCACAGAGACGCACCACATTTAGCCACAGGCAAGTGTTTAATAATGAAATACAAACATAGATGTCCATTAGGAACACCCAAAACCTACAGCACAGAATCTTAAGTGCTGTACCAAAAAGCCCTTTTTTCTTTTTCTTGGGGGAAAAAAAAAAAAACTCTATAATAAAAAACAGTAATTAGCTGAAAAATACAAATAAAAATTGTAGGATTACTAAAAATTGGGGGCAATAAAGTGCTGCACACCAGAATGTATGCTGCTGCTGCTGCTGCTAAGTCACTTCAGTCGTGTCTGACTCTGTGCAACCCCACAGACGGCAGCCCACCGGGCTCCCCCGTCCCCGGGATTCTCCAGGCAAGAACACTGGAGTGGGTTGCCATTTCCTTCTCCAGTGCATGAAAGTGAAAAGCGAAAGTGAAGTAGCTCAGTCATGTCCGACTCTTAGTGACCCCATGGACTGCAGCCTACCAGGCTCCTCTGTCCATGGGATTTTCCAGGCAAGAGTACTGGAGTGGGGTACCATTGCCTTCTCCACCAGAATGTATGGGATACAGTTAAAACAGTGATCAGGAAAAATTGTGTAACTTTAAAAAATTATACCAATAGAATAAAAGAGTAAAAATAAAGGAATTAAGTTCCCAACTCAAAACCTGGAAAGACAGCTATAAAATAAGTCAAGAAAAAGCAAAAGGAAAAAATACTAAAGATAAAAGTAAATGTGACAGAATAGAAACCAAATTCGTATTTGCTTAACATTTGCTTAGTAATTCTGAACATGACTGTTAATAGAATACAGTAGAAAGTTAAGCAGAAGTATTAAATCAAAATGTCGTTTCTCTTAGAAGAGATGAACACATACTTCTATAATTTGCCTAAACAAGAAAGTAAAGAAAAAAAGAAAGGGAGAAATAACAAAGAAAAATATGAGCATAAAAAACTAAGAACTGTTTTGTACAACTCCATGCAGATTGATTTAAAAATACAGATGAAACAAACAACATCCTGGTTTAGTCACTCAGTCGTGTGACTCTTTGTGACAGGACGGACTGCAGCCCGCCAGGCCCTTCTGTCCACGAGGTTCTCCAGGCAAGAGTACTGGAGTGGGCTGCCATTTCCTTCTCTAAAATAATATCCTAGGAAAACACAATTTTCTAAAATTGACCCAAATAAAGATAGAAAGCTTAAACAGACCTACTCCCAGAGACAAAATACAGAAAGTTATCTAAGAGAACTGTTCCTTTAAAAAGAAAAAAATCTCAAAGGTTTATTGGGAATCTATTATATAAATACAAAATAATCTCAACATTATTTAAATTGTTGCAGAATATAAAAAGACAGAAACCTTCAAATTCTTTTTTGAAGCAACTATAATATTGATCTCTAAACCAATAAAGATAGCCCAAAAGAAAAACCAGAGACCCATATTTCTTACAAGTATCAATGCAAAAAATCCTACAAAACTTATTAGCACACAGAATCCAAAAACAGATTAAAAAATAATACATCATGTGTAAGTAGATTTATTAGGAATGTGAGACTGGATCAATATTAGAAAATCGATTAATATAATTTGCCACATTAATTAACAGCTATAAGGAAGAAATGGTATGATTTTCTCCATAATACTAAAACAGCCTTCAATAAAATTCAGCAATTTCAATAAGAATTCATGGACATTTCGCTAAATACACAGACATACGTACAGACTTAGACGTTTGTACAGATCTATCTCCATTTGTGTCTGCACACATGTGTGCTTGGTCACTTCAGTCATGCCCAACTCTGCAGCCCTAAACACTACAGCCCGCCGGGCTCCTCTGTCCATGGGATTCTCCAGGCGAGAATACTGGAGTGGGTTGCCATTTCCTCCTCCGAGGGATCTTCCCAACCCAGGGATCAAACCCATGTCGATGTCTCCTGCATTAGCAGACTGGGAAGCCCACATTTGTACTTAAATACACACATACACACGTATATACATGGACTTCCCTGGTGGCTCAGACAGTAAAGCGTCTGCCTACAACGTGGGAGACCCGGGTTCAATCCCTGGGTCGGGAAGATCTCCTGGAGAAGGAAATGGTAACCCACTCAGTATTCTTGCCTGGAAAATCCCATGGACGGAGAAGCCTGGTAGGCTACAGTCCATGGGGTCGCAAAGAGTCGGACGTGACTGAGCGACTTCACTTTCACACACATACACATGTATATACGTGGAAGTGTTAGTTGCTCAGTTCTGTCCAACTCATTGCGACTCCACATGCACAGATGTAAAGTCAGCCTGCAGGCTATTATCTTTCTTAATAGGAAAACAATAGAGGTATTTCCCACTAAGGTCAGAAAGAAGGCAAGAATTCCCATTCTCCACACTACTATTTTGGAAAAGGAAATGGCAGCCCACTCCAGTACTCCTGGAAAATTCCATGGATGGAAGAGCCTGGTAGGCTACAGTCCATGGGGTCGCAAAGAGTCAGATATGACTGGGCGACTCACATACACACACACACAATTTAACTCTATATTGAAAATATAATGAATATAATTGGATCAGGAAAAACCATTACAGGGTTAAAAGTTTGGAAAGAAATAAAACTTTATATGCACATGAGGTAAAAATATACTTGGAAAACCAAAGAGACTCAATAATGAAAATAACAAAAACAATAAAAGAATTTTTTTAAATGGGAGAAGGTAAAATGAATCCCCAAAACCAACAGCCTGTGTCTGTGTGTGTGTGTAATGGGAGAGAAACCCACTATCACAAAGGCAACAGAGAGGGTCTAGTGCTTATGAGTTAACCTATCAAGGAATATGCAGAATGCTCGTGAAAATAAGGTCGAACCACTCCCGCAGAGCACAAAAATGACTTGAGCAAATGAAAAACAAATCCATTGTTCTAGCAGAGGATAATTCAACATTATAAAAAACATCAATCCTCCTTAGAGACACTATATAAATTTAACAAAATGGAAATAAAACTCCCAGTAAGTTTTTATTGTGAACTTACACAAGTTGATTCTACAGTTTAAATGAAAAATTAAGCCTTCAACATAATTATATTGCATATTATTCAAATGTAGCTAATAGCTAGGAAAATTCTAAAAGCAGAGCAGTGAGGGAAGATTAATCCTACTCGATATTAAAACGTACTAAAAAGCCTCAATAATTAAAACCGTGATCTTGGCAAATGAGCAAGCCAACCAGTTGAACAACGAGTCCAAGCAGAGAGCCAAAGTCGTATGTGAATACAGTTCATGGTGAGGGTGACATCTCAGATCACTGGGAAAAGACAGCGTCTGTGATAATAAAGGATGTTGCTGATGCACAGCATACCTACGGTCCTTCTCCCCATGTCCTCTGCCTGCATTTTGTCTGTGGAAAGACTTGAGCCAAAGAATAAGCTTAATCAGAGAAGTGAGGACATGCAGAAACAAAGGGACAGGGTCAAAGCAGACCAGATAATAGCAGTGTAGTCAGCAAGCAAAGTGAGGGTCTTCAGTGCCTCCTCAAGGGCTACGGATAATATTCTGAGCCATGCCCTGTAGATACTGCAACACCAGGGGGAAGGAGTTAATGACATGATGACCAGACTCGAGCCATGACATAAGCTGCCGCGATTCTGGGAACGGGCCTCAAGGAAATGGGAACAAGATGACCATGGCCCCGAAGACCAGCTGTTCTGAAGACGACCGAGAGACACTGGGCAGACCACCGATGACTGGTTTTGTGGTGACTGTCAGAGCTGACTGTGCTGTTGCTGCATGGAGCCCTCTCCCTCAGTCTATAAAGCCCTGGACCACTGGCTGAGGTTGGCGGGGATGAAGGTCAACCTCCAGACAGGAGTCTGCCCTACCCGCCCCCATCCCCAGTTGCCAGCCTCCAAAATAAAGCAAACTTTCCTTTCCACCAGCCTTGCCTCTTTCCCGGCTTTTGAGCAGTCAAATGGACCCCACTTTCAGTAACATTGTGATCATTGTGTAGCTGTTTAAAAAAGGCATAAATGAGTCTATCTTTCACACCATATACCAGAATAAAGACCAAAGAGACCGGTCATCTACATAGGAAAACTTCTAGAAGAAAATATGGGTAGATTCTTTTAGAAAGATGTGAAGGAAACTTTTTAAACTATGATATAATGTATATGCAGTAAAAGCCACAGCTGGACCACAAAGCAGGCTGAGCACTGAAGAACTGATCCTTCTGAACTGTGGTGCTAGGGACTGCAAAGAGATCAACCAGTCCACCCTAAAGGAGATCAACCCTGAATATTCATCGGAAGGACTGATGCTGAAGCTGAAGCTCCAAGAGTCTGGCCACCTGATGCGAAGATCCAGCTCATTAGAAAAGACTCTGATGATGGGAAAGATTGAAGGCAGGAGGAGAAGGGGACGACAAAGGATGAGATGGCTGGATGGCATCACTGACTCGATGGACATGAGTTTGAAGAAAATACAGGAGATGGTGAAGGACAAGGAAGCCTGCTGTGCTATGGTCCATGAGGTCACAAAGAGTCAGACACAACTGAATGACTGAACAACAATAGAGAAATTTCCAGGATATACTTTAAGTTATAAAAGTAAAATACAAAAGATTATAAAAAAGGATACTACCTTCTGTGTACATACAGAAGGAGATTAAATAAGAAATACAGGACTTCCCTGGTGGTTCAGTGGTTAGGAGTCTGCCTGCCAGTGCAGGGGGCACAGGGTTGATCCCTGGTCAGGGAAGATCACACATGCTGAGGGACAACCAAGCCCGTGAGTCACAACCACTAAGCCTGTGCTCGAGAGTCCGGGCTCCACAGCGAGAAGCCTTCACACAGCAGTGGAGACCCAGCACGGCCAAAATACAGTAGATACAGAAAGGAAATTTTAAAAGAAATATCTATATCCTGTATACATCTATACTCTCGTATAGAGACACACACGTATATACATATGTACAGAAGGGCGGCGGCTGCGACGGACGGCACAGAAGCGCGGCCGAGAGGAGCTACCCCACGCCCGAGGTCAGGGGCGACGGCTGCGCTTTGCTGGAGCAGCCGTGAAGAGATACCCCACATCCAAGGTAAGAGAAACCCAAGTAAGACGGCAGGCACTAAGAGAGGGCATTAGAGAGCAGACACACTGAAACCACAGTCACAGACAACTAGCCATCTGATCACACGGACCACAGCTTGTCTAACTCAGTGAAACTAAGCCATGCCCTGTGGGGCCACCCAAGACAGGCGGGTCATGGTGGACAGGTCTGACAGAATGTGGTCCACTGGAGAAGGGAATGGCTAACCACTTCAGTATTCTTGCCTTGAGAGCCCCATGAACAGCATGAAAAGGCAAAAAGATATGACACTGAAAGATGAACTCCCCAGGTTGGTAGGCACCCAATATGCTACTGGAGATCAGTGGACAAATAACTCCAAAAAGAATGAAGGGGTGGAGCCAAAGAAAAAACAATACCCAGCTGTGGATGTGACTGGTGATAGAAGCAAGGTCCAATGCTGTAAAGAGCAATATTGCATAGGAACCTGGTCCATGAATCAAGGCAAACTGGAAGTGGTCAAACAAGAGATGGCAAGAGTGAATGTCGACATTCTAGGAATCAGAGAACTAAAATGGCCTGGAATGGGTGAATTTAACTCAGATGACCATTATACCTACTACTGTGGGCAGGAATCCCCTAGAAGAAATGGAGTAGCCATCATGGTCAAAAAAAGAGTCCAAAATACAGTACTTGGATGCAGTCTCAAAAATGACAGAATGATCTCTGTTCGTTTCCAAGGCAAACCATTCACTATCACAGTAATCCAAGTCTATGCCCTGACCATTATCACTGAAGAAGCTGAAGTTGAACGGTTCTATGAAGACCTACAAGACCTTTTAGAACTAACACCCAAAAAAGATGTCCTTTTCATTATAGGGGACTGGAATGCAAAAGTAGGAAGTCAAGAAACACCTGGAGTAACAGGCAAATTTGGCCTTGGAGTACAGAATGAAGCAGGACAAAGGCTAATAGAGTTCTGCCAAGAGAACGCACTGGTCATAACAAACACCCTCTTCCAACAACACAAGAGAAGACTCTACACATGGACATCACCAGATGGTCAACACCAAAATCAGATTGATTATATTCTTTGCAGCCAAAGATAGAGAAGTTCTATACAGTCAGCAAAAACAAGACCGGGAGCTGACTGTGGCTCAGATCATGAACTCCTTATTGCCAAATTCAGACTGAAATTGAAGAAAGTAGAGAAAACCACTACAGCATTCAGCTATGACCTAAGTCAAATCCCTTACAATCATACAGGGGAAGTGAGAAATAGACTTAAGGGACTAGATCTGACAGACAGAGTGCCTGATGAACTATGCACGGAGGTTCATGACATTGTACAGGAGGCAGTGATCAAGACCATCCCCAAGAAAAAGAAATGCAGAAAAGCAAAATGGCTGTCTGAGGAGGCCTTACAAATTGCTGTGAAAAGAAGGGAAGTGAAAAGCAAAGGAGAAAAGGAAAGATACACCCATTTGAATGCAGAGTTCCAAAGAATAGCAAAGAGATAAGAAAGCCCTCCTCAGCGATCAATGCAAAGAAATAGAGGAAAACAACAGAATGGGAAAGACTGAAGATCTCTCCAAGATAATTAGAGATACCAAGGGAACATTTTATGCAAAGATGGCCTTGATAAAGGACAAAAATGGTATGGGCCTAACAGAAGCAGAAGATATTAAGAAGACGTGGTAAGAATACACAGAAGAACTGTACAAAAAAGATCTTCATGACCCAGATAATCACGACGGTGTGATCACTCACCTAGAGCCAGACATCCTGGAATGTGAAGTCAAGTGGGCCTTAGAAAGCATCACTACGAACAAAGCTAGTGGAGGTGATGGAATTCCAGTTGAGCCATTTCAAATCCTAAAAGATGATGCTGTAAAAGTGCTGCACTCAATATGCCAGCAAATTTGGAAAACTCAGCAGTGGCCACAGGGCTGGAAATGGTCAGTTTTCATTCCAATCCCAAAGAAAGTCAATGCCAAAGAATACTCAAACTACTGCACAATTGCACTCATTTCACACACTAGTAAGGTAATGCTCAAAAATTCTCCAAGCCAGGCTTCAGCAATACGTGAACCATGAACTTCCAGATGTTCAAGCTGGTTTTAGAAAAGGTAGAGGAACCAGAGAGCAAATTGCCAACATCCTCTGGATCATGGAAAAAGCAAGAGAGTTCCAGAAAAACATCTATTTCTGCTTTATTGACTATGCCAAAGCCTTTGACTGTGTGGATCACAATAAACTGTGGAAAATTCTGAAAGAGATGGGAATACCAGACCACCTGACCTGCCTCTTGAGAAACCTGTATGCAGGTCTGGAAGCAACAGTTAGAACTGGACATGGAACAACAGACTGGTTCTAAATAGGAAAAGAGTACGTCAAGGCTGTATATTGTCACCCTGCTTATTTAACTTCTATGCAGAGTACATCATGAGAAAAGCTGGACTGGAGGAAGCACAAGCTGGAATCAAGATTGCCAGGAGAAATATTAATAACCTCAGATATGCAGATGACACCACCCTTATGGCAGAAAGTGAAGAAGAACTAAAGAGCCTCTTGATGAAAGTGAAAGAGGAGAGTGTAAAAGTTGGCTTAAAGCTCAACATTCAGAAAACTAAGATCATGGCATCTGGTCCCATCACTTCATGGGAAATAGATGGGGAAACAATGTCAGACTTTATTTTTCTGGGCTTCAAAATCACTGCAGATGGTGACTGCAGCCGTGAAATTAAAAGACACTTACTCTTTAGAAGGAAAGTTATGACCAACCTAGACAGCTTATTAAAAAGCAGAGACATTACTTTGCTGACAAAGGTCGTCTAGTCAAAACTATGGTTTCTCCAGTAGTCATCTATGGATGTGAGAGTTGGACTATAAAGAAAGCTGAGTGCTGAAGAATTGATGCTTTTGAACTGTGATGTTGGAGAAGACTCTTGAGAGTCCCTTGGACTCCAAGGAGATCCAACCAGTCCATCCTAAAGGAGATCAGTTCTGTGCATTCATTTGAAGGACTGATATTGAAGCTGAAACTCCAATACTCTGGCCACCTGGTAAGAAGAGCTGACTTATTTGAAAAGACCCTGATGCTGTGAAAGATTGAGGGCAGGAGGAGAAGGGGACAACAGAGGATGAGATGGTTGGATGGCATCACCGACTCAATGGACATGGTTTTGGGTAGACTCCGGGAGTTAGTGAAGGACAGGGAGGCCTGGCGTGCTGCAGTTCATGGGGTCGCAAAGAGGTGGACATGCCTGAGCGACTGAATTCAACTGAACTTACAAAAAAAAGTCAGTTATAAATGTAGGAGGAACAACAGAATTAGAATATCTGCAACCACAGTTGAGGATGACAAAAATCATGGGTGAAGGTTGTTGGGGGGCTGGATGTTCACACAGCTTCAGTGTCTCACCCCACAGATTTCTTATCATTTTCAGAAAGGGGCACGCAGCTTATGCTGGGCAAGCCTGGTAGTCATCTCAGCCAAGTGATTAGAGCTAGACAATGCAAAAAGACAGGAGGGACACAGATCATCTGTGCAGCCCTCCCGCCGAAACGTTCGACCTGAACTGAATCCTGAGGAAACCAGCACGCAGTCCAGGCCGTGGACACCACTCAAGACAGCTCAGCTGGACTGTGTGGTGTCCACGTCGTGAGGGGAGGGGAAAAGCGGCTCGAGACTAATGGAAATAAGGGAGGTGTTTGAACAGCCATAACACGATCCTCAAGGGTTTCTGGATTGAAAGGGTACGTGAAAGGCATTTTGGGGCTGACTGGGAAAACTGGAATACAGAGTGTTTCTGACGTGCAGGGGCTGGAACAGCACTGGCAAGTCGGGGCAGCCTCGTTCCTGGGAAGTTCACGCTGCAACACCCGCCGGGTGAGTCAGGATGGTGAGAGAGAGAGGCAGAGGGCACAGGAGAACACAGGCATCAGTGATGTAGACAGGGTGCTGGGAGGAGGGGCGCAGAGGCTACGAGCGGGTAAGCCTGATCCTCCAGGACAGGAAGCCAGTGCGCAGGGGACAGAGCTGCCGCTCCAGCCACACGGCAGCCCTGGGTCGAGGCCCAGCCCCGCCACTTCCTTGCTGTGTCTGCACCAACGCCTTAACCCCTCTGGGTCTGTTTTTTCATGGGTTCACAGATAGTACCTGCTTCCTTGGGTTACTGAGAAAATCAGGAGTTAAAAGGCGAAAAGGGCGCTTCCAAGACCTCCTGGTACATAGTAAGTGCAGGCGAAACAGCTCCTCAAGGAGACTGTTTAGAAACAGGCAGGAAAACCCCCAGGTGGCCCTGAAATGGTGGGCGGTGGCCATCCCGGGGAGGTCTGGGGTGGGCACGACGCGTATGTCCTTCCGAGGCACGCAGGAGCATGTGCGTGTTACACTCGGCTCCCTCGTGGATCTGATGGAGGGTCGTCACTAAGAAGGAAGCAGAGTGGGCCTCAAGATGCAACTTTAACTCCGTGTGGCTAGAGACAAGCTCTGAGACACACCTCTGTGTGCTCGTCTCCCTCCTGGAAAAGGCAGAGGAACCCAGTTCAGAGGGTTCTTACTCTGAAAAAACAACAACCTACCACCCAAGAGCGGTTACATAAAACTCCCAAGGGTCAGTGGAAAACAGCAAGAAAGCATGATCCGTTGTGTGACCCGCCCCGGGCCCTAGCAGGACGCCCACGTAGCAGGACGGTCCGCCCTCCATGGGCGCCGCACGTGGGCTTTGGGGCTCCAGGGCCCCTCTGCCCGCAGGGCCGTCTTACCCTGGGGCTCCAGGCTTCCTCCAGGCCCGCCAGGAGCAGGGCGCCCGTCTCCACCTCAACCCCCACCGAGGACCGGGAACCGGCAATCAGTCACTCCCAAGAGCCACTAAGGTGCACACTGCAACCACTGACCCAAATACACATACTTTCTCAAATTTGAAGCACGCATACACATGTATCACAGTGTGAGAACGCTTTCTCCTCCCAACATGCAGTCCTGTTCTGAGAGTTTCCTGAAATTGCAAGCCTGAAAACACGCAGGCACGGGGAATGTGTTCTTCCCATCGCTGACTTCGCTAGGTTTAGTTGGAAAATGTTAATACTGAATGACCTTTCTCTGAAGGGTATTTTAAGGAGACAAAGCAATTTTCCGTAATACGGTTACCATAGTGATTGGCCCTTGAAAAGGCGGGGGGAGAAATGATGTACATCTGCAATCAACAGTCACTGCGGCAACAAATGGTTCGATAAAGCAACACGGGGATTAATGTGAAGCAGAAGAGATACGCAGGGCTTTTTAAGTCACCAGAAAAAAGCAGCAGCAGTGCAGTGAGGCACAAGGCCTTGGTAACCAGCAGGGGCCTCTGCTCAGGCGGAGGGGAGGCCCCGGGCAGGTCCCCTGCCCTCCTGGGGGCAAAGGTGTCCCACGGGGGCCAGCGGGGGTGGAACCCTGCGACAGCCTCCTGCTGGGGGTGAGGGAGGAGCCTTCTGCCCCCGTCACAGCCGAGTGTGTCTGCGGCTGGACCCTCAAGTTGAAGCATAAAGGGGGACCCACTAAAGGAACCCAGGGTCCTGGGAAAGACGGCCGATCCCAGGTCTGGACCTGGATACTGCATTATGTCAGAGAGCAGGAAGCTTCTCCTGGAGCAGTGGGGACAGGCCAGGGGCACGAGCTGCCTGCAGGGCTTCTCTGGCTGAATACGGAATTCACACATCAAAGTAAGTGATGGTGGAAACAGAACTGCTGTTCAGTTGCTAAGTCATGGTCAACTCTTTGCAACCCCATAGACTGCAGCACACCAGGCCTCCCTGTCCATCACCAACTCCCGGAGTTTACTCAAACTCATGTCCATCCAGTCGGTGATGCCATCCAACCATCGCATTCTCTGTTGTCCCCTTCTCCTTCAATCTTTCCAAGCATCAGGGTCTTTTCAAATGAGCTGGCTCTTCTCATCACGTGGCCAAAGTATTAGCGCTTCAGCCTCAGCATCAGTCCTTCTAATGAATATTCAAGACTGATCTCCTTTAGGATGGACTGGTTGGATTTCCTTGCAGTCCAAGGGACTCTGAAGGGTCTTCTCCAACACCACAGTTCAAAGGCATCAATACTTCAGCACTCAGCTTTCTTTATAGTCCAGCTCTCTCACATCTGTACATGACTACTGGAGAAATCAGAGCTCTAACTATGGGGGCTACACAGTAACAGAGCATAGCCCTTTAAACAATCGCACCATGAGTTCACGTGGATATGGGTGAAGGAATGAATATATAAATGGGAATTTTAATGAGGACACTTACCTAATTTCAGAGTATTTATATGCAAAATACCAAAAAGGAGAAGAGAGGAACATGAAACGGACATGCCTGGGAGGTGTCATCCTAAGTGGTTAATGATAACAGACAGCAGTCACGGGGCTGCCCAAAGGTGACTCCTGGGAGAGGTGGTGTGATGAGACCCGGCCCTGCTCCACGCAGCCTGAATGTGCTGTGAGGAATCACCAGATGAACATGCAGGAGGCACACTCTTTAGTAGCCGGGCTGTCATCTTCAAGAGAGCCTCTCTCGTGGTCTCCTAGGACGTCCGAGGAGGCTCCAGGCTGAAGGAGCGTCGCGGCTCAGGGGGAGACGAGCTGAGCCGGGTCCTCCTGCCTCCGCTCCTCCCCGCCCTGCTCGCCTGGCCCCGGGCGGGCAGGGCCAGCTCTGCTCTTACACGCACGCCCGGCCTCGACCCAGCTGGCGCCGACACAGGGGCCTGCGTCTCTAACGGGTTCCCCGGCGGAGCACACGGGGCACCCAGGGCCCGAGACGGCGACAGTGCAGTGGCCTCCTCTCCTCACAGGTCCTCTGACGGCCCCGAGGCCAGAAGCCCAGCACGAGCCTCTCCGGGCCACAGCACGGGCATCTCAGGGCTGCGCCCACGGTGCCGGAAGGGGCGGGCCCTCCCGCTTCCGGCTTCCGGAAGCACTGCGCCCGCCGGTTCACCGCCGCTCCACCCGCATCAGACGACTCACTGCCCCTCCTCGAGGGGGCGTCGCCCTCTGACCCCACCCGGAGAGCCCCGGCTTCTCAGGACCCCCGTGGACACTCAGGACCACCTCCCGACCTCAGGGCCCGTAACCGTCACGCCGTCCTGGGCTCGGCTGTGGGCGCCTGCGGGCCGTCTCCCTGCCCCCTCCCCGGCCTGCCGCCCCGCTGGGGACGGTGTTTCCCGCGGGAGTTAGCAGCTGTGCCACCACCGCCGTGTCCCCGGGCGGCACGTCCTGCCCCGGCATCCCCGGGGGAGCTCTGGGTTTCGTCTATCTCACCCAGAGCCTGGCACGTGCAGAGGCTTCCTGGAAACCAAATCCTTCATTCAACAGAAAGGACTGGTTTCCGTGCTCCCTCAGGATGAAACTATGCGTGGGCTGTCGGGTCAGGCGGGGCTCCCCGCGGCCCAGGCATCTCCACAGCCTCGCCTGCTGCCCCTGTGACGCCCCAGACACCCCGGGCCAGTAGGCCCGGGCTGAGCATCCAAGCTCAGCCACTCGCTCTGGTCCCTCTCCATGTCCAGACGCGTCTGTGACCGGGAGACACGACGCCTCTCCCAGGGCGCCAGCCAGGCTCCAGAAGGAAGAGGCCCCCACGTCCCAGGTGGCTCAGCTGGTAAAGAATCTGCCTGCATTGCAGGAGACCGGGGTTCGATTCTTGGGTCGGGAAGATTCCCCTGGAGAAAGGAACGGCTACCCACTCCAGTATTAGGGCTTCCTTAGTGGCTCAAAGGGTAAAGAATCTGCCTGCAATGCAGGAGACCTGGGTTCAATCCTTGGGTCGGGGAGATCCCCTAAAGAAGGAAATGGTAACCCACTCCAGTACTCTTGCCCAGAGAATCCCATGGACAGAGGCGCCTGGAGGGCTACGGGCCATGGGGCTGCAAAGAGTCAGACACACTGAGCGACTTCACTTTCACATTCACACTTTCACCACATGGAGGGGGCACAGAGCCTTCTGCCCTCAGAGTGACCTTTATCCTAAGTGTGTGCATGCGTGCTCAGTCACTTCAGTCGTGTCTGATTCTGTGACCCCAGGGACTGTAGCCCACCATGCTCCTCTGTCCATGCGATTCTCTGGAGTGGGTTGCCATGCCTTCCTCCAGGGCATCTTCCCTACCCAGGGATCAAACCCACGTCTCTTGTGTCTCCTGCATTGGGAGGCAGGTTCTTTACCTCTACCAACAGACCCCCACTTAATTCCTAAAACCACACTATGGAGACGAGAGATGAGGATTCATTTTTAAAACCCACTTGCTTGCAACCTAGAGACAAGCACAAGAAAAGCCAGACTAGAAATCATCACGGGAGCGAAGGGAGAGTTTTGAGCCAAAGAAAACACTCTGACTTGAATTCTCTTCTTTGTGGAGAACCAACAGCAGCCTCTGTGTGGCTCGGACCCGGAAAGCTGCCACGTGCCGGCGGAGGCACGGCCACGCCCATGTGCCCGCGGAGAAGGGGGCGCAGGCTGACTGCGTCGGGCGCTTACAGGCACTGGAGCCAAATTAGGACTTATCAGCACGTTCATTATCTAAAAATAAACCAGCTTTTCTTTGCTTCATCAAAAGATCAGATTATAGAGTACGCTGCCTTACTTGGAGAATAAAGTGTTTTTATTCTTAGACAGTGAGGACAATGAGAACTGTTACATAACCTGTCAGCGTGTGGATGGGCCGGTTACGGAAGCGGGTTGTTCCCTCTGATGAGGGCTGTCTGGCTTCCCCGCTGTAGAGGGGCAGTGGATAGCCGCGGAGAACACACAGTCCCGAGATTTAGGATGCAAGACAGGGCGCGGCTCTTGCCAGTCTTCTAGACCGGTGGCTCTCTGCAGGATGGCCGCTTTCCCTCAGACACCCGAGACCAGGACTGGTACCCTCTCCACCCAATCTGCAGCCAAGGGGCCGCATTCTGTGCATTCACAGAGCAGGCCTGCCCCCCTCCCCGCGCCAGGGCGGGCGTCCTCCTGACCCCAGCGGGGAGCAGAGCTGAGCCCACCTCCCACCCAGGGAGGTCACTGTGGTGAGGAAGGGGTGGCCACACCGCACGACCGGAGGGACCAGCCGTCCCCTCCAACACCGGCCATCATCCCGGGGTCCCCGGAGTGCCCGTGCTCCAGGCCGGCTGGCTGCACCCTCGGGGGCCTTCACAAGCACCCTCGTGGCCCACAATCTGCTAGAACAAGTCACAGAGCTCAGGGAAGCACGACTCCCACGATCACAGGTTCAGGAAAACAAACGGATGCGTCTCTTCCTTTCTAGCCAAGGCAGGCACACGAGATGGGGTGGGAGCGTCCACAGGTGGTGCAGCCCTGTTGTCAGGACACATCACCCCCTGCCTGGTCGACGGGGTCCCTGCCCGGGGCGCTTGGCTCAGCCTCAACCTCTGAGTGTGTGCGGTGGCTTCATCACAGACGTGGCTGAATCGCTGCCCGATCTCCAGCCTTCTGTCCTCCCAGAGGTCAGGCTGAGATCCAGGGCTGGTCTCTCTGTGGCCAGTCCCCCACCCGAGTCACCGTGTGGGTATGACCTAGGCCCAGCCCCCTCGCCCCATCACAAGACACGCCTATACTTGGGACACTCCATGGCTCAGCAGGGACCTCAGGCGCCAGGTCTCTCTTTGGGCTGAGGCCAGGTTCTCTACTACCCAGCTGGGTCCTGGTCAGGTTCCCCAGAGGAACAGAATCAGCCCGAGACCGACCGACTGACTGACTGACAGGAACTGGGGGCGGACACATCCCGAGAAGCGCCAGCAGCCCTGGCCCAGCAGAGTCTGTGCCGCCCACGCCAGGCTGCGTCCGTCAGGCCCAAGACCGGGGCAGAGCCGTCTCAGCTTGACTCCGAAGCAGGAGAAAGATGATGTCTCAGTTCAAAGGCAGCCAGGGCGGGCATGAGGAATTCCCTCGATGGGAGGGTCAGCCTATTCCTTCCTCCTTCTGTTCAGGACGGACCGCAGAGGCCCACCCAGGGAAAGAATCTGCCCACCATGCGGAAGACCCGGGTCCCATCCCTGAATTGGGAAGATCCCCTGGATCAGAGAATGGCACCCCACTTCAGTATTCTGGCCTGGAGAATCCCACGGACAGAGGAGCAGTCCACAGGGTTGCAAAGAGTCGGACACGACTGAGAGACACTTACACCTTCACCCTCACTAGGGAGGGGCTGTGGTCCCCTCAGTCCACCTTCCCCACCCAGAAACCTCATCCAGAAATATCCAGAATAACATATGACCGTGTCCCTGACACCCAGCGGCCCGTCAGGCTGACATGTAAAATGGGCCAGGCCTGACTTCCCTGTGGGTCTGAGTGACCACCCGTCTCGAGCCGGCAGCCCACCCTGGGTGGGGGTGAGCTGGCACCGTGGGCTGCCTGGCCCAGGTTGGAACAAGCTGAGCGTCGAGAACGCAAGCTCCTGGGGCCCAGTCTCAGCTCAGGGGTTGCTCCCTCCTGAGGCAGAAAAACAAGCTTTGGGGACCCAACACAGAGCACAAGCATTTCAAAATACCTTTATTTTCTCTCACCGGTGGTCACTCTACAAAATATTTCGGCCGTTCCCCGGCCGCCCCACCGCGGTCAGAGTTTTCCTCCCGTCATCACTCAGCCTCTGTCTCGCGCCTCAGTCCTCTGTTTCCTCCTCCTCTGTTACTATGAGACTCGCTGGATTTAAAGATAAAACAGAGAGAAGTGGGTTTTGAGTGGGACTCTCGGCCACCCAAGGGGGAGACCCTCCAGGGCCTGTGGATGCAGCTGCAGGGATGCGATTCACTCAGAAGCGTGCTTGGCAGCTGGGTCTCTGCCTCCCCCACTGGGGTCTCTCCGCTGAGTCCTGGGGCCAGAGCCTCTGCAGCCCCTGAAGAGCACCCCCATGGGAGGTGAGCACCAAGTCTGCAGGCCCCCCAGGGCTGCAGCCAGGTCCCAGAGGACAGCCAGGCAGCCTGCTCGCTGCCCCTTGGGACAGTGAGAGCCCGAGGCTGACTCCCACCGACCACGGCCCAGGACAGCTGGTCACCGCAGCCATGTCTCCTCGAACCCGCCAGGGGCTCCGGCCAAAGCTGCCTGCCTGCGAGGGCAAGGGGCTTCCTGGGAACCAGCACGGGCAGGACGTGTCCCAGGCGGCGGTGCTCTGAGACTGCCGGCTTCCAGCCAGCTCCTGAGAGAGGTCAGCCCACCGCCCTGCGCCCCCTGCCTGCCAGGCCTGGGGGCAGGAAAGGGAGGACGTTGTGGACGGAAGCCACGCCACGGGCGGAGCCCACCTCACAAGCCCACCCTCCGGGTCAGAGAAGACAGATCGTGCTCCTGTTCAGGCTAGCAGGCGAGCAGCACACGCGGGGCCGGGGTGGAGGCCGAGGGTCTCCAGCAGAGGCGCTCTCGGCAGAAGTGAAGCCGGCTGGCCCGCCGCCTTACCGTCCTCCGTGCGGCTCTCCTTGGACTGCGGCCTCTCCACGCTCGGGGCCTTCGAGCCCGCCCCCGCGCTGCTGGGGGGCTGCGTCTCCACCTGGGCGCTGGACTTGGCCGACACAGGCGCCTCCGTGGGGACTTCCTTGTCTCTCCGGCTCTCCTGGATGACTCTGATGGGCAGAGAGAAAAGGATGGGGACCCCGAGGGGCCGCCCGGCCTTCCACCGGGACACACCCGCAGCATCACAGCGTTCACGACCCTGCCCGCGGGTTTGAAGGAGAAATGCTCTGTCGCCTCAGCTTTGTTTCACACAAACTCCAGACTCACCGGGCGCGTGGCACCCAGGCTCCCACAGACACACAGGGAGCGGGCCGGGTGTGCGTGGGCCACGGTCACGGCCAGGCCGGGCCACAGAGGTGCCACCCGGCTCCACTTGGAGGAGGAACATGCTTTTTCCTCGCCGTTGGATGGAGTGGTTCAACCAGCCTCACCGGCTTCCATTCACGGGACAGGGGCCGGGGGCCCGAGTGCAGGCTGCAGTCCGGCCCTGCCTGAGGACCTGTGGCAGCTGCGGGGCCTGGAGGGCGGGTCCTGACCACTAACACGCACCCCCGACGCATGCCTGAGCACAAGCCTGCCGCGCAACCGCAACCGCGCAGGCCGAGGGTGGGGCCTGGCGGCCTGCAGACCGCGCTCACTGGCCGTGAGGCTGAGATGCGAGGAGCCAGGCTGGCACCAGCGTCCTTCAGTGCCGCTGGCATCAGCCCTGAGGGTGCTGGGCAGGAAAGCGCGCACCCTGGCCGGCTCATGCCCAAAGACGGCCCTCCTCGTCGCCCACACCGCAGCAAGTCTGGGAGCCGCCCGCCCACACAGCACCCTGTTCCTGTCCCCTCGGGCCCGCAGGTGAGGTTCAGAGAAGGAAAGCGCTGACCTGTAAATGATGGTGATGACAAAAGCCCCAGCAATGATCACGATCAGGGCGGAAAACACCTGTACGTAACCTGGAAAACAGTTCCTGGGCGTCACTGCGGGCCAGCGTCTCCCCAAAGCCGCCTGCTTCCCAGCGGCGGCCACGCCCCCCGCCCGCCGCCGGCCACGCCCCCAGCCCGGCTTAGCCTCTGCCCCTTCCTCCCCCGGAAACGCATCCAGGGACCCGAGCTGGCCCTCGTGAGAGCCCCCTAGAACCGTCCCCTGAGGACAGTGATGGGGTGGGCCGTCCATCTGTCTGGATGTCTGTCCAAACATTCTGTCCATCTGTCCTCCAGAATCAGCAGCACCCAGCCTCCTGGGACCTGGGCTGCCCCCTGCCCTGGCCTCCCTCTGTCCTGGCCTCCCTGGAAATGGTCCCTCAGTACACAGGTCAGTTGTCCCAAGACATTAGGAGGCGCTTTCAGGTGACAAATTGCACAGGTCTGACTGCAAATTTCAGTCTGACTCCTTTATCCATGAGGGGTGGCCACTGCCCCCAGTGGCTCCCACCTTCTCCAGACTAGCCCCCAAAGGAAGGCCCGGTGCTTCTCAAGGTGACTCAGGGCAACCATGCCCCCCGAGTGTCCCTGTGCAGGAGCACCCCTTATGGGTGTGAACTCTCAGCCCTTGTCCACTCCTGGGAAGGAGAGGGAGGGAGGAGTTGGGCGACCCCCAGGCCTTCCGGGGCGCGGGGTGGTCCTCCACCTTGGGGGCCCTCTCGGTGCCCAGGCTCACAGGCGGGTCCAGGGGGCCAGCCTTCCCTACGGACTGATGCTGGGCCTCCTTCCGCCAGCCAGCTCGGGACTCGGACGACTGAAGGGCAGGACCCACGTCCCCAGGGCCTAGGAGCTCCGCGTGGAAGCACTTGGACCGTCTCCCCCTGGTTCTGTCCCCGAGTTCTCGTGAGGCTCAGGCCAGGATTTTAAGGAGCGAGGCAGGCAGGTGGGCCTGCACAGTGCCCTATGCAAGGAGCTTGAGCCCTGACCCTGGCTGGGCCATCAGCATGCTCAGCTGGCCTCCTCGCCGACCCTTTACCCTTTCTCCAAGCAAGGCAGCAGCCGGCTGGCGAATGCCGACCCAACGTGTGACGTGACCTCTTCAGTCCCTCGCTTCCTCCTTCCTCTGAGCCGTCTGCCCCTGACCCAGTAACAGCAGCATCAGACAGCATCCTCGCTGGTGGTTCCCTGGGGCCGCGGGGTCCCAGATGTGAGGCTCGAGTCAGGAAACGGAAAGGGGCGACGCCACCCAGGGCGGTGAGCAGGGGCTGAGTATGCGGCAGGCTCTCACGAGCGAGTTCACAGGCAGAGGGCGTGGGGGTGCTTGGGGGCAGCCGCCGCCCCAGGACCATGACCGGCTGGGAGCTTCTTGCTGGAGGCGCCTCCTGGCAGTTGGCTTCTTTCTGTCCCCAATGCCTTGGCTGTGTAAAGGCGTTCCCCTGGGCTCACCTCCTCGCCTCCAGGACTATGATAACCTGCCTCATGTTTCTTACCCCCAGTATGAACGCAGTGGTGTAGACACTCCCGTGGTGACCTCTGAACTGGGCACTGCAGGGGGACGCGACCTCCAAGGTCAGGGTCACTGCGGCTGCGGCCCAGCTCATGGTCCGGCCGCTGGCCTCGGGGAAGAGCATCTCACAGCATCTCACAGCTGCGAGCTGACCTGTGGCGTGGAGCAGGCTTCTGTGCACACCCAGTGCTGCCCCGCAGCAGACTGAGAGCCTCAAAGCAGCTCGTCCAGCCCCGGGCTGGCCTCAGACAACCACCCCCTCCCGAAATCTTAAATGCGGTCTCGTGAGCCACCTGAGCCCAAACCACCCAGCCAAGCCTCTGAATTGCTGCTTAAAGCCATTAAGCTTGGTAATTTATCACCTGGTGATAGATAATACGGGGCAGTTCCTAGACCTCCGTGCAGTCAACGCACTTTAAACGGTGTCGAATGAACGGAACTGAAACCAAGCCTAAGAGTGAATTAGGAGCTTCCAAGCGAAGAAGAGGAAGCCCCTGGGGCTCAGATGGTAAAGAATCCGCCTGCAGTCCCTGTGTCAGAAAGAGCCCCTGGAGGAGGAAATGGCCACACACACTCCAGTGTTCTTGCCTGGAGAATACCATGGACAGAGGAGCCTGGTGGGCTACAGTCCACGGGGTCACAAAAGAGCTGGACATGACTGAGTGACTAAACCACCACCCAGGGAGAAGACAGCAGCCCACACGTTCTTGCATTCCCAGAAGCAGCTGTTCCTTAGTGTGATTTGTGTCCCGTTTCATGAAAGAAATTCAGAATCTATTTGTGTCCTGGTTTATGAAAGGGATTCAGAATCTAAATGTAAGTGGATCCCTGTTAGAGAGACACGCGGATTTAGTCGGTTAAAAGTTTTAGTTTTCAATTGTCGGTTGTATCTTCGGTATCTTGGTGCAAGTACTTTTCTTTCTTGAGGTCGAGCTCTTGAAGGCAGAGACTGAATCTCAATGATTCTCTCTGCAATCTCCAGCCAGCATCCATCAGTGGCAAGCAATATGTGCGATTTATCATATAACACATATTATGATTGATCACTCAGAAACAGCAGCAATTGAAAAAATATCTTGGCAAAGCCTCCCCCAGATAGTTAAACAAAAGTTTTGAAATTGTCTCAGCAAGTCCCACAAAGAAACTGAAGTCACATACTTAGCGGAAAAAAAAATGACAGGTTAAATGGTGTACCCGAAACTCAAGCTGAAGACTGAAAGCAAGTCATTCTCTTTGAGTTCTCATTTCTTTCTCAAAGATCTAATGCTAATTCCCCAAGTTCACGTTCTTAATAATACAGATTATGCCATAACACGAAGTGCACTTCAAACCAGCCAATTTAAGAAGTTGGTGAAAGGTTTTCATAACATGGAATTATGAGCACAAAGAGCTCATAATACCCTGTCACGGAACACTACAACTTACAGCACAAAGGTTCACGTGCCTCTTAAACGAGAAAATGTCAAAGAAACGAAAAGTACCGAGGGCACGGTAAGAGCCCAGTGCAGGGCTCGCTGCCCAGGCTCTGCCCACAGACAGGCCACGCTCGCAAACTCGAGGGAAGTCGGAAGAAAGGCCCAGCCCACACGACTCGTGTGTTATAACCGAAAGGATGGAAAGAGGCTCAGCCCTCACCTCCATGCAAAAAATGACATACCCACTTGTAGAACAATGAGCCCTCTTCAAGGACAGAAAATTCCTGGGTTTGTGTTCTTTTCTAGGTTCCTTAGAGACACTAGTAATTTAGGTGCTGAAAAGAATAAGGCTTATTTTTCAAATAAGTGATAGGTGATGGTACCAATTTACACTATGTCTCAAATACAAACATTTACAAGTGGCCAGCTCCCACCACGAAATTCTGATGAGAAGATGCTCAGAGACGGAACAGATGAAAGAAGAAAAAGCATCAGCTTGAGTTTCTGTTCTCTCGCTGGCTGCGATCTTCCTTGAATGATCCGTGTCACTGCTTCATGCTATTAGGGCTCCATTTCATTAGGATGTGAGCACACAGGGATGATTAACGGCCAAAACGACGAACCGATGCTGGGAAAGACTGAAGGCAGGAGGAGAAGGGGACGACAGAGGGTGGCATCACCCGCTCAGTGGACATGAGTTTGAGCACACTCCAGGAGTTGGTGAAGGACAGGGAAGCCTGGCGTGCTGCAGGCCATGGGGTCGCAGAGTCAGACACGACTGAGCGACTGAACAGCAGCAGTGACCTGTCCTGGGACTTGACCTGGGAGTTTAATGTCTTTTGCATCTTTATATATAGAAGGTTGAAGAGCAAACCCACTACCCTTGGGTGTTAAAGTTCCCTGCTTTTAGGAGCTTCCCACAGTACACGTCTCAGAAAAACTAAGCTGCATATGGGCTTAGGACACCAACATCCTCTAAGAAGAGAAACTCCATGATGGAGACGAAGTGAGCCAGACTGGCTGCTCTCCACATAGTGAGATGTGTCCAACCACCAAAACTGCAAAACGGCAACAAAAGGATGGAAAATGCCAGAAGCAGCAAATTACGGTCGGCTGGAAGCAATCAGAGGCGACTGTCGAAACCACAGCGGCTGACGTGGTTGACAGCAGCTCGGGGCAAACAACAGGCTGAGCAGAAAGCTTCGCGGGAAAGCCTGGGGAGCGGTTGTCTCCAGGGAGACTTGGAGAGCTGTGATGCGGCCCTTGGAAGGCAGGGAGCAGCCTAGGAGAGCAGAGGCGGTCCCAGGCTCACCCTGCTGGCTGAGCTTCAGGTTCCGTGCAAGCAGGAAGCGGAGACTAAGGCAGAGCTGGGGACCACCTGGGTGACACGGGGTCCCGGCCCACACACAGGGCCCTTGGCGGAGACTGGGAGATGATTATTTCCGGGCATCTACGGAGGTTTCTGTCCAGACACTAGCTGACCACTAGGCTAACCAAAGAGAGTCTTCAGTGAGCTTCAAAGAAAACAGACGCTACAGAATCCACTTAGAAAAGTACTGTTAGACAATGACCCAGCCCCAGCGAGAGGTTTAGGAGGCAGGGGAACCTGGTTTTCAGAGTCACCACATTATATAATTTAAATGTCTGGTTTTCAACAACAACTAAAAAGATATGACACATGCAAAGTAACACGAAAATATGGCCATTGTACATGATATGAAAAAGGCCATCAATAGAAATGGTCTCTCAGGAAGCCCAGATATTAGGCTTACTGGGCAGAGACTTTATTTTAAACAGGCTCAGAGAACTAAAGGCGGCCATATCTGAAGGACAGAGTATGAGAATGATGTCTCACCAACAAAAAGAGAGAAATTATTTAATTAAAAAAGGAACCAAATAGAAATTCTGAGGTTGAATGTATAATCCTGGAAACTAAAGTCTCACCAGAGGAGCAAACTGGTCGATTTGAGCCACAAAAGAAAACAGTCGGCAAAGCCAAAGATAGGTCCACCAAGAGCGTGCGGTCTGAGGATCAGAGAGAAACAGAGTCAGGACGAATTAGCAGAGCCTCAGAGATCCTGGGACACCAGCCCAGTCGTGTCCAACTGTGCGACCCCACGGCCTGCAGCACGCCAGGCCTCCCTGTCCATCACCAGCTCCTGGAGCCCACTCAAGCTCATTCGTGTCCATCACGTCGGTGATGCCATCCAACCACCTCAGCCTCTGTCGCCCCCTTCTCCTTCTGCCTTCAATCTTTCCCAGCATCAGGGGCTTTTCCAATGGAGTGTCCCAAATATACAGCCTCTTTTCTGCCTCTTTTTTGAGCCAAACTGATGCCTCTTTTGACCTAAGTACCAAATCTTCACCCCACGGGAAGACACTGCTCCCCATTTGACTGAACCCAGATCTTGCCAATGCTTTAGCTTCTTGAACTGTTTTGCCTAGAACATCACTTTCTTGAAGGCGCTGGAGTGACGTTTTAAGTGGGACTGCCTGCCCCCTGGGGCAGTGGCTTCCAAGCTCCAGGAACGAGAAGGCAGGTCTTGGGGGTGGGGGGCTGAGCCCCCCTGGGACCAGAGAGGAGACCTGGCGGGCTGCAGAGCACAGCATGCCCCCCGGGGGGCAGGGGCCCGGGATACATTTCCCAAAGCGTCCGAGCTGTTGAGGGTCCGCAGCCAGTGCCCGGGGCTCTTTCCTGCGTCTGATGAGTCCTCCTGCAGACTGCCTGTTCCCGAGACCGTGTGCCCTTCCCCAAAGTCCTCAAGCCCTCACCCCTCCTTCTAAAAGGGAGGCATACGGGCCAGGAAAATGCATGTACCACCAAGTGGAGCTTGAGGGCTCAGAGACACTAACCCACATGAGCAGAGGCAGAAAATCCAGAGAGCGCCGTGGCAGCGTCCCTTGGGGTCCAGGCATCGTGGCTCACCTCCTCCTCCCCACCCCCCACCTGCTTCAGGCCGCCCCCCGAGTCCTGCTTCCCGGGGTGCCCTCCACACTGCCTGGCCTGGGGGTGTGGCCACTCCCCGGCTCAGGCCCCCACCCTCCCGGGCATCCCTGCCAGTCCAACCCTGACCCCCAGGTCCGTCCCCGGGCTCAGGATGGGGAACAGAGTTGTGTCGGGTTGACGTCTTATTCTGACCCTTGACGGTGGCCCGTCCTGGGCCCTTGCGGCCGCAACCCCCACCGGGTCAGGTGTGTCCCTGCGCACCGTGCAAGGGGCCCCGGCCCGAGCCGGCTCTTTCTGTGGACCCAGGGGCTCCAG